>NC_025999.2:25162312-25419110 GCF_000442705.2 Elaeis guineensis
TATTTCAATTTAGCAAAACCTTGGCCAGGGTAATCCATCAGATGGATTTGATATTTTGAAATACAATGTGGACAACCTGATCAGAGTTGACAGTTGAACTCTGGGGTGTCCTATGATCATTTTGGTCAAGGGGATGAATTATATGAAAACTATATCCGCATGGGTTCTAAGGATGTTGTTCTCACATTCGACCTATCCGGTCGTCGGGTACCATTGCTAGATGGTCACTTCGATTGGTACAGAAATTTATTCCTGTGCTACCAGCTTAGGTTCGGACCTATAAGGTCACACACATTAGAGTTCATGATCCGATCGGATGGTTGATCAACGATTAAGAATCATTCTAGGGCTAAATGATCAATACGATTGACATTTAACCCAGTGCAAGTATTGTAGGAGGATCGATTAGCAATTCGATTGCTAATTGGCTTAATTTGATTAAGCCAATGGGCTGAGATTAAGTCTAATAAATATGATTTAATTAGATTTGGTTTGGGCTTGATTGGATCAAGTCCAATTGGTTTATTGGATAAGCCAAGTGTAAGGAAAAACTAGTCCTAGTTCAACTAGGACTTGGGTCAATCTAATTTCTAATTTGATTAGAAAATTAAATCAGATTTAAATCTAATTTAATCTAATTAAATTAGGTTCTTAATTGGGTTAAGACCTATTTTAATTAAGTTGATCTAATTTTGATTTAATTTGGTTTGGAAACCAAATTAAAACAAGTCATAAGACAGAATCCTAGTAAGACTAGGATTCCACCTTGCACCACATAAGCCTTCTCCATGCCCTCTCTCTTATTCAATGCCAATCTCCACTTATTTTGTGCAACAAAAGCCCTCTCCCAGATCTCTCCCACATTCACAAAAGGTTTCCTCTCTTCTTTCTTACATAGAAGGTGGTTGGATCAAATCAAAAAGGAATAAGTTTGGATTTCGAATTCTATGAGATAGAGTTTTAGAATCCAAAACTCTTTCAATTTTGCACCAAATTTATCCAAATTTTTTTTTGAAATTTTTGTGGCTTTTAGGATATACATTGTGCACCCTTTTCTGATGATCCATGCATGAAAATATGGAGGAGGTGCTCAAGAGTTTGGCGCCCCTTAACTTGCCATGTTTGGATAAGCCTTGACTAGGTGTTTGACCTAGACAAGGACTCTATCATATCTCTCTATATAAGATGAGTTTCTTTATGAAATTTAGGAGAAAATAGAGATCTGAGAGACCTTTGTTCCATCCAAAAATCAAAGAGAAATACCTTTGGGTTGTAGAGATATAAAAGATGCAAGTTATGGTATCTAGAGAGAAAAACGTGAAGAAGAAGAGGGTCTTCTTCTAGGGTTTTTTGTTTTCATATCTTTTCTCCCTCCATCTTGAGTTTTCTGAGAGTGTCTCAGATCTGAAACTCCTCCTTCTACTTTCCATCTTTGGAAGAGTCCAAATCAAGAAGAAGGAGGCATCTGATCAACCATCAAAGAAGGATCAGTGCAGTACTAGCATACTGTGCTGATTTCCTGAAGCAGGACTTCTGATCAAGATTCGTGGCTCGTGTGGACGACTCCTAGAGGCCGGATGCGTGTGCAGCTTGCAACATCATCCTTAAGCCCAGATCAGCGAGGTTAGAGCGTCTAACTTGCAAGGTAATAGATCTGATCTATTGTTTAATACATACATTAGATGTGGTATAAAAACATGTTGATATGATCAACATGTAGTTCATACTATATTTATATATTTTAATTTCTGATTTAATGCTATGTAATAATCATGTAATAGAATCTTAGATCTAGAGATTCTCTAGTTTTAAAAAATAAATTTTGATTTATTTTAGTCTTCCGTTGTATGATCTTGAAAAAGTTTCAAGATCTAACCCTGAAACCCTAGATCTGGTTCCTACAATTGGTATCAGAGCCTAGGTTCTTTATTACATGATTATTTATATATACTTAGATTATCTCTTAGATTAGATCTAATTTATAATCTGATTATTAAATCTAAAATTAAAATTTTAGATCAATCACAAACTGCAAGGTTGTCCTGCTGTAAGGTTTACCCCTTACAGTGCAAAGGTTGTCCTAGTTTGTGTAGATCTATCTTTAATCATAAATTTGTCAGATATGATCTAGATTAAATTTATGATTTATTAAATTTAAAATATATTTAAATCTGAAATAAAATCTCTTTGTTAATAATTTTTGTGAAAAAAAATTATTTAAAGTTGAAATTATTTCAATTACATGAACCTGTTTAGATTAGATCTAAAGTAGTTTCATGTTTATTTTACTTGTATCTTGATTATGAATCAAACATGCAATATGGTTGGTAGAATCATATTGTAAAATTATTTTACAGATATGAAAATTATTTTTTGAAAAGCCGAACCCAACCCTCAGCCCAAACTTAATTAAGAATTAAGAAGTTATTTGATTAGGTTCTAGGATCGTGAATTGAAGAACCTAAGACACAAATCATAACACATTGGGTTAATGGGTTAGTGAAAATTAGGTCCATTAATTGGGTTAGACCTAAGGTTAGATTAAAGATGGACTTAATTAGAGAATTGACTAAATCTAATCAATTGTTGTCTTAGATTAGGTCAAGGATTCTCTAGATCAATTACAATAGTTGTAGTTGGTCAAGTCCATGTCTTTAACGAGAACCAAATGGACTTGATTCTTGGCTAAGCGGTCTAGCACGAACTGTTAGGTTGATCTAATCGAAACTAATTAAACCAGTTGGTGTCTAAGGTAAACCAGACTAGTGGTTTTTAATTGGGAGCCCGCTTACCTGGCCATTTCTGATGGTGTCTAAGGCAAGCTTTGGCCGATCCTCCCACTAATCGAACTTACCTGGCCTCTTGGTGAAATTATGTCTTGATCGGATCACTTGACTATTCGAGCTGACCCATGTCAGCTAGGTATATCAGTGTGACCGATTTAGGTGCTCCTAGACCAGCCCTTTTAATGGTCTCCCTTAAGCTGACTTGGTGAAGCCAGTGGGAGGATCATGATAAGCTGGTTCATCTGACCTCATCCTCTATATTGTTTAAATTCTCTAAAATTATTAGGTCCTTAAAATGATAAAGTTATGGAGATAACTGAGTCATAGCCTCCCATTAAAGTGTTTGATAATGAGTCCATTAACTCAATAATCATTGCAGACCCAAAGGCCTGGTGCTTGTTGACTAATAAAATTATCACTCATCATATGACGACTTGGAAGTGTCTCTCTAATGGTGGTTAGGTGAGCCAACCAAAGTTGGGCTTAATCATTCGTTGGTTAGATACACCAAGTATGATCATGTTAATGGTTGGACCTAATTGGATCCTTACAATGAAGGCCAAAGCCTACTAATTAGGTTTCTAGGGCAAAATTAAAATTACTAAAAATTATTTAGAGAAATAATTGGTTATGAACCTACCCTTAGATGTACATGGGTTGGCCAACCAAAGTTGGGCTTGTGTGCAGTCTAAGTGGATTCTAGTACCCGCTAAGGAATTAGGGTAATTTCTCGAATTGGAGGTAGAGGCTACCAATTCGAATAAAATAGTGGGAGAAACCTTTTGATTAAAGTCCAAATCTTTAGGTTTAATGAATCAATTACTAATTAAGTTATGGTTCTCCTTTGTGCAAATATGGCCACTTTCCTATCACTCCGATCATTGTTGGACAATGATAAGTTGGTGGGATCCAACTTCGGTAGCTGGTACCGAAAGTTGAAGATAGTCCTGGAGCATGAACGGATCCTATATGTGATAATGGATCCTGCACCTGAGGAGCCAGCTGTCAATGCATGTGGAACAGTCAGAGACACTTACCAGAAGTGGCTCAGTGATCGGACCATGGTGCGCTGTATCATGCTGGCTACCATGAGCGATGAGTTCAGTCGCAGATTCGAGACGGCTCAGCCAAAGGACATGCTTCAAGTGTTGGAGGATGCCTTTGGCACATCCGATGACGTCGAGAGGCACAAGACTAGTTGTGCCATCTTCAATGCCAAAATACGGGATGGTGCCTCTGTCACTGATCATGTATTGTACATGATCGAGCTGATGGAACGATTGAGCAAGCTCGGCTTTCCCTTGCATGAGCAGCTTGGAAAAGATGCAATACTAAACTCGCTGCCCAAGTCTTATCTCCCATTCCTCACTCATTATAGAATGACAAAGCCTGAAGAGAACTACCACGGGTTACTGGGGTTGCTTCAGAACTTTGAGAAGGATCACCAACTTCACAAGGAGTCGGTGAACTTAGTGGGAGGTTCGTCTTCTGGTTCTCGACCCTTTGAGAAAGGGAAGAAGAACAAGAAGAAGAAAGTGAAGAAGGTGCAAGTTCAGGCTGGGACATCAGTGCAGAGCCAGACCAAAAAGATCAAGCCTGATAAGAGTCTATTCAACTGGCAAGCACCCTAGATAAGATAGTGTGTCAGATATCTACTTATGGCATTGTAGGCTAGGTCATATAAACAAGAACAGAATAAACAGGTTGACTCAAGAGAAAATCTTCAAAGTCAATGATTGTGAATCACTTCCAACCTGTGAGTCCTGTCTTCTTGGTAAAATGATCAAGTCACCTTTTACTGGAAAAGGTGAGAGAGCTACTGAGCTCTTGGGCCTAATACATACTGATGTATGCGGGCCCATGAGCACCAGTGCTAGAGGTGGATATTTCTACTTCATAACTTCACGGATGACCTATCCCGATATGGATATGTCTATCTGATGAAATATAAGTCGGATTCATTTGAAATGTTCAAATGATTCTGAAGTGAAGTAGAAAAACAAACTGGGAAGAGTATTAAAACTCTTCGATCTGATCGAGGAGGAGAATACTTTTCTAGTGAATTTCTCACATATCTAGGAGAGAATGGGATTCTCTCCCAATGGACTCCTCCAAGAACACCACAGCATAATGGTGTGTCTGAAAGGAGGAATCGGACTCTGTTAGACATGGTCCGATCCATGATGGGTTTTGCTAGCTTGCCGATATCCTTCTGGGGATATGCACTCGAATCGGCTTGTTATCTGTTAAATAGGATTCTAAGTAAGTCTGTAATTAAGACTCCATATGAGATATGGACAGGGCATAAGCCAGTACTTTCACACCTTAGGGTCTGGGGGTGCCCGGCCTATGTCAAACGATTAGTCACAGATAAACTTGGACCTAGGTCTGACAAATGCTCATTCATAGGGTACCCCAAAGAGACAAAAGGATATTTTTTCTACTATGCTGATGAACAAAAGGTGTTCGTCAGCCTTAAGGCAATCTTTTTAGAAAAGGAGTTCCTTAGTGAAGAAACCGTTGCCTCTAAGGTTGAACTTGATAAAGTTCAACAGGTAGAAGGACCGACACCAATAGCTGAACCTGAGTCGGATATGATTAGATCAGATCCGGAGCCCAATATACCTGCACCATTAAGGCGATCTGGTAGAGTACCGCATCAGCTGGATAGATACTACGATTTCTTGGTCTGAGACGGTGATCCCATCGAACTTGATGAGAATAATGAGGATCCGATCACCTATATGGATGCAATGCAGAGACCTGATTCTGAGAAATGGCTTGAAGCCATGAAATCCGAAATGGAGTCCATGAAGGTCAACGATGTATGGACATTGGTTGACCCACCTGAAGGGGTTAAACCCATTGGGTGTAAATGGGTCTTCAAAAGGAAGAGGGGTGCAGACGGAAAAGTGGAGACCTATAAAGCCTGTCTGATCGCCAAGGGGTATCGTCAACGTTATGGTATTGACTATGATGAGATATTTTTCCCTGTGGCAATGCTCAAATTCATTCGAATAATGCTTGCAATAGCTGTCCATCTGGATTATGAGATCTGGCAGATGGATGTAAAGACAGCTTTCCTGAATGGAGAGCTGACCGAAGAGGTGTATATGATACAACCTGAGGGGTTTACATCCACAGATGAGTCCAAGGTGTGCAAGCTTCAGAGATCCATTTATGGACTGAAGCAAGCTTCTTGGAGTTGGAACATGCGTTTTGATAAGTTGATCAAAATGTATGGCTTCATTAAGAATGGAGAAGAGCCCTGCATCTATAAATGGGCAAATGGTCCAGTTGTGGTATTCCTTGTCTTGTACGTGGATGACATTCTCTTAATCGGGAATGACATCCCCGCACTACAGGGAATAAAAGTTTGGTTGTCATCACAGTTCTCCATGAAGGCTTGGGTGAAGCATCCTACATCCTAGGGATGAAGATCTATAGGGATAGATCTAAAAAGATGCTTGGGTTATCCCAGTCCATGTACATAGACACTGTGCTGAAGAGGTTCAGCATGGAGAATTCCAAAAAGGGCTATCTACCGATAGGCCATGGAATTTCTCTCTCTAAGAAGAATTGTCCGACAACTCCTGAAGAGAGAGAGCGTATGAGTAGAGTCCCATATGCTTCAGCCGTGGGATCTATCATGTACGCCATGACATGTACAAGACCAGATGTGGCATACTCACTAGGAGTAGTGAGTAGATACCAATCTGATCCTGGAGAAAATCACTGAAAAGTGGTTAAAGCCATCCTTAAGTATTTGAGAAATACTAAGGACCAATGGTTGGTTTATGGCAAGTTAGATCTGAAACTTGTGGGGTTCACAGACTCCAGCTTCCAATCTGACCATGATGACAGCAGGAGCGTGTCGGGTTATATCTTTACTCTGAATGGTGGAGCCATCTGCTGGAAGAGTTCCAAGCAGCATACTGTGGCAGACTCTGTTTGTGAAGCGGAGTACATCGCAGCATCGGATGCCACGAAGGAAGCTGTGTGGCTGAGAAAATTCATCAACGAGCTCAGAGTAGCACCCTCCCTCGATGGTCCGGTCCTGCTCTACTGCGACAGCACTGGTGCCATAGCTCAGGTGAAGGAACCCAAAGCACATCAGCGGACGAAGCACATCTTGCACCACTTCCACCTGGTCCGAGAGATCGTGGATCGAGGTGACGTCGACCTTCAGAAGATCGACGGAAAGGAGAACCTGGCCGACCCCTTTACCAAAGCCCTGGTGATAAAGGAGTTCGACAACCACAAGTCGAAGATGGGTATTAGATACTGTGCCGAGTGGCTTTAGGACAAGTGAGAGTTGTTGGAAAATGTGTCCTAAAAAGCCAATCGTCAAGCTGTTGACGGTTGAGCAACCAAGTATTGTAATTGATTTATTAATAAATAAAATATATTTGGCATCTTCATCATAAGCTTTCATCTTTTAATGAACTCTGTTGTTATGATGAAGTCCTTAGGACTATTTAAGTTCGATAAAGAGAGGATTTATCGATTAGTCCTTAAAACTGTTCACGATCAAATGATAAGCTGTTAATAAGGACGACAGCTTCTATCGAGCATAGGTCGCTGTAGGCCATATGGGTTGGTTGTCCTCTTAACCAAGGAGTGTTGAGACACTGGTATGGCATACAGGTGAGATGTAAGGGTACATCATCATTGAACGTGACCAACTCCAGAGCATTCTGCTGTCGAGAATGTCTCTGATGGGATATAGGTATAAGTGTCCCTTAGACTTGAGATCGCCTCAGTGACTTGCAAGCAACTCACTGTGCTTTGGTACTGGACTAACTGAATTTCTAATTCAGGGACGGAAGGCTTCTGGGCACAGTCAAGTACTTGTTAAGTCAGAGTGTGATCGAGATGGGATTGACCACTCCAAGAGTTGGAGAAGAATGAGTCGCTGTATTTCAATTTAGCAAAACCTTGGCCAGGGTAATCCATTAGATGGATTTGATATTTTGAAATATAATGTGGACAACCTGATCAGAGTTGACAGTTGAACTCTGGGGTGTCCTATGATCATTTTGGTTAAGGGGATGAATTATATGAAAACTATATCCGCATGGGTTCTAAGGATGTTGTTCTACACATTCGACCTATCCGATCGTCGGGTACCATTACTAGATGGTCACTTCGATTGGTACAGGAATTTATTTCTATGCTACCGACTTAGGTTTGGACGTATGAGGTCACACACATTAGAGTTCATGATCCGATTGGATGGTTGATCAACGATTAAGAATCATTCTAGGGTTAAATGATCAATACGATTGACATTTAACCCAGTGCAAGTGTTGCAGGAGGATTGATTAGCAATTCGATTGCTAATTGGCTTAATTTGATTAAGTCAATAAGTCTAATTAAATATAATTTAATTAGATTTGGTTTGGGCTTGATTGGATCAAGTCCAATTGGTTTATTGGATAAGCCAAGTGCAAGGAAAAACTAGTCCTAGTTCAACTAGGACTTGGGTCAATCTAATTTCTAATTTGATTAGAAAATTAAATCTAATTTAAATCTAATTTAATCTGATTAAATTAAGTTATTAATTGGGTTAAGACCTATTTTAATTGAGTTGATCTAATTTTGATTTGATTTGATTTGGGAAACCAAATTAAAACAAATCATAAGACAGAATCCTAGTAAGACTAGGATTCCACCTTGCGCCACATAAGCCTTCTCCACGCCCTCTCTCTTATTCAACGCCAATCTCCACTTATTTTGTGTGACAAAAGCCCTCTCCCAGATCTCTCCCACATTCACAAAAGGTTTTCTCTCTTCTTTCTTACATGGAAGGTGGTTTGGATCAAATCAAAAAGGAATAAGTTTGGATTTCGAATTCTATGAGATAGAGTTTTAGAAATCCAAAACTCTTTCAATTTTGCACCAAATTTATCCAAATTTTTTTTTGGAATTTTCATGGCTTTTAGGGTATACATTGTGTACCCTTTGCTGATGATCCATGTATAAAAATATGGAGGAGGTGCTCAAGAGTTGGGCGCCCCTTAACTTGCCATGTTTGGATAAGCCTTGACTAGGTGTTTGACCTAGAAAAGGACTCTATCATATCTCTCTATATAAGATGATTTTCTTTATAAAATTTTAGAAGAAGATAGATATTTGAGATACCTTTGTGCCATCCAAAAATTAGAGATAAATACCTTTGGGTCATGGAGATATAAAAGATGCAAATTAGGGTGTCTAGAGAGAAAAATATGAAGTAGAGAGGGTCTTCTTCTAGGATTTTTTATTTTCATATCTTTCCTCCCTCCATCTTGAGTTTCCTGAGAGCATCTCAGATCTGAAACTCCTCTTTCTACTTTTCATCTTTGAAAGAGTCCAAATCAAGAAGAAGGAGGCACCTGATCAACCATCAAAGAAGGATCAGCGCAGTACTAGCATACTGTGCTGATTTCCTGAAGCAGGACTTCTGATCAAGATTCGTGGGCTTGTGTGGATGACTCCTAGAGGCCGGATGCGTGTGTGGCTTACAACATCATCCTTAAGCCCGGATCAGCAAGGTTAGAGCGTCTAACTTGCAAGGTAATAGATCTGATCTATTGTTTAATACATAGATGTGGTATAAAAACATGTTGATATGATCAACATGTAGTTCATGCTATATTTATATATTTTAATTTTTGATTTAATGCTATGTAATAATCATGTAATAGGATCTTAGATCTAGAGATTCTCTGATTTTAGAAAATAAATTTTGATTTATTTTAGTCTTCCGCTGTATGATCTTGAAAAAGTTTCAAGATCTAACCCTGAAACCCTAGATCTGGTTCCTACAAATTGGGCTAGGACCTAATTAGTAAGTTTATTATAATTAATTTTTAAATTAGTTAGGATTGGATCCAAGAATTAATTAGAGTTGGAACAAGATTCATGAATCCTATTTGGAATAGGACTTAACCAACTCCCTCCACCCATGTGATATAAGTTCTCCACACCCCACATCCCTCTTTATTGTGAGAAACCCACATCCAAATCAGATGGCATGCCCCCACTCCTCTCTTCCATGAAAAGAAGGTGTCTCCTCCATTTTGGTCATCAAAAAGAAAGGAGAGGCATCCAAGAGTTGGATGCCCTATATCACATACATCTAGGCTTTCTTCCCAACCCCTTTTGAAGCTTTTGCTACTGGTTCTTAGGCATCAAAGAGAAACTCTCTTGTTGGTTATACCATAAAAAATTAAAGAAAAAAAGTTCTTCCCAACGAGAGAAAGAGAAGGAAGAAGAAAGGTCTTCTTTCTAGTGCGCAGCCTTGGAGAAGAAGAAGTTCGTCTCTCATATTATTTTTTATTTTTTTATAGAATAAAAACTAGATTGGATCTAATTTTTAATATAAAAATTTAAAAAAATATATCAAAAAAATCTGGTTGGGTGTTTCGGGCTTCCTTGGGCTCTAAATCAAGGAGAAAAAGGAAGAAAAAGAGAGAAGAATGATTCTTCTTTTGGGTCTCTTTTTTGGGTTCTTCTAGTGCTTAAAATTTTATATTATTTTTATATAAAAAATTAGATTAGATCTAATTTTTATCATCAAAAATTAGAGGAAAAAAATTCTTCTTAAAGGTGTGAAAGGAAGAGAGAAAAGTTCTCTCTTGTGCGTGGGAGAATTGAGAAGAAAGGGGTCTTCTCTTGATCTCTATCATAGAGATTTGATGCGTGGATCCAAGAAGGAAAGGAGAGGGTCTTCTTATTCTTCATCTTCTTCATATTCCTCTTAGATCAACCAATAGCATGGTGTCTTCACGAGTTAGCACTCTTGTGGAGATCGATCAGCACAAGGCTTTATGTGGATATCTGTAGAGGCCGGATGCATGTGCGGCTACTGAGCATCATGAAGAACCAACTACTATAGATTTTGAAAATGGTAATCTACTATCTATGCTCAGATATGGAGTATTGAACTTAATTTATATTTAAATATGATCTAAATATTATTCAGATATGATCTGATTTGATATAGATGTGATCTATATTTGCTGAATTTTAGATTTTATATTTATATACATGCATGTTAGTTCATATCATAGATTATGTATGGTAGTTTTAGATTTGATCTATGCATGCATTATAAATTAAATTATTTAATCTATATATCTTCCATTGTAAAATTTTAAAAATGTATGCACAAAACCACCATGCTTCCCTTCAACTGGCATCAGAGCAAGGTTTATTATGATATGAACATATATGTATGTAGAATTAAAATTTAGATTTAGTAATACATGAGATGTATTATGATTTGATTTTAGATATGATCTAATATAAAAATTAGATCTGATATAATTTAGATTAGATCTAAATTTTTTGCATATATGATATGTGAGTAGCTTAGATGATCCGATTAGCAAGTACTTGGATTAGGTTGATCACCAAGCCATCCGATCATAGGAGCAAGAAGGGTTTAAAGGCCCTCTCTTCCTATTTGATAGGGTGCTCTTATTATGTGTAGAGGTGCCATGTAATTTGATTCTATGAAGAAGAATATGAAAGGAAGAACTTACTTTTCTGTAAAATCTTAGATGTTGAAATCCTATGATTTGTTGTATGTGATACAAAGCATGAGTTATATGAAAAATAAAATATCTAATCTATATGATTAAAATTATTTTAATTATAAAAAATAAAATTTAAAATCATAAAATATTTAGATATGATCTAAAGTTTATTTTAATTAATTTTATTTCAGTTTATATAATAATTTTTAGATCTAAAACTATATAATATCTGTTGGCACGTTAACTGAGCCAACTCAGTTTTGAACTGTATCGATCCAGTCTCCTAGCTTAATCAGCTCAATGCTAAACAATCTGACCCAGTTGTCTCAGACTGAACAGTAATGATTACTGTTCATGATCAATTAGTTGATCAAATATCAGACTTAATCGATTCACTGAAGTGAGCCAACTCAGTTCAAGGATGAGCTGACCTAGTTTTCAGAACAAAAAATTTTGCATAAAAATTGATGTAAAATTATTTTATAAAATTAAAATGATTTTAATTAATAATCTTAATCCATATTAATGCTATACTTAATTAAAAATTAAGAAATATATTTTAGATCTAAAATTATGATTAAAGATCTAATGATATTGCATAAAACATGGAGCATGGGTTAGCTCAAATCTGGTCCTTTTAATTGGGTTAGACCTAAGGTTAGAATCAAAGACTTAATGGACTAAAAAGAGTAGTTGATTAAATCTAATCAATAGTTAATTTAGATTAGATCAAAGATACTCTAGATCAAATATAATAGTTGTAGAAGTTCGAGGCTATGTCTTTGATTAAACCAAATAGATCTTGATTGTGGCTTAATAGTTGAGCATGAGTCATTGGACTGATTAGATCACTAAGTGATTCAAGTTAACCCATATCATTAAGGTTAATCAGTATGACTGATTTAGGTGTCCTGAATTGACTTGTCATTAGTCCTTCTCATGACTTAGTGAAGTCAGTGGGAGGATTTATGATGTGCCGGTTGGACCCGCTAGTCACTAATCTTTTTCATGACTTGGTAAAATCAGTGGAAGGATTTATGACTTGTAGGTCGACTGATGTCTTCTAAAATAAATTAATCAAATCTTCTAAATTATTAAGTCCATAAAATGAGCTAGTTATGGGGATAACTAGATCATAGCCTCCTATTAAGGTGTATGATAATATGTCCAATATTCTAAATAGGTATTGGAGGTACCACATGCCTGGTGTCTATTGGGTATTGAAATTATCATTCATTATATAACTTTCTTGTTGTATCCTTCAGATCAATGGTTAGGTTGGTCGAGCCATACTCGGGTCTGAACATTTGTTTGCTGGATGCACTTGATATAGTCATATTAATTGTTGGACCTAATTAGATTTTTCATTGGAGGTGCTACATATCTGCTAAAAAGATACCTGAGATAATATCTGATTGCTAGAAATTGTTTGGAGAAATAATTGGTTAAGAATCTACCCATGAATGCACTAGGATTGGCTGAGCCATACTCGGATCCGAATGTAGTTTGTGTGGATTCTAGTATCCACTAAAGAATTAAAATAATTCTTCGAATTGAAGGTAGAGGCTACCAATTCGTATAAAATAGTGGAAGAACCTTTCGACTAAAGTTCAAATCTTTAGGCTTAAAATAATTTATATACATATAGGTCAATTATTTTTTTTCATAAATGGTTAGAATATTATCGCTCTGTTCACTATTAGATAGTGACAACATTATCGAACCTAATTTCGATAGCCAGTGTCGAAAGTTGAATATAGTTTTTGAGCTGGATTGCTCAAGAAGTCTAAAACTAACCCAAATAGACTTAAAAGAGAAATCAACAAATGGTTGCTGGTCAAGATAGTTATATGGTAACTCTTTAAAATTTTTCTATTGGTAATACTACTATCTAGATATTGGATACCGACAATATAAGTCATGTTTACAAATAGTTGCAAAAGATTTTAAGATAGTAGAAGGATCAAAAATGGCAAGAGACTCCTGAATATAAGAGATGGAAGTCTGTTCCAATCTTAACATTAGAAATCATCGAGCTTATTTTCAATCCTAAAGATATCATTTTAAGTGATTGTCACTATTATCCAATACTATTGAAGGTGTCAATAAGAAGGATTATTATGATATTATTGTGAATGATACCACAATAATGAGTGGATGATTGAAAATGACATAAACTCGATACCATAGCCTGTTAGTGTAAAGTACATGTCAACTAGCATCCTAGATTAGATAAAGTCACTGAAGCCTACCTTTGGCATAGTTGACTAAGTCACCTTTTATTCAAAAGGGTGAATTAGCCAGTGATGTTCTGAGTTTGGTACATATTGATATATTTGCACTCAAGAACATAAATAACAGAGTAGGCTTGCTACTTCATTAAAATCTTAAGCGACCTATCTTGGTATGGGTGCATTTTGCTTATGAGCACAAGTTCGAATCGATTGAAATGTTCAAATGATTCCGTAATGAGACAGAAAAATAAACTGTAATGAGTTTAAAACTCATCGATTTAACCGATGAAGTGAATACCTTTATAATAAATTTTTGACATATCTTGAAAAGAATTGGATTCTCTTTCAATGGACCTCTCTTGGAACACCACTGTTTAAAAAGATATCTGAAAGGAGAAATCAAACTTTGTTAGTCATAGTTCGATCCACTATAGGTTTACTGATCTGCCTGAGGTTATGTTTTAGAGACTACTTAATATGTGCTTGAGAATGTTCTGAGCAAATCGATCATCAAAATTTTATATAAGATATGACTTTGGGTAGTTCAATACTCTCTTACCTTAGGATTTGGAGTGTCAGACTTATGTAAAATATTCACAAATCGACTAGCTTGGACCTTGATCTGATAAATATTATTTTAGAGATATTTCTTTTACCTTCCTGATGAATATGAGATGTTCATGAGTCTTAAGATATTTTTTTTAGAAAAAAAAATTCTTGGTGAAAGAACTAATGCCATTAAGAACAAGCTTGGTGAAGCTTGATAGGTAGAAGAACCGACTCTGATACAAAGCAACAAAATTGGAGTTGATTAGATCAAATCTAGAGCCTAATGTAAAGGCATCCTTAAGTAGATATGGTAAAGTTCTATATTAGCCGAGCAGATACTTTTGGTTTCTAGGTTCGGGATGGAGATTTGATCTTCCATATGGATGCTATACAGAGATCTAACTTTGAGAAGTGGCTTGGAGCTATTAAATCTGAAATAAAGTTCATGAAGATCGATGATGTATGAACATTCGTTGATTCACCTGAATGGGTAAGATCCATAGGGTGTGAGTAGATTTTAGATGGATAAGAGGTGCAGACAGAAAGGTGAAGATCTATTAATTCTTTTCGATTGTCCAGGATTTTATCAAAGTTATAGTGTTGACTATGATGAGATATTTTCCTTGTGACAATCCTCAAGTCCATTCAGATTGAATTAAACTTCTCAAAGTTAGAATATACATTTTGAATGTATGACTTCATTGAGAATGAAGCAGGATCCTGTATATACAAATGGGCTAATAGTTCTGTAATAGTATTCTTTGTATTGTTAGGAATGAAATTCTTTTAATCAAAAATGACATCCCTATATTACAAAAAATATAAACTTGATTATCATCTCTGTTCTCCATAAAGGTTTGGAAGGTTATGAAAACCATCCATAAGTATTTTTAAAATACTAAGGATTAATAGCTCATTTATAGAGAATCTGACTTAAAATATGTGAAATATTGATTCTAATTTCTAGTCAAATCGAAATGACAAAGTTGTGTCAGGTTATATTTTTATCCTAAAAAGAAAAGCGACATGCTGGAAAGGTTTCATGCAGTATTTAGTAGTCAATTTTATTTGCAATACAGAGTTCTTTGCAGTATTTGATGCTAATAAAGAAGTTGTTTGGCTATGGAAGTTTATTAGCAAACTTGGAGTAGCACCCTTTGTTGATGGTCCGATCCTTCTGTATTGACAACAGCACTGGAGCCATGGCTCAAGCTGAAGAATTGATGTTTCATCTGTGAACCAAATATTTTTTGCATCACTATCATCTTGTTCGATAAGATCGAAATGAAGTCAACCTTAGAAAGATCGACTGAAAGAAAAACTTGCCTGACCCATTGACTAGAGCAATCGGATCTAATGAGTTTGATGATCTCAAATGAAAGATGGATATTTGATACTGATCTGATTGGCTTTAGTCCAAGCAGGAGTTGTCAGAAAATGTATCCTAAAACCAATCATCTCGATTGTAGATGATTGTGCTCCATACATGTATATAAATTATAAAATAATAAATATTATCTGACAGATTCATCATAAGAAACACATCTTCCTAAATAGAACTCATATGTTATGATGAAATTCTTAAAGCTACTTCCAAAATAATAAAGAAGGATTTATCATGTAGTTCTTAAATCTTGCTCACGACCAAATGATACAATTATTATAAGGATAATAATTGTATCGAGTATAGGTCATTATGTACCATATTAGTTGGTTGTTCTCTTAATCAAGGCATATGGTGACATAGATATAGCATATGGGTATTATGTAGGAGTATATTTCACTGAGCATAACCATCTCCGAAGTACTCTACTGTCAAGGGTTGCTCTGATGAGATATGGGTATAAGTGTCTCTTTGATCTGAGGCTGCCTCGGTGACTTACAAACAACTCACTATACTTTGGTGCCGAACTATCCAAATTTCTAATTCAATAATGAAAGATTTTTGAGTACAGTCAAGTACTTGTGAAGTCTGAGTGCGAGTCAAAATAGGATTGATCACTCCAAATAAAATTGAAGATGACGCATCACTATATTTCAATTCAGCAAAACTCTGGCTAGAATAGTCCTAATGAGGAGTCACAAAATTTTTAAGATTGAGACACAATGTGGACCACTCATTTTGGATTGACAGTTTAACCCTAAGTCATCTTTGAGCATCGAGAGTCAAAGGGATGAATTATATGGTAACTATATCCACATAGGTTCTAGAGTGATGCTGGGCATACATTCGGCCTATCCAAATATCGGATCACTATTTCGAGATGGTTATATCAATTGGTACAGAAATTATTCTTGTACTACCGACTTAGATTCGAATCTAGGGGGTCACACACATAGAAGTACCTGTCTAATCAAATGGTTGATCGATGATTATAAATCATTAAAGAGTTTAATTATCAATGTGATTGATGATTAATTCTATGCAAAGATTGCAATAAATTATTTACTAATGATTGATAAATTAGAAAAATAATTAATTAATAATTTGATTGTTATTGACTCAATTTGATTGAGTAATGGAGATTGGATCAGATCTAATTAAATTGGATTCAGTTAGGTTTGCTTTGAATTGGTTGGATGCAATCCTATTGGATAACAGGGCTTGTTCCAATTGATCTTAGGGATGTAAATCAAATATTGAGTTGAATAAGATTTAATTTAGTTTGATATAGACTTTGATTGGATCAAACCCTATTAGATAATAGGCTTGATTGGATCAAGTCCTATTATCAAATGCTTCCTTAATATCCATTAAAATGAGAAGAATCAATCCTTAGATTGATGTGGCCTTAATCTAACTAATTTTCTAATTAGATTGAAGTCTAATTGGTTTCATAATTGGACTAGGATCTAATTAGTTAGTTTGTTATAACTAATTTCTAAATTAATTAGGATTGAGTCTAAAAATTAGTTAGAGTTGGAACAAGATTTATGAAACCTATTTAGAATAGGACTTAACCAACTCCCTCCACCCATGTGATATAAGTTCTCCATGCCCCACATCCCTCTTTACCATGACAAACCCACATCCAAATCAGATGGCACACCCCCTCTCCTCTCTTCCATGAAAAGAAGGCATCTCCTCCTTTTTGGTCGCCAAAAAGAAAAGAGGGGCGCCCAACATATCCCATACATCTAAGCTTTCTTCCCAACCCCTTTTGAAGAAATTTTGTGAGGCTTTTGCTACTAGTTCTTAGGTATCAAAGAGAGGCTCTTTGCTGGTTATACAGTAGAAAATTAGAGAAAAAAAGTTCTTCCCAATGAGAGAAAGAGAAGGAAAAAGAAAGGCCTTCTTTCTAGTGCACAGCCTTGAAGAAGAAGGAGTTCTTCTTTTAAATTTTTTTTTATTTTTTTTAAATAAAATTAGATTGAATCTGATGTTTAACATGAGAATTTAAAAAAAATATATTAAAAAAATTTGGTTGGGTGTTTGGGGCTTCCTTGGGCTCTAGATCAAGGAGAAGAAGAGAGAAGAATGATTCTTCTCTTGGATCTCTCTTTTGGATTCTTCTAGATCTTAAAATTTTATGTTATTTTTTATATGAGAAGTTAGATTACATCTGATTTTTATCATAAAAAATTAGAGAAAAAAATTTCTTCTGAAAGGTGTGAAAGGAAGAGAGAAAAGTTCTCTCTTATGCGTGGGAGAATTGAGAAGAAAGGGTTCTTCTTTTGATCTCTATCGTAGAGATCTGATACGTAAATTCAGAAAGAAAAGGAGAGAATCTTCTTGTTCTTCATCTTCTTCATATTCCTTTTTGATCAGCCAACAGCATGGTATCTTCGCAAGCTAGCATTTTCAGAAAGATCGATCAGCACAAGGACTTCGTATGGATACCTGTAGAAGTCAGATGCGTATGTGGCTGCTGAGCATCATGAAGAACCAACTAATATAGATTTTGGATGTAGTGATCTGCTATCCATGCTCAGGTATGGAGTTTTGAATTCAATTCATATTTAGATATGATCTAAATATAATTCAGATATAATCTTATTTGATATAGATGTAATCTATGTTTGCTAAATTTTAGATTTCAGATTCACATACATGTATATTAGTTCATGTCATAGATCTTATATGGTAGTTTTAGATTTGATCTATGCATGCATTGTAGATTAAATTGTTTAATCCATATATATTTTGCTATAAAATTTTAAAAATACATGCACAAAACCACCATGCTTTCCTTCAATCGTGCAGAGCAGATCCCTACCTAGCCTCAATATCTCCAGGAGTGATGCCTTAGAGAGATCGATCTTCTTCGATGAAGAAGATGGTGGGTTGACATCGGGAGTTTGGGGCCTTGGCCGTTGCTCTGTTAATTGATCTGACTTCATCGATGTCAGAGAAGATGCCAGAGAAGATACCTGCCTGGGACGTGCATTCTCCTTTGGAGGTGCATGGGCCACCTCGATAGGTTGCTTGGTTGATTTCATCGATGGTGTGATAGAGATCGAAGCAATATCTGCATCTATCAATATTGCCCCAGGTGATGATCGGGGGGTAGCTGATCTCAAAAGAGCAGTAGTCTCCTTACTTCTCTTTGAAGTAGGTTGGTCCGCTTGGTCCTGCTTCCTCTTTTTTGCATCAGTTAATCTTTTTGGATCGAACTTCATTATTACTGCTACAAAAAGAGAAAGATTGTTAAAAAAAATGACAAAAAATAATGATGAAACAAAAGTAATAAAGAAAAAAATTTGACATCAGACTCATCCTGAAGAGAGATTTGACTGACGCCAGCGTCAAATAAAGACTGGTCGAATACCAGTAGGCTCAGCTTGAGTACCTTCATATCCAGTACTCGCAAGTCCCCAGGTAATATTCATTATTTGAATTTCATTTGGTTTCAAGCTTATGCCATTTGTAGCTAAAACCCCATAGAACATCAAAAGAAATAAAAAAAAAGGGTTCTTCCAATTGTGTATTGAAGAAGGAAGAGCGGGACCAAATTTATACTTAGGCCAAGATGAAAAATACCACCAATCTTTTTTATAAGGGTGTTTCTTTAGGATGACTAGCATCCCAAAGAGAGAGATCCTAAGTTTTATGGCAGAAAAGTTATAATAGATGATGAACACTATGATCATCCTAATGGCATTGGGAGTAACTAAGGTTGGATGAAGCCTATAGAAATCTAAAATATTACTAAAGAAGGAATGTAAAGAAAACTGAAGTCCAGACCGAAGTGCCTCATCATAAAATATGACACAACCTTCAGGAGGTTCAGTGATCCGATCATTCTGATCTAAAGCTATCAATTAAAATTCTTCAGGAATTGAATATTTTTTCTTAAGTTTCTGAAGATCGAGATCAATCAAGATAGATTATTCAATACTTGAGCTGAAGTAATCCAAGAAATCGCTTATAGGAGATTTCGGATCTTCTTGGCTTGAGGTATTGAGCTTAGTCGTTGCTTGAGATGAAGTTTCCATCTCAAACTTGAGCAGTGGTTAGGTCAATCGAGGTACATGATTGCCCTAACTCATCTCATTACTACTATCAGAAGATATTTTTTTTGAAAAAAAGGGAAACTAGAAGCAAATGGGAAGTGAAAAACTGATGAAAAGGGAAAAAGGAGAACTATCCAAAAGAAAAAAATAAGGATTGTAGGAACCTAAAATCTTAGGTTTACTCAAAAAAGAAGCCAAGAATGAAGGAGTCTATCTAATAGATAAAGAAGAAGATCTGAGGAAGCTTTTGAAGAACCCTCTTTTGACTCCAATGGCCTCTTCCTCGACTCTGGTGACATTGAAAAAAAATTCTTTCCAACTCCGGTGATGTTGAGAAAGCTCTGAATAAGTTTCGATAGGGCTTCCACACAAAAGAAATAGTAAAGTAATTCTCTAGTGGAGTATAGGCCTATTTATAGAATCTATCAACAGCCTAGATTAATTAACTACACCATCAGATCAATGTCACTTGTTGATAATCCAATGACTCTAGGAAAAGTCAGCTCAGTGCACCTCTTCCTGATTAAGTCGTATAAGATTAATTCGAAAAATAAGTGGAATAGCCAATGACAAGTGTAACACATGGCATGAGTACATTTGGATACAGCTAGCTGTCTGAATAATAATTAGCTTCCAATTCTCTAAGCACTCATAATTAATTATTGAATCCAATGGATCATTTTTAAAAAGTAGTGTGTCATTTCGAATGATTAAAAAATTGATATTCCCAGTTGTCAACCGTATGGTGTATTTATGTTGACAGCATAAGTCTAGAAAATCTTCTGAATTGACTTTCCACATCCAATATAAAGAATTCCACTTCAGATCTAGAAAATGGGGGACATCTGTTAGTACATAAAAATCAATCTCATCATCAAGCCATGTGGCAACATCAGAATCATCTGAAAATCATTGGTTAAAGTAACTTAGATCAGCTAAATACCAATCTACCTCAATCCTCAACTCATTTATCAATTTGAATCAACCAGAGCTAATTTCTGACGGAATATAATCAGTTCGATTGTTTGCTGATCTACAATATGGGATGTCATACTAATATCGACATCACTGATCTATCGTATGGGACATCATATGAATATCGACGTCACTGATATGATTCTAAAATATACAGATGGTTACCTTACAGCGGTTGGCCAACTCAACCACAGCTGTCTTCCAACTATTCTATAGCTAAATCTTCATGTGGGTAAACAGCCACCATCTACGTACAGCTGGCCATTCTGTTATAACAAACTAATAATCTAACAATCTCTCTCTATTGTTTAATAGCTAAGTAACTCTAATCTACATAAAGTGGGGTAGGATACACTTCGAAAAGTAAGTCAAAACTCATTGAATTGAGATTCTGCTGAATTTTTTTAGCTTCCCCACTGAAGAAAATAAGAGTCCTCAATCTACTCTTTCAAAATTCTCTCTCTCATCTTCTAGTTTTTCAATTCTTATTGCTGATTCTCAAGGCTCCGACTAATTTAATCATCGGAGGGTTTTAATCTAGAGGGTACCCCACTAGATTTAAGACTTCTGTTCTAGAATTTCTCATGGACTTCATCAAGTTACACTTGAAAATACTCCAATTTGATCCAGGACCGATCTCATCATCGATCCTTCAAAAACTTGCAACATCACCAATAAAGCTAGAATAGTGTATCCAAGTTCTATCTTTATTGGAGATCTTCTAATTATGCTCTTTTATGGTTTTTTTCTCGTGATTGATTTTGCTTCTTGTTTCCAACATGTTAGTTATCTTGCATCATGTTGTGAATAAGAGAACTTGGATTTAGTGGTTATTTCGTTGGAAAGGACACCTCTCTCTCTCTCTCTCTCCCCCCACCCCTCCCCCACACTCTTTTCCCCTTTCATATTCTTTGATTTTCCAAGCTGCAAATCCTGTTTTAATTGATCGTTATGGATGTCAATAAAACTACTGATTATAAGAAGTATTTAGGTGGATTCCTCTTAATTCCATCAAAAAAGGTTTCCTTCAAGCTAGCATAAATCTCTTCAATGAATTTCTTTTTCCATAATAGAACTAAAAGATGTTTTCTTACATCATTGTTATAGTAATGTTGGAAGAAATTGTAAACCATCTTTCTGATAGGACTAGTAATTCAGATTTATATGACAACTGGCGATAGTGTACATGCTTATATCTAACTAGTAATCTAATGGTAACAATAATTAATATCAGTAGTAGAAACTTGTAGAAAATTACATGGCAACTAGCTATAGTGCTTGTGATTTGTACCTAGCTGTGTGTTGAATCTAATTGAATTGCAAATGATATTAGGTTTCTTATGGTTTATGCAATGTTTACAGGGTAGGTAATAATTTTTGAAGAAATATAAAAAGACAGTGTTTTCCTACTATGCATAAAAACAAAGTATTTATGAATTTTGCACCTTTCCTTCACTAATTTATAACATGGGAAAATTTGAATTGTCCCCAAGTGGCACTATTTACACCAAATTTTGGTGGGGTTTTCTCTCTAAATTACCCAAAAAGTGTACTGTTATCAATTTTATGGTCATATGTCATACACCATGTCTAGAAGAATTCAACAATCCATAGGATTCAAATTTTCAAAATTCAAGTTTGCAAGGGCCACTAGCAAAGGAAATGTAAACAAGTGGAAAGATGCAACAGTGAACAAGAGTTTCGGTTTCTAGATAAAGTTTATATGCTAAATTGAAGTATTTGAAGATGAATGGAATGAGTTGGAAGACTAATATATTAATGTATAAATCAGTGACTTCCATCAAGCTTTAACAAGAATTCTGTTTTGAGATTTAAATTCTTGTTTCATGTACTTATTGCTTTATAACAATTTCTTGGGATAGAAATACGGGGATAGAGGCTTGTCCCAACCCAGAATTCTATGAGTGTTAGATTTGGCACTGAACCACTATAAATTTTTTGAATTTATGATTGTATAATTGTTTACTTTTATTTTTTACTTCTTTATCTATTTTACTCTTTGCACATCACAAACACATTTGAAATTGATAATTAAAGCACATATTTGACTTTTAATTTTTTAAAAAAACTAAATCACCCCTTCTCATCCCCTCTTGAGTTGCTATCTTTGGGCAACAGTTTATTAGTGATATAAGAAATTTCTTGATATAGTTCCAAATAGTTTCTTTCATGACCAACATCTTTTAGGCTCATCATATGAAAAAAGATTCATACAACATACTTTTAGTGTTTTTTATTTTAATGAACCAAGCATGCCCTTAATCACTATCTCGCTACTATTTCTTCCCACACGTCGATACTTGGTTGAAGAGATTTCTATTGACTTCAAGTGAAGCTTTTTGGGGGGGGAATAAAAAGGAATCAATGGAGATATTTCTTACACACTATCATTAGTTGTAATGACAGTTGTAAAGATCAATAAACTTGCTTTTGCACTTGCAGCATCAAAAAACAAGAGGGGAAAAAGGAAGAGAGAGAGAGAGAGAGGGAGCTAGGGGTCTTTGTCAGAGAAATAACCACTAAAACCAAGTTCTCTTATTCATAACATGATCCGAGAATCTAACATGTTGAGAATGACTAGCCAAATCAACCACTAGAAGAAAACCATATCGAAAGAACATAATGTAGAAAAGTTCCAACAAATATAGAATTTCAATAAACTATTCCAGCTTTATTTGCCTTTATTATTTGCTTCCAGCATGCGCCCAAGATGACAATGGAAGATGGGATTACAGCCATGGTGATAAGGGTTTGAAGGTCTGGGGAGAGTTCTCTCAAATCCAAGCATGCACCATGGTTTGACAAAATCCTGGTTGGATAGCCCTTTAGCCATCTCCTCGTATGCAGCCTCGATAAAATAATAGTTCTTAAGTAGCAAAAGCCCAATCGTTGCAAGCCCTACCAGCCTCCAATGCATCTCCACTCATACCATGTCTCTCAAGCACTCAATCTCTGCCCCTCTTTGGTGATGAGAAGAATGTTGGACAGAAATGGTGAGAAGAGTTGATGGCATTGGAATTTATAAGGTTGAAGGAAGTGTTTGGAAAAGGAAAGAAATGTTGGATACAATCAATAGAAATCAACATGAATGGAAGGTGACAACATTAACTTAGTCATTAGCAATCAATATTATGTTATTGATTTAATTTTTGAACTAACAAAAATCTTGATCAATCACTACCATCGCTTTTTTCAGTAGGTTCAAGGAGGATTCTTTAAGTCTAATTAAAAAAGAAAGGTGAATTACATACGAGGATTCAAGCATGAAACAGTTTGCCAACTAAGAGTTTGACTCCATTTAGAAATAGATTGTTGTTGGGTTGGGCAACCAGCCAATCTCCAAAATCTATGATTCCATATTCCAGAAAGAAAGGAAGATTCTTTTAGAGAATGAGAATAGTGGTCACACCTTATCACTGTTATATTGTATTTAGACTCATGATTATATAAGAATGCAAATAAAAAATTTGATCCAATTGATTTGGGTTTAGATTACAAAATTTAAATTTAAATTCAAATTCAAATTACAATAGAAATGGTAATCATATTGGCATATCTTATGATTGCATGAATCAAGCCTGCTGTTAATAATCGATGTTTGAAATTCAAATTCAAATTTGAAATGCACCAAAAAATAGCAATCATGTTGTATGTATCAAATCTGCTATAGATGGTTATTGCTTAAAATTCAAAATTTAAATATGATGATTGCATCAAAAATGACAGTCATATTGGTATATCTTATGATTTAGGTAGGTGTGAATCAAGTCTGCTATCAAGCCTCCTAAAGCTAAATAGGTGAGCCTGAATACTGAGCTTGACTTGCAAATAACATAGATGGCTAGGATATAGATCTTTAGTGAAGATGTCAGCCATTTGATCAATAGTAGAAATGAATCAAACATCCAGTTCTTTATGGGCCATGTTTTCATGGACAAAGTGATAGTCTAGCTCAATATACTTAGCGCGAGCATGAAAAATTAGATTGAATATGATGGGGATAGCAAAAATATTATCACACCAAATAAAAAGAGTGTTCTATAGTGGAATTTGAATTTCATTGAAGAGATGGCAAATCTATGTGATTTCAGTAGTAGCGTAGGCCAAGCTTCTATATTCAGCCTTTACAGATGATCGGGCAATAGTAGGTTGCTTCTTAGCCGATCAAGAGATTGGATTAAATCTAAGATAAACATAATATCCACTTATCGAGTGACGACCAATAGGACAGTCAGCCCAATTAGCATCACTATAAGCTTCAAGTTTAATTGAACTAGGCTATAGGAACAACCCATGAGTGAGAGTTGCTTTTAGATAATGCAAATGCATTTGACAGTAATCCAATGGTCTTTAGTTGGGGATTGTATATGTTGAGCAATTTGGTTTATTGCAAAGAAGAGATCTGGCCTAGTAAGGATAAGATATTGCAAAGCACCAACAATGCTATGATAGCGAGTTGGGCCAGATAATAAGGGATTCATGGTGCGGCCTAAGTTGACAAAAGCAGCTGGAGAGCTAATAGGTTTGCATCCAAGCACATCAATCTATTCAAGAAGGTTGAGAGCATATTTATTTTGAGATAGGTGAAGGCCATGAGGAAGGCGATGGACCTCAATACCAAGGAAATAAGCTATGGGCGCAAAATCTTTCATTTTCAAATGGAAGCTTAACTCGATGATGAGTATGGAGATATGAAAGAGACTATTATCAGTGATGGTGATATCATCAACATAGAGGAGAAAAATAGAGTGGGAGCCCTCATGATGAATGAAGAGTGATGGATCACACTGAGATGTGAAGAAACCCAACTTAAATGATTTTGAAGCAAATTTCTCATATCATGCTCTAGGGGCTTGTTGAAGACCATAGATAGACCTATGCATACAGCAGACATGTGTAGGTCATTCTAGATCAACATAACCAGATGGTTGTGCAATATGCATCTCTTCTTGTAGATCTCCATGAAGAAAGGTACTGTCAACATCGAGTTGGTGAAGAGGCCAATTGAAAGTAAGGGCCAAAGTCAACATAATATGAACAATGTTATGCTTCACCATAGGGCTGAAGGTTTCAACAAAATCTACTCCTGGTTGTTGATGAAAGTTTTTCACAACAAGATCCATCTTGTACTTATTGATGGAACCATTAGGATTTTGCTTGAAATGATATATCTACTTACAGCCTACAATATTCATGTTAGACTAAAACTAGAAAAAAGACCACATATTAATACATTGGAGAGCAATGAATTCAGTGTCCATAGCAGCATGCCATCCAAGAATTTCAAATGCTTGTGTATAGCATGATGGCTTCGATGGATAAGCAGTGAATAATGCAATGGAAATAGAATATTTGGTGCTAAAGATTTTCTTTTTAACAATTCTATTTTGGATTCTCATCACCATTGGGTGAGTGCAGCCTAGATATGAGGCTAGTTGGGATGGATCAAATTGGGACTATTCTAGGTGGGTTGAATGGAGTGGTTGGGAAGGTTGGTCAATAATTGATGATTGGGTATAAGGAGTAATGTGGGTTGGTAGCTAAGTGTATTTCTATTGTAGTACATGCGAACTTGGAGAGGTGCCCAATAGGGTAAGAGATGAACTCCTTGTTGCTGGTAACATGCTCAAAATAAGCTAGAGATTTGTAGATCTTGGGCATTGGATAGTATTTTGGTGTGGCACTGTTGGCTAAGGCAACTGAGAATTGAATGTAACCCACTATGTTTACAAGTCTAAAAGTGATGAGGATGAGGTGGAGGGAAGAGGGGTTGCATTGTGATATAAAAATAATGACTCATAAAAGATGACATGTTCGGATACAAAAACATAACCCAATTTAATATCAAGGCACCAATATCCCTTTTGATTGGTATTGTAGCCAAAGAAAATACAACAAGAGGATTTAAATTCTAGTTTATGAGATTGATAAGGACGAAGACAAGGATAGCATACACATCCAAAGGCTTTGAGATAGGTGTACTCTAATTATTTTTGAAAAAAAACTTCATAAGGTGATATGTGGAGGATAGAAAAAATAGGCAACCTATTAATAAGATATGTAGCAGTTAAAAATACTTGAAGCCAATATTTTAAGGATAAATTGGAGTGGGCCAATAAGTTGAGGGCAGTTTCAGTAATATGATGATGTTTTTGTTTAGAAACATCATTTTGTTCAAATATATATGGATAGGTCAACTGAGGGATATACCATGAGATTTAAGGACATTAGTGAATGTATGTCTTGTGAATTCACTCCCACTATTTGAATGTAGAATTTTAACTTTTGTTTCAAAGAGATTTTTAACTTGTTGTTTGAAGTGAACAAATATGGTGAACACATCAGACTTGCATTATAGTAGAAATAACCATGTATAACAACTATAATCATCAACAAAAATAAGATAGTACATGAAATTTGAAATTAAAACAATAGAAGCAGGGCCCCATACATCACAATGTATTAGGTCTAAAAGTCTAGAAGATAGAAAACTTGAAAGAGAATAGGGAATTTTATGACTTTTTCTAAGTCAACAAGATGGACAAATGCTCTTGGAAGACTTTATTGAAGGAGAAACTTTAGATAAAACTAATTGTTGTAGAGAAAAAGATGGGTGCCCTAGCCGATGGTGCCATACCTCATTTGAGACCCGACGCCCAATGAATGATATTGAAAACATCACCTTATTTGATGGTTGGATTGAGCAAAAGGTGTAGAGTCTATTCTCAAGTGATCTATGATGGAGCATCCTCTCCGTAGCCTTATCTTGTACTACAAAGCCATTAGCATCAAATGTCAAGGAGCATTATTATCATGAGCAAATTTTTGTACTGAAAGTAGATCGACTGATGCATTTGGATAATGAAGGATATTATTTAACATAAATGAGTGGGATGGAATGGTGATATGAGAAGATCCAATTTGTTTGATAACCAAATCTTCACCATTTCTATCTTGCACACTATTTGAGCCTTGATATGGATAGTTAATGGTCAGATTTTTGAAATTATCAGTGATATGGTGAATAGCTTCGACATTCATGTATCATGTAGAGTCATTTATTAGATGTGATGTGGCCATCATTGCAGCTAGGCATTGAGGAGAAAGTAGATCTTGCAAGACAAAATCAAGACAATGATAGCAATCCAAAGCTATATGCCCAACTTTGTTATATATTTGACAAGTAGGCCACAGAGTGCTTTGTTGAACTGGTGCTCCATGATTGTTGGCCTGATTGTTAGGCCCTCTTCAATATTGCTGAAGTCGATTTGGGATGTCAAATGTATGTTGTTGTTGTTGATGGTTGTTGGAGCGTTACTATTGTAGATTGTTGAATAGGCGATGATCATTATTCTGTCTATTAGATCCATTGTGATTTGTAGTAAATATAGTAGCATTGAATTGTATGGCTTACCAAGATATAACTTGTCCATTAAACGAAGACTATAGAGTTCTTCTATAGTAACTGATGCATATTTTACATATGTTGTAATAGTAGTTTGAAAAAATCTATAAGATTCTGAAAGATCTTTTAGAGTGTAAATGAGAATATCTATATTACTTACAGGTTCTCCACTAGCAGCTAATTGATCCTTAATTTATTTAATTTTATTTAAATATTTCTGCATTGAAAGTGAATCTTTCTTGATTTCACCCAACTATTGCTTCGAATGAATGATGTGGGATTGGGTGATGGTCCCAAAGCATCTCTCAAGTACTTCCTATGCCTCTCTAATAGATTTGACACCTATAGTATATGGGGTAGTAGTTTCTAGAAGGGTAGCATTAATCCAAGATAACACCATTTGATCTTTTTCATACCACTTATCAAAGACAATATTCACCATTCTTTTATCACCTTCTAAGATGATTTCTAGAGGAGCAGGAATGCTCTCATTTGTAATACCCATCAATTTATGACCTCCTAGGATTGAAAAAAAAAAAAGAGAACTCGACATAAGATAACTATTGGAATCAAACTTAATAGGAATTAGACCGGTAATGTTAGCGATGACTAGAGGAGCTAATCGAGTTTCTGACATAGTAGCTGAAGACGATGATCAGAAACATAGTAGCTGAAGACGATGATCCTTCTGTGATATTGAGATATTTGATCCTAGACATAGGTGGTGATGAGTCCTTTATGGCTCTGATACCAAGAAAGAAAGAAAGATTCTTTTGGAGAATGAGAATAGTAGTCACACATTGCCACTATTACATTGTGTTATATTTATAGACTTATGATTATATAAGAATATAAATAGAAAATTTGATCCCAATGATTTGAGTTCAAATTATAAAATTCAAAATTTAAATTTAAATTATAGTAAAAATGATAATCATATTGGCGTATCTCATGATTGCATGAATCAAGCCTACTATTAATAGTCAATATTTGAAATTCAAATTTAAATTTAAAATATACCAAAAATAATAATCATGTTGGCATATCTTGTGATTGCATGTATCAAATCTACTCTAAATGGCTATTGTTTAAAATTCAAAATTCAAATATCATTATTTCATTAGAAATGGTAGTTATGTTGGCATATCTTTTGATTTAGGCAGGTATGAATTAAGTCTATTATCAATTCCATAGAGTTTCTTCCGAATAAAGAAAATAGAGAATTCCATCCACATGCGGAAAGATTTCATGCCAGGTAACACTTGAGAAGCCATTTGAAAATTATGGAAATTTTCATTCTTAAACATGAAATGTCAGTTTCAAGGATTTATTAAATGGGATTCATAAAGCTGCACTTTGTTAAATGGAACTTCTTGGTCATAACTTATAGTACCATTATGTTTAAGTAAAAATAGTAGCACACTCTTCACATTCAAAGAAGGCAAAATTAAATGAACAACCATTTCCATGAGCTTTGTGGCATCTATTTAAGTTTATGGTTGATAATCTCAGTCCTTGTAGTATTCCAAATTACATCCTTTAATTTTATGAGAATTAAAATGATCCATATCCAAGCATGTATCTTTGCAGACTTGTAGATGACATATCACTTGAATATCACAGCCTTATCATCTCACTTATAATAACATTTTTGTCTATCCTCTGTAATGCATCATATTGCTGTTACTTTGATTTCTTCTACTCC
The DNA here is from genome assembly GCF_000442705.2 of Elaeis guineensis. Taxonomy (NCBI): domain Eukaryota; kingdom Viridiplantae; phylum Streptophyta; class Magnoliopsida; order Arecales; family Arecaceae; genus Elaeis; species Elaeis guineensis. The sequence continues at coordinate 25,191,967 of NC_025999.2, forward strand.
TAAACAAAGTGACAAGAATGTAAAAGACATGAATTTAATCAGAATGAAGTGATTAAGCTGCTATACTTGCTAGCAACACAATTGTTTGCTCTTTTCAATATCTTCATGCAAAAGATGGAAAATGATGAAGGTATTTGACATTTGGTAGATGGGGTTGGGAATACGCAATATAATTTATTTCCCATGAGAACCAATTGCGATCCAAATAAACTACCAATCAAAATCTATTATAAAATTAATATTAAATTAAACTAAAAACTTACAGACTACAGGTGTACAATGCATTGTCCTAAAGTGATTCTCAACCCTCATGCAGGATCAAACTCGGGAACTGCACCATAAAATACAACCAGTGACCTCCCCTATGGGCACGACCTTAGGGAGGATGATAGAGCTTCAACCTAGTAGATGTTAGAATAAAAAAATAGATAAACAGAAAGCTTAGAAGAAGAAAGTTTAGGAGAGAAGAAGATGATCAAAAATGGGATTAGATTAGGAGAGGAAAGAAGTTTTTTCTTGCTTGCTCAAAACCCCTACCAAGGGCCCAATTTATAGGCCCAAGAACAAGCCATTTGGGCTAATCCAATGTTAGGAAATATTAATCTCATAATTAACCAATATCTAATGGATAGAAAATCAATGAGCAAAAAAGCAATGTTAAAATATGATATTTATCTCGAATTAAATAAGAAAATGGTAATAATCATTAAAAGAAAAAAATAAATAGAGAAAAAATAAAATATGGGCCCTGCCACACTATAGACATGGGTGCAGTGTGATCATGCACATGCGAGCCAAGCCTAGCCATGCACGTGTGTGTAGTTTGGCCTAAAACTTCACAAAGCCTGAGAGAAGGGTTTTCAATATAAACCACTTCTCAACTTTTTTCCTATCCAATATGGGACTAAACAACTCAAAGCCTTAGGGATTTGGTTGGAAGAAATTTTGAGTTTTTGATTTCCTCTAAAACACCAACAATCTACCTTAAAACTTAAAATTTTTTAAAAATTTAAAATTTAAAAATTTAATAATATAAAATAATTTTATATTGGGTATATATATTGTGTAATAGATGAAGTATCTTTCATGACTTAACTTCACTTAGTATTAATAGTATCAACTTGAAGAAAATGGAGGGAACCAGATCTTAAACTATATTCCTTTAAACTTAGATCTCTACTATTACACATATAATGCAGAAACTCATATCATAGGTTTGTACATTTATAGCTATGTGCAGGCATCTTGATTATTTCATAAGAGTTTTTAGAGATTGCTTATGTCCCTAGCTAAGGCCAAATATGAATATTATTCTATAGGTGAGTCCTTCTAGGAATGTATGTAGTGTCACATCTCGATAAGTATCTTTTGGATCTTGTTTAGAGATAAACTCTCATTAATCATTACATAGGAGCACTAATCATCATAGGGATGGGTTAGAGTCTATGACTCCTATCTCAAATAAACCACATGTGCTTCTCACCCAACTAATCAGCTTGTTCTTACTATATTGAACCTCTTTCCATAGATTTTCTATCACAAAGGTTGGGTTCCTACTACTGGAAGGTCCTTTATAAGCTAAGCTCCATCACTCTCAATGACTAAGACCTTACTCCTATGTAAGCCTTTTGTAAGGCAATCTATAAGATTAAGAATAGTTGCAACATTATTCAAAAAAATAATTTGAAGTTTCTCCTTTCTTTTTACAGACTTTTATCTTAATTTGATATGTCTATTTATTTTAGTATTTATAATTTTTTTTTACAAAAATCTATTACAGCTCTTAAATGACAATAAATAGATGTGGGAGGAATAGGAGAAGATATTAGAGAAATCTCTGATAAGTCATTTAGCTTCATAATAGGTAGAATCAAGAAAAATAAGTTCTACTTTCATAGTATTTCTAACTAAAATGATTTATTTAGAAGATTACCAAGAAACAGCACTCCCTTAAGAAAAAAAATATAGTCATAAGTAGATTTGATATCTAATGCGTCAGAAATCCAATTAGAATCATTATAACCCTCAAGCAGATCTGAATAACCTACAAAATGAAGAGAATAATCTATTGTAACTTTAAGATATCGGAATACTCTTTCCAAAATGGTCCAATGAACTATACTAGGATTACTAGTATATCTATTGAGTCCAAAAATGGCATAAGTAATATTAGATCTAGTCTAGTTAGATCGATATATTATAGAACCAATGATCTGAGCATGCTTCTTTTGATTCACAAATTTTTTTTCTATGTTCTTTAAGAGATGGATGGATAGATCATAAGGAGTAGATCAAAAAAAGAATCAGAATATCTGAATTTATTAATCACCAATTAAGTATAATGAGATTATGATAAACATATTAAATCAAAAATATGAATGATCTTCATGCCAAGAATTATATCAGTTTCACCTAAGTCTTTTATATCACAATGATGTGATAGAAAATTCTTGATGTCATTGATTAAGTCAAGGTCTGGAGTAAGAATCAAAATGTCATCAATATAAAGGAAAAGAAAAATAAATTGATCATTAACATATTTATGATAAAGATAATTATCTGAGTCATTAATTTAAAATCCATAGGAAAAGATCATGTAAAATTTTTCGTGACATTGTTTAAAAGCTTGCTTCAACCCACAGAAGGATTGAACAAATCTACAGACTTTATGCTCCTGGCCTGGCATAGAACAACCCTCAGGTTACCACATGTAAATCTCTTCTTCAAGATCTCCGTGTAGAAAGATAGTCTTGACATCCATTTAATGAACTATAAGTTTATGGATGGAAGCTAAAGCAAGTAGAACTCATATAGTCATAATATGAGCTACAGGCGAATGGGTATGGAAGAAATCAGTACTAGCTTTTTATCCAAAATCTTAAGCAACAAGCCTCACCTTGAATTTTTTTTATTATACCTTCAGTCCCCATCTTTTCTTTGAATATCCACTTGCACCCTAAAGATTTGTTTCCAGAAGGTAAATCAGTGAGAATTCAAGTGTTGTTTCCAATAATAAATTTAATTTCACTATTTATTGCCTCCTTCCAGAATGAAGCATCAGGAGAGTTTATGGCTTCTTGGTAAGAAGTAGGAGTATCTCTATCAAGAATATAAAGATGCCTTCACCAAAATATTTTTCAACTCTATCTCTCTTGCTTCTCCTAAGCTTAGGTTAGGAGTTAATTCTACTGAAGGAATAGATGATGAAGATGGTAAATCTAAAGAGGATAGATGATCTAGAATCGACCTTTAAAAGAAAAAAATATTTTCGAGAAATGTTGCATCTCTGGATTAAATAATGATATTGTTTGATATTGTAGGGATTTTGGAATTGACAACAAAAAACCCATAGATGTTACTATCTAGAGAGTAGCCAACAAAAACAACATCAATAGTTTTAGGTCCTATCTTAACTCTCTTTGGTTCGGCAATTCTAAATTAAGCTAAGCACCCTCAAACTCGAAAGTAACTAAGCCTAGGTGGATGCCATTTCTAAAGTTCATAGGATATCTTTTCTCTATCCTTAGGTGGAACTTTATTGAGGATATAGCAAGCTGATTAAAGAGCCTCCCTCCATAAGTTCTGAGGTACATCAGCACTTATAATTATGGCATTGACTATGTCTAATAAGATTCAACTCTTTCGCTCAGCCACACTATTTGATTGATGTGAATAGAGAGTAGTGATTTTATGAATTATTACATTTTCTTTGTAGAATAAGATCAATTTATTTGAAGTATATTCACCTCTTCGATTAGACCTTAAGATTTTAATCTTTTTTTCAAGTTGGTTTTTAGTTTTTGCTTCATAAATCTTAAACTTGTTAAGGATTTTATTCTTAGTCTTCAAAAAATAGGTATAGCAAAACTTAGAGAAATCATCAACAAAAGTTACAAAATAATGACTATCTCCATGGTCCTCTATTGGAATCACAGACATCACTATGAATAAATTCAAGAATTTGAATATCTCTAAAAGCTATAGACTTGAGAGGTCTTTTAGGTTATTTAGATTGAATACAAATTTGACATTTAGAATTGTATTCGATATTGAATTTTGGAATCAGATTAAGATTAGATATTTTCTTGGTTGATCTAAGATTGATATGACCCAATCTTTTATGCCAAGTTTTATAAAATTCAGAATTTAATACAAGAGATGTAGAAGAATTAACTAAACTTTCATTAATTTTATGAGAAGAAATTACATTCAATTTAAACAATCCCTCAGACACAAAGCCCTTTCCATTAAATACATCACCTTTAGAAATAATTACAACTTTGTTGGACTCTAAGACAATCTTAAAACCTAACTGTATAAGTAGAGAACACTTAACAAGCTTCGTTTTATGGTATACGTATATGCTGTACATTTCGAAGAGTTAATGTCTTTCCTGAAATAAATTTCAGATTAACTATTCCTCTTCCTAGTACTTTAATAGTTGTCTCTGTTAGATGTGTGCCCTAGATGCCAGATCTGCTGACACATTCCTGTACAGATCTAAGGACAAATTTATAATTTTGACTATAAATGAATAAAAGAGACTGTGACATATCTTTTGAGTTAGTAGAAATGTTAATTTATATTTTTAAGAGTTAAAAATTTAAGACATGAATTTACATAACTAACTCATAAACAGCTCCTGACCATAGGATCATCATGAGGATGGTGATCAATCTGGAAGGTTGGTATACGATCACTTTCTTAGAGTAGATGTATCTTGAGTCTACGATGTGGAGACACCAGAGTAAGAGTACAGGTATTCGTTGAGAACGAGAGTACTAAGCGTGACCATATCGAGCAATCATAAGGAAGTCTACCTTCTCGTCGATGACTAGCTTGATGCTGCAGTTGTGTGTCTAGTTCTTTGATCTGAGGTACATCGATAGTTCACCTTGAGTGTGTTATAGTTTGACTACACCATAACTCGATCTCCTAGCCATTCAGAATCCTGAGGTGTATGTTGGCTGTAGCATATTCATTGTAGGAACTAGGTCGCACCAAGATGGGATCTATCAACCTCGGTAGATGAGAGGAGTAGTCCTATGATAATTGAAAGATCGAGTCCTTAAGCCCATGGCCATGGCAGAGTGAAAAAAAATAGAAAAGAGTTTTCCATTAAGGTTTCACATTGGACTCGGATCGATCGATTAACTCATATGACTGATGTTGGGTTTGACGAGTTCACCTTAACCCTAATTCAGTCGGGACTAATGATAAAGGAACTCAATCACACAGGTAGCTACACCGAGAGGTTCATCTTCAGTTCTGATGGATTGCCACTACATACTGCTAGGTGTTACTGATAGATTTTGAGAGCAATCACAATGATATTTGATGATCGATCATTCTAATTATCTGAATCAGAAGAGTTCTGGTCCATCGAAAAGAGTTTCGATGATGAGATCATGACATGTCTCATTACCATACAAAATTGAACCTAACTGGGTCACACAAATAAGGGTTAGGGTCTGGATGTCATCAATTGGGCTAACCTAATTGATTTGGATAAGATCCAATTAGGTTCAAGGAAATCATGCTAGCATATGATTGAGCCTAACTTTCTCCTCGTGTAATCTTTTCTGTCTCTACTGAGCCAAATGTGATTTGACTCATCCAGAGAATCTTAAAAAGATTTTTCTCAATCTAAATGAAGCTTGTCTAGCTCAGAAAAGGCTTGTCTTAATTTATGAGATAAATTTAAGACAACACCTGCTAATTCCTAGCACCTGCCAATTTCATTTTAGGACATCTGTCAAATGTTGATATATGGGTCTTAAACTGAAGAGAGCTCATTGAAAGATTTTTATGGAGTGTCCACATACCTAAACCATATCAAATTGGATGCCATAATCAGATTATGGTGTGAGTCCAATTGGATTAAAGTGGGCACCCCAAATGGATAAGGATGAAAGAGTCCTGATTAACATGGACTCTTGGGCGCCGCCTCTATTTGTGCTTATCCAATGTTGGCGCCATCTTTTAGAGATAAGTTGGGGTTCTTATCTAATATGATTAGATGACATCACTCCATCAATCAAAATTTTTCCAAAATTTATTAAAATTTTTTGATTGGTTGAATGATGTGGCACTGCGCAGCATACAGGGTCTATATAAACCCTGCTGCGCCTAGGGTTTCAAGGTAGAAGTTATTTTATGCACAAAACCCAATAGCTATCACCCCCTCCCCTTTTCTCTATATTCTCCCTACTCTCCTTCCTCCCCTCTTCATGTCCAAAGAGTTGGACATCCATCTGACAAAGATCCAAGGCGTGGTGATGCCTGGAACAGAAGGCTGCAGGAATTCTTCAACAGGCTGCTGCTCCAACTTCAGGAAGACTTTTGAAGATCTTCCTAATGAGATTTAGATCTGATTTTTGGAGCATAGATTTATGAGGAGAAGATGTTTCAGGTCCTTCTTGAGTGGATACCAATAGAGGTCAGGTGCTTGCGTGGCTACATCAGAACCTCAGGCTGTGCTGAGATCATCTATAGGGTAATCAGATTACCCTTGAGGTATTACTTGTTTCCTCATCTCTTTTAGATTTATTTGACTTAATATTAGATATAAAGATTATATCTAGAGACTTAAATCTGAAATATATATAGGATAAATTTTTTTTAAATTATTCCACCCTAGATTTGATGAAATCTGGAAGATCCTACGAGAAAAAGCGATTTTCCTCCTTCAGACTCATCACCCATGATCACACTTTCTCCACTAAATCCCTGATACGAGAAAAATCAAGACCTATCAGTATAGACATGGATGTTTGCTCCAGTATCTAATGACCATTTTGAATCTAAATAGGTTAAATTGACAGACATGGATATTCGCTCCAGTATCTAAAGAAACTGATGTAAAAGAAGATGGTTCTCCTTCAATCATGTTAATCTGAGGTCTAGGTTGATGTTGATTTTTCATATTCTTCTTTTTGTAGACAACCCTTTACTTTTTTTTGAATTTCTTTAAGTTTGAATTAAACCTCTATCTTAATGGATCGAAGAATCGACCTAAGAGTGAGAGAAGATTGGGACTAATGATCAGTTACCAAGACTGGTGAAGTTATTTATATATCGACCTTCTTTAGCAAGTTGGTATGGAGTCCCACATGATCCACTTTAATAGTTGAGAAGAATAATAATCATCTACAAGAATTCAGAGTTTTACTAATGAACTTTTACGATGAACTACAAGTCGAGTCATCAAAAGCCCATATTTAGTGACAAAAATAAGAAATGATCACAGCAAACCATTTTGGTTAGTATCTTTAATGATGAAATAAGATTTCATCACCAAATATATATCTTTTATGACTATTTTTCATTTTGTCATAAATGATTCATTATATAAAGCCTTTTACAATTAAAAAATAATTTTAGTAACAAAATTAATCTTGATCAACTCACTAATAATAATTTTATAATTTCTCACTAAAATTTATATCTTTAGTGATGATATTTTAAAATGGTCACTAGATATACACCTTTAATAACAAAACTTATTGAGCAATCATTAAAAGTCTATACTTTTAGTAACAATATATTACATTATTATAATTTTGGTGTTAATATCGATGTTGATCAAATTATTGATGATAATTTTATAATCCATCACTAAAACTTATATCCTTAGTGATGATATTTTAAAATGGTCACCATATGCATATATCGTTGAATGACAAACTGATAAAATAGCTTTTTAAATTAATATTGATAATATTTAATAATAATTTTATAATTCATCATTAAAGCATATATCTTTTATGATGATACTTTAAAATAGTCACTGTAGTGGTATTTGGAGACCCAAATGAGATCACCACGATGATCTAAGATCACTAATGATATGATCCTATGGTGATATGATCGCCAATGATCTAAGATCATGGCATTTGATAGGCCATAGGCTAGTGATTAAAGATCCTCGAGTATCCATGAGTAATCTATTTAATATTCTATAATAATCCAAGATCACTAATTATATAATATCAAAACTATCTATAATATATTCTATAAAATATATTTATTAATCATATATAATATACTATAAATAAAATTATATTATTTTTATTAATATATTGATAATTACTAGATTCTATTGGGGGTAATGTGTCATCAAAACTAAAGACTTAAGCAATTAGAAGACCTGAACAACTTTGGGCCTTATGGATCCTCACCTTCCAACCAAAACTCTCCGAGTAGTGCCTTCAACCAAAAAGCCTCCCAACTTCTGCCGCCTATCCTAACCTCGGCTGCTAATCTACTTACCAGCATTAGTGAGACATCCCTGCTAGCCACACTGTCGACCGATCCAAAGTCCTCCAACCAAACTTAGTCTAGTTCAGAAGACTCATGCCTCTTTTCAAATTTAAATAAACTCAGCCCGATAGCTGGCCCCGAAGCAAATAAGGCAGTTATAACTACTGCATTCCAAGAATCTTGGCCCCAAATTTTACCACATTATGCCCAAGCTAGATGAGATGGATCAGAAATATCACTTCCTAAACAATGTTCACCTCTATCTATAAATAGAGGTCTCAAAGGGACCCTCAAGTAGGCACATTCTCTCTCATGCATGCTCTTTTTTATTTGTTTCAAAATTTCTAACTTGAGCATCAGAGGGTCTCCATCGGAGTCAACTTCGGCCAAGACTTGTTTTGTAGGTCCCACTGCGTCCATGGTCCTCATTCGACCCAACCACTCCAACTACGGTCAGAAATCTACCGCAACAGATTAGCATTAGAGAAAGGGCTCCAGACCCATTTTTTGAGAAAGAGTAAGAGATCGACATATGGTACCACATAAAGGAGCATTCTCTCACCGTTCCAACACCGCTAACTCTCGATCGATTGAGAATCTTGCCAATCAATAGGCCCAAGTGTAACCATTAGAGGTTCCGTCTCCACCCTCTCAATCAAGAACGATGGTCAATGTAGAGTAGTTTAACCTACTTGTCCAGCAAGTGTGGGATTTAACTACTATTGTTCATTCAATGTAGCAAACTAATCCCGCACCACGGATCGCTCCACCACCATTGCAACCTCAGACTCCCTCGTAAAGCCCTAAACAGGGGAGGCAGACTCAGTAAAGTGACCCCACAGCCCAAAGCAAAGAGGATGATGATCCCCAAGCCCTTGCTCTAGACATGACTCCACTCCAGAATGATCCCACCCACAGCACTCAAAGGCCTGTACTGCTCAAGATGCAAAAATTTACCGTAGACTTCGTGAAATGAACCAGTAGATAGAGGCACTCCGCAACTGGGATCCTGCATGGGATGATGGGTTTAATACTGATCCATCATTCAGTGTCTGAATCATGCAAGAGCCACTTCTCAACCACTTCAAGATGCTATAGCCAGAGAACTACGATGGGACCACTGATCCTGTAGACCATCTGGAGAGTTTTAAGGCTATCATGCCTTCCATGGGGTGATTGATGCTGCCTCATGCCAAGCCTTCTCATCCACTCTGAAGAGTGTAGCTCGACAATGGTACTTAAGTCTCAAGCCAAGAATAATTCACTCATTCGACCAACTGAGTCGGGTGTTTGTCGCTCACTTCGTAAGCAGCAGAAGATAGTGCAAAAGATTGGACTCTCTAGTTAACATCAAATAGAGAGAGAGAATTACTTCGATCTTACATTGATCATTTTAATGCAGCTATACTTGAAGTTCGCAATCTAGATCCATCAATCACCATGACCATCCTGAAGGACGAACTCCTGAAAAATGATCTCTGATTTTCACTGAAAAAGATCTATCCCTGTGACTTTACTGATATGTTTGCCTGAATAGAAAAGTATGCTCGAACGGAGGAATTTTTTAAGGAAGAAGAGACCCCATCAGATGCTGCTACCCAGAAGAAGAAAGAAGAGGAATCCAAGGAAACTTAAGCCAAGGTCAATACTTGATATGCTTAATAAAAAAAAATGTAAGCAACTAAAAGATAAAGAGGTGCTCTAAGGCATTAGCCGGTCTATATTATATTCTAAAGAGGTGCAATGTAGTAGCAGGCAACCCTAAGTACATCCTAAAGAGGTGCCATCAAGTAATAGCAAACTCAAGTACATTTTACAGAGATGCCATTGAGTGCAAATCTAAAATGATCAAGAAAAGAACAATCACTAGAGCAAGGGAGATAAAGTGATGAGGAATGTGAGGATAAAGAACCTGAAAATGAAAGCGAGGATGAAGAAGTTGATAAGAAAGTGAGGATGTAGTTGAGAAGGAAGTTGAAAAATGAAGATAATTTAATAAATTGATAAGTAATTGTTACTATTTTTCTTTATTTATTTGTTTAAAATTTTTATTAGTATTTGTCATGCTATTGATGAATTTTATTCATCAAAATGCGACTTGTGAAAAAAAGAAGTAGAGGGTCTATCTTTTGTAAAGAAGTACATGCATGAGAATTTGAAGAGTGCAAGCCCATCACACTTAATGAAAAGAGCCAACCCATTGGTGATGACAAAATTCATGATGTTTTCAGTAGATTCTTAAGAATTATGGGTCAAAATTCAGAATTTGTTCCCTTAATTTTATTATACATGGCATATAATTCCAAAAAGAAACAAAGATAATATGCAGAAATATGTGAATGTATGTTTCATATTTGAATATCTGATAAAAATTTAGATTTAATTATGTAAAAAATCAAGAATTTTTTTGGGGTTTTCAATTCATCCTAAATTTTAATTTAGTATAATTAGGTCATCAAATTTTTAGATTGTTTCAATTCAAACCCTGGCTCTAATTTCTATTATCCTATTATAACAAAGTTATCTCATGACTTGCTTATGTGGCAAAAAAAATTGACATAAAAGCATCCTATTCAAACAATCAAAATCCCATGGTAAGCAAACCATAAGAGAAGAGATCAATAGAAAAATAGGCAAGAGCCGCAAACCTGATCTCCCTTACAAGCTCTCAATCCACTTGGAAAACCCCAAATTAGCACCACCATTCCCCTCCTTTGCCAAACAAACACAACAACAACATAAATGGTGGAATAAAATATAGAGAAGAGGTCAACAAAAAACTGCCAAAAACTAAATTAAACCAAAAAACAAACAAAAGGAATGATTCAAGACCTAAAAAGATAAATGGATTGGATTGGAAGCCCATAAGGCTAGCCTTGAGGAGGCATAGAAGATGCAGAGCCCATATAAGCCCAAAATATTAGGCTTTCAACCAGAGAGGAGGTGGCCTTCCCATTCTAGCTATGAGAAAGTGGCCTAAAAGAGACACCTTTAAGAAGGGAAGGGTTACTGACCAAACAAGGGAGGAAGGGGGTTTTGGGTGAGTGAAGGAGATGATTTCTCCCATTGATGAGAGGTGAGTGGAACAGTGAAGTTGGGGTGAAAGGGGTTGGAGGAGATAGCATTGCATTAGCTTTGATCTCTACTAATTTAAAAATAAAATCTCTTTTATCCATTCTAAGGAGATGGAAAGGAGAGAGGATAGAGATCTAGAAAGAGGATTTTTTTATTTGCTCATTGATAGAAATCCTAGATGGAAGAGGATAGGAGAAAGAGGAGAGGACTTCTAGAATTTTTTTCTAGATCAGCAAAGAAGGCCACGTAAATGAGCCATGTAGGTCACATGACAACTCAGTCATGACAAACAGACAAAAATTAGAGTCAGGATCTGAATCAAAAGAATTTAAAAGTTTGATGACCTAATTATACTAAATAAAAGTTCAGGATCACATTAAAAATCCTAAAAAAAATTAAGATTTTTTGTATTATTAGCCCAAAAATTTATTAATTTAGTAAGCTTGTTGGCTAATAAAATTATAAATTATTGTAGAAAAAATATATTATTCTTGTTGATGGAAAAAAATGGGTTTTGCAAATAGTTATAGATGTGTGGATGGGTTACAAGTATAGGTTGAAGAAGTTCTTGTCAGTATAGTACAAGAGAAGAAAGACTAGCTAATAAGCCAAAAATGAAAATTTGAAGCACTCTATAACTACTGAGAACTAGAAAATGAAGGTAAGACTAATTCTTAAGCACTCCTTTGTTTTTACCTTCATATTTTCTAGTTTCCAATAATTAAAGAGTGCTTCAAAATATGAATCTGATATTCATTCAGATTTATTAACAAGTCTCTCTTCTCGTACTATACTTGGAAAGAACTTCAACCTACACTTATAACCCTTCCAAGTATCTACAACTACTTGCAAGACCAATCTTTTGCCTTTCATCAGGAATAATATATTTTTCCTATAACAATTTATAATCTTATTAACCAACAACCATACTAAATTAATAAATTTGCATCAGATATTCAAATATGAGACATACATTCATAGATTTCTATACACCATCTTTGTTTCTTTTTGAAACTGCATGCCATGTACAATGAATCAAAGGAACATATTCTAAATTTCGAGCCATAGGTCCTAAGAATCTACTAAAACCATCATAAATTTTATTATCACCAATAGGTTGACCTGTTTCCATATGATGGGCTCGCACTCTCCAAATTCTCATGCATGTATTTCTTCACATAAGGTAGGCCCTCCGGCTCTTTTCTTCATAGATCCTATTTTGGTGAATAAAATTCATAAATTGCATGACAAATACTTTTAAAAACTTTGAACACATAAATAAAGAAAAATAGTAACAAATATTTTTAAATTTATTAAATTATCTTCAATTTTTAGCTTCTTTCTTAACTCCATTATCACACCCCAAATTTGGGACATAATACGGCCATGCTATCAAGAGATACAGCCCATGATAATACGAAGTGAATCAATCATAATCAGCTAAAATCTATCAAATAAAAGATTCAATTCTATTATTCATCAAATAATTAAATCAATATTGATTCGGAGCATCTAAATCCAAAAGTAAATACCAACCCAAATCTCAATATTCATAAATAAATAACTATAAATCCATGATCATAAAATAAACTAAACTTCTGCTACTAAATTTTTAAGTTTGTTATGCAGATCCTCAAGTTTAAATCCTTCATCAATTCTAACCTTTTTTCTCTATAAAAGAAAAAAATAAAAAGAATATGAGCTACACTAGTCCAGTAAATAGAACTTACACTTCCTTATCAGATCAAGTATAAGTTTTATTTTTTATAATAATATAATATTTAGAAAATAATGGATATTATAAAAATAAATATTTTAAAGAGCATATAATAAAATAAGTTATAAATCTATCATACATGCATAAATCATATATATTTCATAATCATGAATCATAAATCATTCTTGTCATGTATTCATATCATATTTTAAAATATTGCTCCCAGATATTCATGCTAAGGTCACTATTATACTCGTGACAGAGCCATATTTCTTATCGACAGAGTTCTTATTTCGTGTGCCAACTTTATAGCTGTTGGTAGAGCCATATTTTATATGGATGCTAGCTCTGGATGTCGATCTTTCTGAAGAAATTCATTTATAGCTATCTGAGAACCTTTGAAATTTTTATATCTTTTTCTTAAAATATCAAATAATAAAATTCATACCTCATAATCATGCTATTTTTATAAACACATTCATGAAATCAATACTCATAATAAAATATACTTTTTTATATCACATATACTGATCCTTATTTTATGAAAAATATAATTTTATCAATAATAATTTTTTACATAAAAAATATGATTATTTAAAAATAAATAAAAAGCGTAAGATCTACTTATCTCATTCATCTTAAATCTTCAGACTTCATTAGAAGAATCAGCTAATCCTATTTAAAATATCAAATCATCATCAATTTCTATTCAATAAATATAATAAGATTAAATTATAAGAAAAAAAGACTATTGACTGGATGTGTCGGACCATCCAGACACTAGGATAATTCAGAGTCTTCGAGCTGAGGGTCAGATTTAAGCGATTTGATCAAAGAATCATGAAGTACAGATTAGATCAAGGTCAAGATCAATCAATAGGGTTCATTAATAATGAATTTAAAAGATACTTGATATGGTCAAATGAGGTTGACATACAGCATGGATATCAAAGCAGCTTCAGGTCATCTTGTTGGAGTCAACATGAGCCCCTAGAAGATGATGGCATGACTCAATACAGGATTCATAGATCTTCTTAAAGATAAAAAGTTGGTCATGAGAGAAAAAGTAGAGAGAGAAAGTAGAGAAAAAATTTTTATATTCCTCAAAAAAAAATCTGTGATCAAAATCTTCAGAGGTCATATCATGGTGACTCAATAGGGGTCAACGATGATCAAACTCTATGAATTTTTGGCAAAGATCGGATTGAGATATGATAAACTACATGGATATAAAAGCTATTTCGGATCTCTTTGAAAAGATCATCTTAGATCGTAGTGGGGTCTATGGATCAGATAGAGAGAGAAAGAGAGAGAAAGACATGAAAGAGAGGAGAGAGACATAAGAGAGAGATAGGAGAGAGAAAATCCTTCTCTCTCTTTCTTTCTTTTTCTTTTTCTTCTTCTTTGTTTCTTTCTTTTCTTCTTCTCCTGGCTGAACAGGGGAGGGCACTGGGGCTAGTGGTTCATGGTGGCTGGGGGTCGAAAGATCGATGGCAGACCACGATAGTAAAAGGCCGACGACAGCAAAACAAGGGATAACCGATAGTGAGGACCGACTCGGCAAAATCACCAAAAAATAGGGCCAAGCCATGGCCCTCTTCGTGGTTATTCTTGGGTCCCAACCCACTCACCGGTGGTTGGGGCCCTGGCGTTGGCCATGGATAGGTACAAGGGGGAGGTTGAAACCCTTGGCAAGGGGTGTCGGTGGCAGAGATGGCCCGAAAGTTTAAGAAAACTCTATCAAAGAATGTATAAAAATAGGGATTTTTCTTTATGGTTGATTTTTGGCAAATCCAGTGGTTGACAGCGGCACCCATGGCCATGGAAAGAAGGGAAACAAGGAGAGGAAGAAGGGTCAGTGTTTACCTCAGGCTTTAGCAGCATTGTCGGCTCCAATTTTTGGCGAGCACGAGTATGGGAGGCCACAGCTTCAACGGAAGAAATCAAGGAGAAAAGAGAGGGAGGAAGGTCGGTGGTCATCGTGGGTTGCTTAAGAGGGGGAGATGGAGTTTTATAGGGCAGAGGGGAGGTCGAATCCTTCCCAGATTCAACATCCCTTTCCAATGAGGTCGTGCGGAAGAAGACTCCCAGCGGGAGTCTTCAATATTTTTTTTTAATCTCTTTTATTTTTTTTGTTTAGAGTGGAATATCACATTCTACCCTTCTTAAAAAAAGTTTCATCCTCGAAACTTGGCATACTTGAGATTTCGAACATTAAAATACATAACCCTCGTATTGTCCTTAAGCTTCCAAATTATTTACATCTCAAAGTACTTGTTCCATGAGTTTTCAACATAAATAATTATACGATATTTCAAAACTAGATTATTTCTATTTGCATGATAATGAATTTCTTTGATCTCTTAATCTTAGATTGAAATTTCATAATTCCTTATCTATGAAATTATTTGCTTTTGATTAATTTTATATGAGAATCATAATTGACCCGATCTATTCTTTATAAATATAGAAAAGTCTAGAGCATTAGATGCTCAAAATTCTTCTAACCATTGCTATAATAAAAGAACCAATTATCGAAGATAGTATTGCAACATCTAAATAAGCTCAAGAATCAATAATCTTGTCCTTTCATTTATTAATGGTGATCTCTTTTACAAAAATCAAATCTCCATTCATATCACTTATTACATTAGTATTCTTAACTAGTTTTAGTATAATTCAACCACCATACCTCTATTACGCACTTTGATATGAATCCATCGAATTCACTAAGGCTATCGGATGAATCCTAGCAAAATATCCAACCTTTCAATTTTTTTTTAAATAGAACTAGAATAAAGTTTTAAATTTTTTTATCTTTACTATTTCTCGAGCATGCCACATTTAAATTAAATCTTGATCCACCTTCTATATTTGAAATCATTGCATAAGCTTTCACCGCTTATCTAGAATTCAATATATCTAGAATTAATTTGGAGTAAGTTAACTCTACATTTTTTGATAATGGGGATAATTCCAAACTAACCTTTCTTTATAAAATGATTAACCTAAACCTCCAACAAATTAGAAGGTCTTGAGTCAATACCATTGTAAGTAGAATCAATTTGGTTATCTCTTATGGATAGCTTCTTTCATCATGACTCTTACATCAATAAATAAATCGACATAAAATCTTGTCGCTTATTTATTAAAAACTCATATAAATTCTTCAAAAATTTGTTAATAGCAAGATACCTTAGATCAGCTCTAAAGCATAAATTTTGACTTGAAATAATCAATGTACTCTATAATCTTTAACAGACTTAAGAAAGATCAAGTAATCTAATATGAAAGATGGCAATACAAATTATTAAAGATTCTACTAATATGTGCATGTCATCTAATCCATAAATAAACTAAATATATATTTTTTTTATTTACCTACAAATTTTATACATAATCTTTTTATAGGTTCAATGCTCGAAAAAATATTTGTTTCTTATATGATGTAATTCTTTCTTAAGCCATATCCTAAACAAATTTATTCTAACAAGTCCAAAATTGTAATGATCAAATAATTAATATCAAAATTTGAAAAGCTATCATGATCTTCATCCATATCAAGTTTAGAACTTTGAAATCATCTAAATAATAATGGAATAAGTATACTCAATACAACATATCAATATATCCTATTTTATTCTAGAGTCAACATCTCTCATTACTTAAGTCAAGCCTTATTTATTAAAATCCAAGATATAAATCATCCAAATCTTTAATACACATCGCATACCACTTTTTGCAAAAAAATTATTATAATGCCTATTGATCCAAAATTCAAACTTTGAATTCTTTCTGCTACTTCTATCATATTTCTTGTGATCATAACCTTTATACTTAAATCTCACTTATGTCATACTCTCTATTGATCATAATCTAAGCTCTGATATTACTTATATCATGTCCTAGTCACTTAATCCACAATCCCAAGTAATCATAACCTAGGCTCTGATATCATAAAATATCACACCTCAAATTTGGGACATAATACGATCATGCTATCAAGGGATACAGTCCATGATAATACGAAATCAATCAATCATAATCAGCTAAAATCTATCAAATAAAAGATTTAATTTCATTATTCATCAAATAATTAAATCATTATTGGTTCGAAGCATCTAAATCTAAAAGTAAATACCAACCCAAATCTCAATATTCATAAATAAATAACTATAAATCTATGATCATAAAATAAACTAAACACAGATCTTCAAGTTTAAATCTTTCATCAGTTCTAATATTTTTTTTTATAAAAAAAAATAAAAAGAATATGAGCTACATTAGTCCAGTAAGTAGAACTTGCACTTTCTTATCGGATCAAGTATAAATTTTATTTTTTATGATAATATAATATTTAAAAAATAATAGATATTATAAAAATAAATATTTCATAGAGCATATAATAAAATAAGTTATAAATCCATCATGAATGCATAAATCATGTATATTTCATAATCATGAATCATAAATTATTCTTATCATGTATTCATATCATATTTCAAAATATTACTTACAGATATTCATACCAAGATCACTATTATACTCATGATAAAGTCATATTTTTTAATTGATAAAATTTTTATTTCGTGTGCTAACTTTATACCCATTGATGGGGCCTTATTTCATGTGAATGCTAGCTTTGGATATCGACCTTCCAGAAAAAATTCATTCATAGCCATCTAAGAGTTTAAAATTTTTATATCTTTTTCTTAAAATATATATATATATATATATAGATAAAAAAAATAATAAAATTCATACCTCATAATCATGCTATTTTCATAAAATACATTCATAGAATCAATACTCATAATAAAACATGCTTTTTCATATCGCATATGTTGATCTTTATTTTATGAAAAATATGATTTCATCAATAATAATTTTTTATATAAAAAATATAATTATTTAAAAATAAATAAGGAGCGTAAAATCTACTTACCTCGTTCGTCTTAGATCTTCAGACTTCATTAAAAGAATCAGCTAATCCTATTTAAAATATTAAATCATCATCAATTTTTATTCGATGAATATAATAAGATTAAATCATAAGAAAAGAAGACTATTGATCGGATGTGTCAGACCATCCAAACACCAAAAGAAATCAAGGTCTTCGAGCTGAGGGTTAGATTTAAATGACTTGATCAAAGAATCGTGAAGCATAAATCAGATCAAGGTCAAGATCAATCAATAGGATTCATTAATAATGAATTTGAAAGATACTTGATATGGCCAAATGAGATTGACATACAGCACGGATATCAAAGCGGCTTCGGATCATCTTGTTGGAGTCAATATGAGTTTCTAGAAGATGAAGGTATGACTCAATACATGATTTATAGATCTTTTTAAAGAGAGAAAGTCGGTCATGAGACTGAAATAGAGAAAGAAAGTGGAGATAAAATTTTTGTATTCCTCAAAAGAAGAATCTGTGATCAAAATTCTCAGAGGTCATATCATGGTGACTCCATAGGGGTCAACAATGATCAAACTCTATGAATTTCTAGCAAAGATCGGGTTAAGATATGATAAACTACACGAATATCAAAGCAATTTTGGATCTCTTTGAAAAGATCATCTTATATTATAGTAGGGTCCATGGGTCAGATAGAGAGAGAAAAAGAGAGAAAGATATGAAAGAGAGGAGAGAGACACAAGAGAGAGATAGGAGAGAGAAAATCCTTCTCTCTCTTTCTTTCTTTTTCTTTTTCTTCTTCTTTGTTTCTTTCTTTTCTTCTTTTCTTGGCTGAACAGGGGAGAGCATTGGGGCTGGTGGTTTGTGGTGGCTGGGGGTCGAAAGATCGATGGAAGACCACGACAGTTCGAGACTGATGGCAGCGAAACAGGAGATGACCGGCGGCGAGGACCGACTAGGCAAAATCATCAAAAAAACAAGGCCAAGTCGTGGCCCTTTTCTTGGTTATTCTTGGGTCCCAACCCACTCACCGGTGATTGGAGCCCCAACGTTGGCCATGGATAGGTACAAGGGGGAGGCCGAAACCCTTGGCAAGGGATGCCAGCGGTAGAGATAGCCTGAAAGTTAAAAAAATTCTATCAAAGAATGTATAAACATAGGGGTTTTTCTTTATGGTTGATTTTTGGCAAATCCGGTGGCTGACGGCGGCACCCAAGGCCACAGGAAGAAGGGGAAGAAGGAGAGGAAGAAGGATCGGTGTTCACCTTAAGCTTCAGCAGCATTGTCGGCTCCAATTTTCGAAGAGCATGAGTACGGGAGGCCACAGCTTCAATGGGAGAAATCAAGGAGAAAGGAGAGGGAGGAAGGCCGGTGGTCATCGTGGGTTGCTTAGGAGGGAGAGAGAGAGTTTTATAGGACAGAGGGGAGGTCAAATCCTTCGTGGATTCAACATCCCTTTTCGATGAGGTCGCGTGGAAGAAGACTCTCAATGGGAGTTTTCAATATTTTTTTTATTTTTTTTTATTTAAAGTGGGATATAACATCCATCCTCACTTTTTTTGTCAACTTCTTCATCCTCACTTTCATTTTGAGCTTCTTTATCCCCACATTTCTTATCATTTTGCCTCCTTTGCTCTAATGATTGCTCCTTGATCATTTTAGATTTGATTCTAGTGATACCTCTGTAGAACGTACTTGAGTTTCACTATTGCTTGATGGCATCTCTTAGGAACATATTGGGGCTGCCTACTGCTGCATTGCACCTTTTTAGAATATATTATAAGTTGGCTAATGTCTAATGGTACCTCTTCATCTTTCTATTGCTCTCATTAAGCATATCAATTATTGACCTTGGCTTAAGTTTCCCTTCTGTATATGATGCCTTCTTTCTGTCATAGAATTCATGCCACCATCTTAATGGTTCTTCCCTTGCTTTATTGGCTCTTTTCTTTTTTCATGAGCTCCTTCCTTTCTTTTGTGGGCTCTTTTCCTTCTTCATAGCTAGATCCTGCATGCAAAGGAATGAATATTCGATTAGATATAAATAAATATTTGAATAATATATGTATTAAGAGTATTTACTTCACCCATCTTATACTCTATGTAGACTTGCACTATATCCTTCCCTCTCACTACCTCCAACATTCTCAATATATCTCTATCATATCAAATCTACTTCAAGCCACTCTCAAAGTTGTATCCCCGTATAAGGTAGTAGAAATGGGCAACTTGTACCCTAGCTGATTCATCATCTCTTCAAGCTCTATAATGCTCATCCTATTTAAATCATAATTATCAAAGTGGCTCACAAGCTCCCCACTATAATGCATATGGGGGACAAACTTGATGAATCCACCATAGTGGATCTCTATGGTGAATACATCACTATCCATCCTTACAAGAATATGCACATGAAACTAACTAGATTATCCTATCTTCAATTATATTTCTATTTATTCCTCATCAATTGCATGAGAATATTGATAAATAACCAGAATAATATGCACCAGTAGTATCAAGTCATCAAAAAATATTAATAGAAAGAGATGGGTAAATAAAGATGGAATAGGCATATAGTCATGCAAACTAGCTATAACATATATGTTAAGTTATCCGTAACATATGTTGCTATCTTTACTTTATCGAAGCATCATAAGAAAAAACTAGCTTAGTCCTATCTTTCTTTCTAGGATTAGTGCATGCACAAAAGTAAAATAGTTGGAATCATGCATGCATATGCACATATTAGTATAATTTTGGGGGCAGCAAAAATACCATAAGATATCAAGAAAACAACTCAGGTAACATCTTAAGATATCTAACCAAAAAAGATTTCACATATTACAACTTGAAATTGTCTACTTCGATTAATTTACAATCAAATATTTAGATAGAAAAGGCTTAGAACTGAGATAGTAATAAATCTAAAGACAAGCTAGAAAATAAGTTGAGTCCAAAACTAAACAACTATCTAGTGAACTTGTTTTTCTTGTTTATTCCACATCCATATCATCAACATCCAAATCCTCTTTAGCAACATCATCATCTATTGTAGAATAAGCATCCATCATATGTAAGGGCATGTCAATTGCTGTAGGAGCCATGTCTTCCTTAGACCAAGTAACATCATTGTCATCAATTAGTATAGCATGTTCTAACATTAAATCACTAGGCTCACCCAAGTATGCATTGTGGTCATTTAAGTTTAACTCTTCTTTCATATCAAAGAGATCACTAGGAACTCTTTTCACAACATAATACCAATTTGTATCCTTAGAATCATGCATATAAGAAAACCTGTTGCACTTAAGATGCCATCATAAGGGGATCATTTAAATAAAACAGATTCTTAAAGTTGACATGTGTAACCTTGTAATCATCTTGCTCTGCTTGAAACTAATAACATTTGAATACAACAACCTCAAAATATCAATAATAGTCTAGTTGAATGATCTGTTGCGCTGCATCATTATAAGCAACATCAGCAATAATGGGATTTGATCCCTTGAACTTGCAAAATTAGAAGTCAATGCCTTCAATGTGACTCCACTATTCTGAGATTTACATCTTGTATCATATTATTATATGAAACTTGCAGCCATAATTGAGATATCTACTAAAGCTTCAAGCCAAATAGTTGGAACCTCGGACTAGTTGTTTGATATCAGGGACATCTTCATCTATGACACAAGTTTCAAACTAACCGATGAAGTCCTGACTATGGCTTTGCTCTCTTTTCCATTTATTTCTTATATGTTAAGTGTTAAATAAATTCTGATGCTCACTAAAAATAAAATGTATAATTATTGGATAAGTAGTAGTGAAGATTAAAGTGAACTAAAAAGTAAATATTAAGATTTCTTTCTTACGCAATGTATTCCTTAACTTCATTGCAATTAGTACTAACTCTTCATCCAATTTAATAATCTTGCAATTTCTTTTTTTTTCCTTCACTTCTATTGTATGATCTATTCTTGGGAATGGAGATTGTATTTCACCACTTCCACCAATATTTTCAAAGTATCTTGAGTGCATATTCAATATTATAGCAATATTTTTATACAAATATTTTGAGCAAAATGTTAAATACTCATCTACCTAATAACCTTCCACAATAGACCCCTCTGAATGATTCCTATTACAAACATAGAATTTTAATTTACATAAACACCTCTCAATTGGGTACATCCAATGATATTATATTAGTCTACCAAGTTTAACTTCATTTGCTAGATGAATAGGTAAATATACCTTTATATTAAAGAAGGTAAGTTAGAAAATCCTCTCTAGTTGATAAAGTGTTTCTATAATTCAATTTGTAAACACTCAAGATCTTCTAAGGTAGCAATTTCAAATTCAAATTCAATTGATGGATAAAATTTAATTTTAGTTTCGATCTCTTGGTGATGCCAATAGTAAAATTGCAATGCTATACATGCATGAACCATCTTCAGCTGGTATATATATATATATATATTTTTATAGGTATGTGTGAATTATTTATCTTATCTATATAACAAAATATTTTGATTGTTTTTCAAAATTATAAAATATTTTTATTATATATAGTTAATCTATATTTTGTAGGATTTTGGTTATGAAATATTACTTTTTATATGATTTAATTTTTATTCATCATTGAATATATACTTTAAGGGGAGACAATGCTGCCATGGACGACCAGTTGCCAGCCTTGTGGTCATGATAGAGAGGAAGAGAGTGAAAAAGGGAAAGTCCCCTCTTTCTTCTTCTCTTTTTCTCCCATCAAGCCGATCGCCATCGTCGAACTTGCTATGCTCAGGCTGCTAGGAGTCGATGCAACCATCGAGGTGGGGGGTGGGGTTGCCATCACCATTGGAGACCCCTTTTATGGATGAGGGCCGAGGAGAGGGGGTTAGCTCTAAAGCCATCCATCCCTATTTTCCAAGAGAAGAAAAATGAGAAAAAAAAAAGAAAAAAAAAAAGAAAAAAAGAGAAAAAAAAAGGGAGCATGTGAACTAGTCAGCCATATATGAAACATGGGATATCACTCACGAGCTGAGATATTTTAGCTTGCCATATGGTAGAGCATGGTTGTGACTCATCTAGAATCAAATTAAAATGATAAGTCATGTCTAATTGAAGGATACTTTGTATCAACCAATACATATGAAATGTAATATTGTGATGTCAGTTGCGGACTGAGATGTGGTTGTCGACCATGGGCGAAAACGTGGTGTATGTTTGGACTACCATGGGTTGAAGCATAGGCAGGTACAGTCCAATATCGAAATAATAATGTTACCTATATCAAAACTATGTTAATCAGTAAATGATAACTAATCTTTATTATTGAATAAAATTACTAATTTATGATATATGATATATTTAATAAAATTGCACATAATGATATTATTCAACTATCAAATTGATGATGTATGAATCTTATTATTTTTCTATCAATTATATATATTTATTAAAAGATGTTTAATATTCATGTTAGTGTGAGTGTGGGAGATTCTTATTAAGTTGAAAAGTTCATACCGTCTTTTTCTTTAAAACTTGCAGGAAGCGTAGCATCGATCGGATTGGACATAGAGTTCGAGCGATGGAATCTTTAATTAATTAATTAATTAATTTTTAATATTAAATAAATATTTTAATCTTGTAGATCTTATATTGTTTATTATTTAAGCTTTGTATGATCTCTATTGAGATTTCGCTTTAGGGTTGGAAGCATAACATTTCATCTGCAAATTAAACAAATAAAAAATAAAAGGGGACAAGGTTGTATCTTACACGCAAAAGAATGGTTAGCCTTCCTACGTACAAAATCACCATTGGATCATCAAGTGCGTGTTTTAAAATTTGTGTCAATGGATGAATGATGCACTTCCGAGCATTTCGAGATCTGTTTATTGGGTAATCCACAAAGGACGGCTAGCTAATCATTCTTTCGCGGGAAAGATGCAAAAAGAGGGGAGAAAAAGGAAGCTTCTTTCACTGTACACCTTTCATCCTAGCTTTAACAATAGAAAGAAATTGTAGAACCGTTGACGGAACGGGAAGCCCGATTATTTTGGTTGCTCGTTACCGTTGCCGACGGCTCTCTTCCCTCCACTAAATAATAGTAAAGACGCGGAAGAAACGCGAGAGAATCGCTCTCTCTGTCTCATCCAATGTTCCGGCAAACCCACCAGAAAACAGACGAGAGAAAGAACGAAAAGAAGAAAAAGATAATGGCAAGCGCCGAAGGAACGGTAGGGGACACCGACGCCTTCCCGGCAGTGAATTCCTCCAGAGAGTTGGACCTCGGCGTGCCCGAAGAATTCCCCATCGACCCCATCTCCTCTGACGTTGCCACTGCCAAGGAGCTCAAGGTATTGACTGACACCCCCATATATTTATTTTTGAGAAATTAACGTCCGGTCCATTTGTTGACCGGACGAAATCCATGCCAAGTGCAGGAAAGAAAAGAAAAGCAGCCTTCTAATTTCACTTCTAATACTTTTGCTCAACAATGTGGTCTAATAATCACCATGCAGTCTTTAACAGGCTTCTTTTGTAGGTAGCTATTACGATCCAGTAAACCTACCGTTTTATGATAATGCTGTTCTTAGTACGTTGGTGTTATAGAGTCTTCTGATAATTGCTGTTTCAATAGAAACGATGAAGAAAAGAGATGATTGGTATTACTAGTTTTCTGAACAACTCTGGTCTGCAATGGTAGGAGGAGGCAGAGGCGAGAGCGAGAGCAAAGGCCAAGGCTGATGCGGCCGCAAAGTGCGATTTGGGCAACACCCTGATGTCGGTTCTCATGGTCTCTGGCGTGGTTGTCGTCGCAGTTGGAGTAGCGTTTTTTGTCACAAAGAAGTTGAAAGAAACATAATCCTGAGGGCGAGTTACCCCTCCATTTTCTTGGCGCAGAAGCTTCAACTTCATCCTGTTGTTCTCTTCTTTTTTTCTTTTTTTTTTTCGGTAGAAGAGAGCTCTAGCTCCACCGTTGTTCTCTTGGCAAGAAGATCTTTTTTTCGGTAGAAGAGAGCTCTAGCTCCACCGTTGTTCTCTTGGCAAGAAGATCTGCGAGAGGTCATTGTTGCCACGATCTTGTTTTTTTTATTTTGACAATGCAAAATTTCTGAGGTCTTCTGCTGTTTTGTAATGCATTTCAAATTTCATAAAGACATATACATTATGATTGTTTACCCGGTCGATGTTGTGAAAGCGACGATCAATTGGTAATCGTATCCTGCAAACATCTACTTCATTTATTCTTTTGTTCCTACTAATGTTTTTCTTCAGCTTGATCAGTTTGGTAATGCATAACCGTTCATCACAAATAACTATGTTTTCCAAAATGAATTGTTAATTAGTTTTGAATCTCTATAAATTGCATATATGTGTAAGTATATTACCACAAGTTTCTTAAAATATCATTTGCCTTATCCTGTTTATCACAAAATTCCTTCAAAATGAAATTTTTAACCTTATTGCTTCCCAATGCCAAATTGCCAAATATTGCGTTGTGAAGCAACAAGTCTAATATCAGTTTTGTTCACCCAAAGATTACAAGAGTTGGCACCACATAGGTACAAACTACGTCAGAGGGCTCCAGAAACTGTGTTTGAATCCACTATCGCATGCACAACATTATTTTGCTATGCATGGCTCCAGTCTTACAGAGTAGCTTGCCAGAGAAACAAATGCATGGGAAGATTGTTATTCCATTACGTGCCACTTAAAAAAGAGAGAAGCCACCCAACAAGTGGCGCGCCTCAGCGACTCCTACGTCTAACGCTCCCATCAACATAATGAAGCCTCCACCTACAATGGAGTCCCTGGAATTGAAACTGATGCACGTATTACAAGAAAGTTACCAGAAACCAGGCAGTGAATAAATCATCATAACAGGAAAATGAAAGCAACTTCTATTATTGAAGTCATATAGTTTGGTTTAATCAAAATGGACTGCATAAGCTCAGCTGGAAATGGAGCAAAAAACCGAGTTTCACAAGCAACATGCCTGTGCAAAGCAAGACGAACAACTAAAGAAAATAGCAGATGTTTCCAATCTCGTCTACATCCGTGGAGCTTCAGTCCACAGGTTCTTCAGATTTCTTGGGTTTGGATAAGAGATACCAGCCCAGGCCACAAACAGCAGCAACCGTGCCAGCAAGTACGGCATAGTTCCGGTTCTGGTCAGTTGAAACACCAGAGGTTGACGAGCCTGCTGCCCTGGTTGGCTTTGCATCAGTTGCTGGAGCTTCTGGATTCGCCACAGGTTGCTCTCCTGGTTTAGGACCCTGAATAGAAATTTCATTAAGCCTTGCAGCACATAAAACCGGGAAACAGAATGCTAGCTACAATGTTGTTCGGAGAGAGGATCAGTGATAATTTCACAATAAACTATCAGGTTAAGAATACCTTTTCCATTAATTTGTTATGAAATGTATCACATTAACTATTGATTTTTGATAGCCTGTAAAGACCATGGAAATTACTTTTTCTAAACAAAAACCCCTACAAGTAGCATGTTTCTTGCTAAGAATAGTTTATAGAAGACAATGGATATCTTACAAATATCTTGAAAAATAAAAGTCAGTCCAGTAAATTCCTACATTACTACATGTTTTGAAAAAATGAAAATATCTTTCCTTTCAAAAATGACCGCAGAAACAGAACAAAAATAAAGAATCAGTGACCCAAGATGTATCCATACCTTGCGTGCAAGCTTCTCCAACTTCTCCTGCTCCATTTTCTGCAACAATAATAGAGCTACTTAATGCAATGGCAAGAAGAAGAATGTGAAAATTTTTTGGTAAGTTGTTGCTTCTGCTAATCTTTGTAGTCCACAATTCTAACATGCACAGAACATTCCATATATTAATGATATTTGCTGTTTGTACAATATTTTTCCATGCCAGCAAGGCTATGGTGGAAAGCCATGCAAATAAAAATGTTAGGCAAAGCAAAAAAGACCTTGAAAGTAATGCAGCATGGTTTGCAAGCACCGCCATGATCGAAGTCCCAAGAGAACATTATTCCAGGAGTAGATTAAAGATCAGTGATGTTGCTCAAACATGCTAAAAAACCTTTCCACTCATAATGGGTATGGAAAGGTAGCAGGTCTCTCTCTGTCTCTAGAAAACAGTGACAGCAGCAAGCACCATTTATTAATTCTAATTATTCAGCTTCTAGTATTACTTTTTAGTTTCTTTTACAGAGAAAGAAGCTCCAGTGGTCTTACATGCATATATTTCACACTGATTTCTAAGGAAAATTAAATTTATTATCTAAGTTATCCAATTTATGATAAGGTAATAAAATTTGTAATTTCGAATAACGTTTGCCAAACCAAGACCATACTGAACTAGTGTAGAATCAGATTGGTTTTCTGGTTTGGTTTGAGACTAAAGCCGAACCGGTCTGAACCGACCAGAACTGCATGGTTCTGTTTAGTACAACTCAATTCAAGTTGATTATAGGCCCTTCGATAAGTAAAAGAGAGAAGAAGGCATCCTGATGCTTTTCACCTCTATTTTCTGTTGAGAATGTAAAGCGACAGGCACGAACCTGAGGAAAATCATGAAAGGGATTTTTTGTTATTTTAATCTCCAATCCAACCCAAGATGGATCCTCATCATACAGATCCCATTCTGCACGGCCAGCGTTGTCCCATAATCCTTCATCTGAAGTATCGTATTTGAGCAGCTACTACCCTCCTCAACCGCAGCTAGATTATGGGTCAGATTTCACTGCTGTGATCTTCCCTTGGGTGAGATAGCCAGCACAGTATCAGACGAAGAATCAACATCAGGGTGACTATCCAGGAGGCCCAAGTTATTCTATGCAAGGATGGGTACAATATCTATGTTGGAGTCAAGTACCATGTCCAATATGAACAAGCTCATGACATCAATGATCGGCATAGATGCTGGTATTGATTACATATGTACGTCACAGATGTAACAACTTTTCAGGTTGTTTTATGTCATGACTTGTTCCTTCCATCTTCTATTACAAATTTATCCTACTAACACATTGTATCATGTGTTAGTCATCATTTATTCATATTCAAACCAAACTCACGTAAAAAATGTCAATTAACATATGCTTCACAATAATAGTGATGAACAACTAGTATTCTATGTCAGGTATGCTCTATTTTCACCATCCATTAACAAATATTGCTGCAGTCTTTCATAGATGAGGCACATAAGGGGCATATCTCAAGGACTTTTCAAATTGTTTTGATAGGCAATAGGGTTTCTTATATAGAGCCTAAAGCTTTGCATGGAGTTTAAAAGAAAAAAAGTTGAGAATAAAGTGTTTTTCCATTTTTCTTTTTCTCCTTGGAGCCTAATGTTCTCAATTCTATCAGTGGGAACCGAGAAAGTATTGCATGCACCAAGTGCAAGTGAACCAAGGCAAATCCCAGAGCATATGCATCGTGGATAGCGCACAATTGGGAATTGGTGAAACAGAAGAGGTAGTGTGGCGTGTTATCCACCATAGGATTTGACACGGTCCAATTGCACCTGGTGCATGCAATATGGAGGCATAGGGATGGCATCTCCTAGTGACACTAGGGGTACTTGCTGATCTGACTTGATGCTCTCCCCCGTCTGAGTGCTCTGGATGCAAGAAGCCCAGTCATCACTTGATTCGCCATCTGTCTTAGCTGATCATCATTTCCTTGTTGACCTTATGCTCTGATTATTCTTCTTCCTCCTCTCCACTTTGATTTTCTCCCAATCTTGGAGTTGTGCCCATAATTTCATCAATAAATTAATACATCTGAAATAGCCACAAAAACTTTATAGCAAACCCCATGTCTGCAACAGGCTGCATCACCTGGGAATGCTGATTATGGTTATGATTTATATTCAACTAAACTGACCATCAGACTTTATATTTGGCCCTGTTCATTGGACAATAAGATTAGGGTGTATCAACTGTAGATGTGCTTCTATGGTGTTCTGACCTAATAGGTTAAATGAGGTAAAATGCTGGGAAAAAGAGATGGTTTAGGCACATAAGATAAGCATCAATAATATAGAATACTTTGAGGTGATTAGGCACACAAGCTTCTAAACCTGGAAAGGAAAATGTATGTATATTGGAGTTTGTCTTGAAGTTAAAAGCTTCGTGGAGATTAGGCGAGTGAGGCCACTTTAAGTATCTTCACTTGTGCAACAATGATCCAATGATGCATCTTAAGAAAGCCTCAAACCTATGCTACAGAGTCAAGGATGAAGGAGAGGTCCAGAACACATTTTATTTAAGTTTTATAAAGGGATTTGAAAAACTAGCATAGATAGAAGATGTAAATCTTAACAGAAATGAATCACAAAAAGGGTTTCATAACGCCAACTTCAAATGAAAAGCTTGTAGTCTTTTAATCTTAAAAAAAATATCGCTCTGATGTATGTACTAATTCATTGTATAGTATATCGTGCATTGAATCAACTGCAAATGAGAACTTTCAGTTTACCTAAAAACCTTTCTCATTGATCAGGCTAGGGATTTATGACTTATCTCTACCACTAAGGACAACATTCTTTTGCCAATTACAAAACTTGCTTCCTCCATCAAATAAAAACCATCAGATACTTCTAACTAGCAGCTGCAAGTTGGTCATACTCTGTTCCCCTCCTCTTTCTTCTTCTAACATAGCAGGAAAGGCTGAAGTCTTTGTTGTTCTTCTTGTTCCTCACGTTATTATGTATCATCTAAGTCTTTTCCCCAAGTTTCTCTTTTTTTTCTTCCTTTTCTTATGTGAGGGTTTTATAGGATTGTATCTCAAGCCAAGAAGTCAGATAGAAGTCAATAACTCCCTTTTCTCCAAGAATCTTTCATTCTAACTGCAATAAATCCCGATATATCCACCCAAAAAGAAAAAAAAAAAATTAACCCTGATTTCCCGGAAATGCGGAGACGAGTCACATCCACACAGAATATATCGACAGAAACACAAATCATAAAAGAAAGATGATCGAACACCAATTCAATCCCGAGCTCAAGGACACAAAACCATCGACAAATTATAAACAAGAAGGAATCGAAGAGGATCGAGAAGAAACGGTGTTAGAAGAAAGAAAATGACCTTGATGTAAACGTTCTCCGCCGCCTTCTCCTCCTCGTTGAGGACCTTCCCGCCGGAGGAGAGCCTCCGCGTCCCGTACCTCGCGGCAATCCTGGCAGCCATGGCGATCCGAGCCTAGGATTTCTTCGCCCGAAGCAAGATGAGGGAACTCGAAATCCTAAGGAGAGAACTCTCTTCTTTCGCTCCCAATTTGTGGGTCCCTCGAAGCTTCCTCGGGGGAAGAGGTGCCGCCTCAATATATATATATATATATATATATATATATATATATATATATATATATATATATAAAAGCTGTTCATGCAAGCAACGCATTTGCATCAATGAATGTGAGTTGAATCAAAATCAACTTTAATAATTTTTAAAATATTAAATAAAAATATTATATTTGTTGGAGCAACGCACATCGGATTGGATCGATCTGGACTTGTGATCTAATATCTAATTTCTTTGAGACAATTCACCAAACACATTGCAGGCATAAATAAACAAAGACAAAGAATCAAGATTTACGTGGTTCAGCACAAAAGACCTACATCCACGGGGAGGAGGAGCAATTCCACTATAAATCCGTCCCGAAAAATAGGTACAATATAAGGTATAAAATATTTTTTTTCGAATCCCACAAGAAGGCAACAATATATCGAATAGAAGGCAACCAAGATCCAAAAAGATCAACCAATCTCAGCCTCGGCAATAGATCAAGATAAAAAACAATACCTGATGAAGATACCTTCCTCAACCCTCGGCAAAAAATCAAGATGATACCTCCTTACCAGCCGTAGCAGCACAAAGTATCTGTAAAATCGAGAAGAAGAAGACAGGTAGATCACCACCCGAAGGCCAACAGAAAGAAGCCAGAAAGCACCTGCGCACAAGGCACAGCCGAGAGATCGGCCAGAGAACAGGCCAGCACCGAAGAACAAGCAAGAGAGATCGGCCAGAGAACAGAGCACGCGTACAAGAGATGACACAGGCCAGAGAACAGATCCCGCGCACAAGAGGCACAGGTGAGAGGTCGACTCACAGGTGAGAGGTCGACCTGAGAACAAAGCCTGCGCACACGAGAAAGCAAAGAAAAAATCCCGCACAAGAAGCCCTAGAAATTTCTCCACCCGCTCTTACCTCTGTTCACCAAGAAAGGATGCCAGGGGCCTCTTTATAAAGGAAGAAAATTTTCTCAAAAAATAGAGTTTCAATCGGTGTAGAATTCCTTGATATCACGGGAGACGGAAAAAGGAAATAAGATTTGGAGCCAAATATAACAATCCTCCTCCTTGCGACAAATATTGTACCTTTATATCATATGAAAAATTTATAGCCTCCTCCTCACCACAAGCCCCGCAGGGCATTACCAAATATTTATTCCAATCAAGTTCAGGAAATTCCTGAACTTAATTGCAGGGATTGGTTTAGTGAACATGTCAGCTGGATTATGGACAGTGTATATTTTCTGAAGTCTGACATCACCTTTCTCTACTAGGTCTCTGATGAAGTGATATCTGACATCTACATGTTTTGTTCGTTCATGATACATCTGGTCTCTGGCAAGGTGCAAAGCACTCTGACTGTCACAATGAATGTCTAAACAATCCTGTTTGAGACCCAAATCCTGTACTAACCCTTTTAACCAAATAGCTTCCTTTGCTGCCTCTGTCAATGCCATATATTCTGCTTCAGTGGTAGATAAAGCAACTGTAGACTGCAAAGTAGCCTTCCAACTAACTGCACATCCAGAAAGAGTAAACACATATCCTGTCAAAGATCTTCTCCTGTCCAAGTCACAAGCATAATCTGAATCACAAAATCCTGTAACTATGCAATTACTCTGTGTAGAAAATATCAATCCCAATTTAGAAGTGCCTTTCAGATATCTAAGTATCCATTTCACAGCTGACCAGTGAGCCTTTCCAGGTTTATCCATATATCTGCTCACTACGCTTACTGCCTGTGAAATATCAGGTCGAGTGCAGATCATCGCGTACATGATGCTGCCAACTGCGCTCGCATATGGCACTCTAGACATATATCTCTCCTCATCCTCAGTCTGAGGAGAGTCTCTGGCAGAAAGTCTAAAATGACTGGCAAAGGGGGTAGTGACAGGCTTGACTGTAGACATACCAAATCTGTCCAAGACTTTTTCAATATAACTATGCTGAGTAAGGAAGAGTCTACCTGACTGTCTGTCACGAATAATCTCCATCCCAAGTATTTTCTTTGCCGGTCCAAGGTCCTTCATATCAAATGCAGTACTAAGCTCGGCTTTCAGTTTCTGGATGATTGTCATATCTTTGGCTGCAATTAGCATATCATCCACATATAATAATAAATAACAAAAGGATCCATCTGAAAGCTGCTGGTGATACACACAACTGTCATATGGAGATCTACTGTATCCATGGTCGACCATAAATCTGTCAAATTTGCGGTACCACTGTCTTGGAGACTGCTTGAGACCATATAATGATCTCTTGAGTAGGCATATATGATCTTCTTTATTTGGAACCTCAAAACCAGGTGGTTGTTGCATATAGATCTGTTCCTCTAAATCACCGTGAAGAAAAGCTGTCTTAACATCTAGTTGTTCCAGCTCCAGATTTTGAGAAACAACAAAAGCAAGTAACACCCGGATAGATGAGTGTTTGACTACAGGAGAAAATACCTCCTTGTAATCAATACCCTCTCGTTGACTGTATCCCTTTGCTACCAACCTGGCCTTATATTTTAAGTCTTGGGGAGTGGCTCCTTCTTTTCTTTTAAAGATCCATTTGCAGCCAATTGCCTTTTCACCTTTTGGTAATTTGATTAACTCCCAAGTCTGATTCTTTTCTAGAGACTGAAGTTCTTCAACCATAGCCATGGTCCATTCATCAGCTCGTGAACTACTAATGGCCTCCTGAAATGTGGTCGGCTCATCACCAATGGTGTCTGCAACACTCAGAGCATAATAGACTAACTCAGCACAAGCAGAATCCTCAAAACCATACCTTTGAGGTGCTCTGATCTGACGTTTTGGTCTGTGAGTGGCAATACTCTCAATCTGATCCTGATCTTGTAATGTCACCTCCTCCTGAGTCTGAATCTGTGCATCTGTCTGTTGTTGTTGTGATTTAACAGTCTGATCAATGTCTACAACCTTCCTATCCTGCTGACCCCGATCCTGATCACTTTGAGAAGAATTAGGCTGTAGCTGCCTTGAATCAATGGCTGTCTCATGGAATGTCACATCTCTGCTGACTAGAAATCCTTGAAATCCAGGTTCTGTGCACCATAATCTGTAGCCCTTTACCCCATATGCATATCCAATAAATATGCACTTTTTAGCCCGAGGGTTCAACTTCCCATCTTTTACATATGCATAAGCAGGGCACCCAAAGATTCTGAGTTTCGAATAGTCTGCAGGTCTTCCTGTCCACATCTCTTCGGGAGTCTTCATACTTAATGCTGATGCTGGAGATCGGTTAATAACATAGCAGGCTGTGTGAGCGGCCTCTGCCCAAAAATCTCTACTTAACCCTGAACTTGATAGCATAGATCTAACTCTCTCTAATAGTGTCCGGTTCATGCGTTCTGCCACACCATTCTGTTGAGGTGTACCCACTGTTGTTCTATGTCTGATAATGCCTTCTGTCTTGCAAAAGTCATCAAATTCTGTAGAACAGAATTCTAAACCATTATCAGTCCGAAAAGTTTTCACCTTCCTTTCAGTTTGCCTCTCGACCATAGACTTCCATCATTTGAATGTTTCAAATACATCACTCTTATTTTTAATGGTGTATATCCAGACTTTTCGGGAGTAATCATCAATAAAAGTGAGTATATATCTTGATCCACCCTTGGATATAATTGGGGCAGGTCCCCATAGGTCAGAATGAATATAGTCTAATATACCAGTTGTCCTGTGCACGCCTGTAGTGAAGCTGACTCTGTGTTGTTTTCCAAATATGCAGTGCTCACAGAATCCAAGTGCACCAATCTTCTGACCTCTCAGCAGACCACGTCTGCTCAGCTCCTGTAGACCTCTGTCAGAAATGTGTCCTAGTCTCTGGTGCCATAAGTGTGTCAACTGCTCAAGAGAAGATTGTACTGCTGATGCCTGACCAACAACTGTACTGCCATCCAAGTAATAAAGGGTTCCACTTAATTTACCTTTTAATAAAGTTAATACCCCTTTATTGATAGTAATAGATCCTCTACCCCATCTGCCCTCATATCCTGCTCTGTCAAAGGCATGTATTGAGATAAGGTTCTTTTTTAATTTAGGAACATATCTAACATCATCCAATATCACCATGGTATTTGAATTTGATTTAATTTGAATTGTTTCAATACCTACTATATTACAGATACCATCATCTCCAAGAAGAACAGTACTACCTTCACAAGATCTAAAGGAAGAGAACCATTCCTTGTGAGGTGTCATGTGGAAAGATGCTCCAGAATCCACTATCCAAGTGTCAGTATGACTAACACTGCAGGCAGCTGTGAATACTGCATCATCTGATATACTACTATGACTTCCTGAAGAAACTGCAATTGATGCTGTATCAGAGATTGTTCCTTTTTCCTTTTGTTCCTTTTTCCTTTTAGATTGTAGAAGTCTACACTCAAATTTTTAGTGACCTGGCTTTTTGCAGTAGTGACAAATACCTGATCTTTTAGGCCTAGACT
This sequence comes from Elaeis guineensis, assembly GCF_000442705.2. NCBI lineage: Eukaryota > Viridiplantae > Streptophyta > Magnoliopsida > Arecales > Arecaceae > Elaeis > Elaeis guineensis. The sequence continues at coordinate 25,226,695 of NC_025999.2, forward strand.
TTGATCTATTTTTGGACTTACTTCTACCTTGTCCACTCTTTTTCTGTTCATCTCTACCTCTAACAACAAGACCTTGAGCTGAAGTCTGAGCCTGATGCTGAAGCTGTACTTTTAATCTAAGTTCATTGGATAACAAAGTAGCTTCTACTTCTTCAAGACTTATTGTTTCTCTTCCATAAAGCATGGTAGTGGTAATATGCTCAAATGACTTGGGCAAAGAGTAAATTAGAATCAAAGCCTTATCTTCTTCATCTACATCGACACCAACATTTACTAAATCTAGCAGGAGCTTATTATACTCATCCAAGTGATCTTTAAGTGAAGTTCCTTCTGTCATACGAAATGTGTGTAATTTTTCCCTCAAATATAATCTATTGGTCAGAGATTTTGCCATGTATAAACTGTCTAGTTTTTCCCAACACTTTTGGCTGTGTCTAGTTCCACAACATTACGAAGGACTTTATCACTTAAACCTGAAAACAAGGTTCCTAGGGCTCTCTCGTTAATCTCTTCTTTAACTGCTTCATTATCTCTCGGAATTGAATCTATACCCTTAAGGACTTTTGCAACACCTTCTTTAACTAACAGATATTTCATCCTTACCTTCCATAGTGAAAAATCTCCCGTGCCATCAAAGACGGCCACTTCATGCCTGACGGTGGTGGAGTGTGAGACAGACACCGGATCATTAGCCATTGAGAAACTTGGTTTCTTGTCACCAGCCATCCAGATGCTCTGATACCAATTGTTGGAGCAACGCACACCGGATTGGATCGATCTGGGCTTGTGATCTAATATCTAATTTCTTTGAGACAATTCACCAAACACATTGCAGGCATAAATAAACAAAGACAAAGAATCAAGATTTACGTGGTTCGACACAAAAGGCCTACATCCACGGAGAGGAGGAGCAATTCCACTATAAATCCGTCCCGAAAAATAGGTACAATATAAGGTATAAAATACCTTTTTCCGAATCCCACAAGAAGGCAACAATATATCAAATAGAAGGCAACCAAGATCCAAAAGGATCAACAAATCTCAGCCTCGGCAATAGATCAAGATAAAAAACAATACCTGATGAAGATACCTTCCTCAACCCTCGGCAAAAAATCAAGATGATACCTCCTTACCAGCCGTAGCAGCATAAAGTATCTGTGAAATCGAGAAGAAGAAGACAGGTAGATCACCACCCGAAGGCCAACAGAAAGAAGCCAGAAAGCACCTGCGCACAAGGCACAGCCGAGAGATCGGCCAGAGAATAGGCCAACACCGAAGAACAAGCAAGAGAGATCGGCCAGAGAACAGAGCATGCATACAAGAGATGACACAGGCCAGAGAACAGATCCCGCGCACAAGAGGCACAGGTGAGAGGTCGACTCACAGGTGAGAGGTCGACCCGAGAACAAAGCCTGCGCACATGAGAAAGCAAAGAAAAAATCCCGCACAAAAAGCCCTAGAAATTTCTCCACCCGCTCTTACCTCTGTTCACCAAGAAAGGATGCCAGGGGCCTCTTTATAAAGGAAGAAAACTTTCTCAAAAAATAGAGTTTCAATCGATGTAGAATTCCTTGATATCACGGGAGACGGAAAAAGGAAATAAGATTTGGAGCCAAATATAACAATATTATTAAAAAATAGTATTGAAATCCACTTACATATATTAAATTAAGTTATAAAGTCTTGTGTTATTGATACTAGGAATTTAAATGGTCATCATGTTGCTATTCATAATTTTTTTTTAACAAATGATCAATTACTTGACATAGAACCTGTGTGTCATGCGTGAGCTCAAAACTAGCTGATATTATATAACGAAGTTGCCCATACCTTCTTTTAGATGCGTCTGTTGGGGTTTTGTGATGGTGCTTCAAAGAATATTTTAATTTTTTTATTATTTATATATTTTTAACCATCAGATTAGATATTATAAAAAAATATCACAGCAATAAGTGTGCACCATCCAAATGCTATCATTTTTTTTCCTTCTAAATATAACTAGTATTTTAAAAAAATGAGGATATATATGATGCTGTTTTTTGGGGGGAGGGGGGGGTGAAAGATATATGATGCATGTTTAAGAAAATTATAGATTACGTAAATATGATTGTGTGATGTAGGTTTAATAGATTAGAGAAATAATCATTGCAAATTCTCTAAACTTGATATGAACATCATTAGGATTAGATAAATAATAGAAACGAGATAAAAATTGGATAGAAGGTCAAAATTAACAAGAGTATAGGAAGCAAATAGGATTCAAAAGCTAATAATTCTGAGTAGTTGGCAAACAGATGGAGAAAGAATATGATATATCATCTTCGTAATTAGTGGCATACTGCCCTAGATAAGTAAGGCATTTTAAGTCACAATTTGGCAAATAAAATCTATTTGACCTATTTCTTTGCCATTTTATCGCATATGATTCATGCAACTATGCATAGTTGTAATTATTTTAGTCATGAAGTAATTTAATCAAAAGGTTTTAGCAGATCCTTAATTTTTAGTATATAATATTCTTCAACACTTGTTTTTAGATATATTCATTTAACCTTTTAAGAGAATTTGATTTACAATTACTTTTGAGAAAAAAGCCAGGCAATGTAGTTGTACATAAAGCAAACCAAATGTTTATGCATATGAAGGAGCAATTTAGTCCCGTTACAAAATAAAAGACAATTCGTTGAGCATAATTTTGATTTATGTCCATGTTCACCGATGTTTTATTTAACCAATGTTGTGAAAGCCAAGTCCGTTATATCCAGCATACATACATGTGATTGATTCTTTTTCATTTATTTATGCAGTTGGAATGATCCATACCTACCAGTTCTAAGGTGCGATTGGTTTCCAATTTTCAGCTTGATCAGTTTCGTAATGCCTGACCATTCATTCACAAATAATAATTTTTCAGAAAAATAAATTATCAATCAGTTTTGAATCTTCAGCAGCTATATGCATTTGCACAAATATTATAACTAGTTTCTTAAAGTATCTTTTGCCTCATTCTTGGTATCACAAAATTCATTCAATACTCAAAATTTTCACCTTATTATCTCATCCAGCTTGAATGACAATTCAACTACACCATGGTTAGGAAGCACGCTAATATGAATTTTGTTTGCCAAAGGATAAAAAGTGTTCAGATAGTTCCCCACACAGGTAAAAGCTACATCAATGGAGAGGGATAACAATGTAACAATGCGCTCGAGGTGGCCATCAAATGCACAACTTTATCTAATGCATGCATAATTCCAGTATTGGAAGAAGGTTATTCCACGGAGTGCATCTTACAAAAGAGAGAAGCCATCAAACATGGGGAGTCCCTCAGCAATTGTTACGTCTGAGGCTCCCGTTACCATAGCCATGCCTCCAAGTACAACAGGTTGTGAATAACCCGTCTCCATAACAGGAAAATGAGAGTAACTTTGACCATCCAAGTCATTTAGCTTGGTTTAATCAAATTGGACAGAATATGCTCAGCTGGAAATGGAGGGAAAATAAGTTCCACCAGCAACAAGCTTGTGCAAGGCTAAGCAAACAACAAAAGAAAATAGCAGATGCTTCCAATCTCGTCTACTTCCATGTAGCCTCAATCTACAGGTTCTTCAGATTTCTTGGGTTTGGATAAGAGATACCAGCCCAGGCCACCAACAGCAGCAACTGTGCCAGCAAGTACAGCATAGTTCCGGTTCTGGTCAGTTGAAACACCAGAAGTTGATGAGCCTGCTGTCGTGGTTGGCTTTCCTTCACTTGCTGGAGCTTCTGGATTTGCTGGGGGTTGCTCTCCTGGTATTGGACCCTGATTAGAAATTTCATTAAGCAGTGCAGCACACAAAACCAGGAAATGAAATGCTAGCTCCAATGTTGTTCAAAGAGATCATTGATGATCTTGCAATAAACTAGCAGGTTAAGAACATTTTCCCAATAATTTTCAAAGAAATGTGTCATGTTGATTGTTGATTTTTGATGGTCTTGATTCTTGAATGACCATGGAAAGTACTTTTTTCTAAACACAGGAAGTCAATCCCCCTACAAGAAGCATGTCTCTTGCTAAGAATAATTTCTAGAAGACAATGGATGCTTTATGAGTATCTTGCAAAAGGAAGGGGCAATAAATTCCTGTATTACCCCATTTTTAATTTTTCACTTTTCGAAAATAATAGAAGCAACACAACAAAAATAACGAATGAATATTAGCAAATAGAACCAAGAACTTAAGCTGTTGCATACCTTCTGCCCAAGCTTCTCCAACTTCTCCTGCTCCGTTTTCTGCACCAACAAGAAAGCTACTTAGTGCAGTGAAAAGAATAACACTAGTTGAAAATTTTCTGATAAGTTTATGCTTTTACTTATCTTTCTAGTCTACAATTCTAACTTGGTTAGAACATTCCATATATTAGTGATATTTGCTGTTTGAACAAATGTTTTTGCTTTGCATGCCAGCAAGCCCATGGTGGAAAGCCATACAAATAAAAATGTCTAGCAAACAAAAAAAGACCTTGAAAGTAATGTAGAATGGTTTGTGTTGGGCATAAAATACCCTCGGCCGAAGTTCTTGGTGGGGTCGACCCTCGCGAGTCTCTTCCGTTTTTCGACAACTGTTGGTGAACCCCCGTCACTTCGCCCGGACTCCTACGGGAGCCGGGCTCCGTCCGCGAGTTCTACATCAAGGAAGACTTCGCCCGAACTCCTACGGAAGCCGGGCTCCGACCGCGAGTTCTACATCAAGGAAGACTTCGCCCGGACTCCTACGGGAGCCGGACTCCGTCCGCGAGTTCTACATCAAAGAAGACTTCGCCCGGATTCCTATGGGAGCCGGACTCCGTCCGCGAATTCTGCAGCAAGGAAGACTTCGCTCGGACTCCTACGGGAGCCGGGCTCCGTCCGCGAATTCTGCAGCAAGGAAGACTTCGCCCGGACTCCTACGGGAGTCGGGCTCCGTCCGCGAGTTCTGCATCAAGGAAGACTTCGTCCGGACTCCTACGGGAGCCGGGCTCCGTCCGCGATTTCGGCAGCAAGGACTTCGCCCGAACTCCTACGGGAGCCGGGCTCCGTCCGCGATTTCTGCAGCAAGGAAGACTTCGCCCGGACTCCTACGAGAGCCGGGCTCCGTCCGCGATTTCTGCAGCGAGGAAGACTTCGCCCGGACTCCTACGGGAGCCGGGCTCCGTCCGCGATTTCTGCAGCGAGGAAGACTTCGCCCGGACTCCTACGGGAGCCGGGCTCCGTCCGCGAGTTCTACAGCAAGGAAGACTTCGCCCAGACTCCTACGGGAGCCGGGCTCCGTCCGCGATTTCAGCAGCAAGGAGGACTTCGCCCGGACTCCTACGGGAGCCGGGCTCCGTCCGCGATTTCTGCAGCAAGGAAGACTCCTACGAGAGCCGGACTTCATTTTTTATCTCAATTGCAGGAAGTCTTCGTCCGGACTCCTACGGGAGCCAAACTCCGCCTACGACCCCCAACGGCAAGAAGACCTCGTCCAAACTCCTACGGGTGCCGGGCCTCGCTACCGACTCCAACCGAACTTCGGCCAACAAGTCTGGATCCCCTGACAAGCCACAGTAACGGACACCACTGCTCCACTCTCTGCGGCGGACCCTGCGTAGCCCCATTACTCCCTGACAGGCTGTATTAACGGCCATGACCCTGCTCCACTCTCTGCGGCGGATTCTGTGCGAGTCCCCCACTCCCTGACGAGTCACAACAGCGGACGCCGCTCCAGTCCCCGTAACTGATTCCACGTGGCGAGCCACGGCGATAGCCACGACCCCACTCCACTACCCTCCGCAATAAATTCCTCCTAACTCTGGGCGACCCACTACCAGACGATTACAGGCGTCACTATCAATCTGTTGCCCCCTCCGTCTATAAAAGGAAAACCCCAGATACGTTATTCTATAAGCTCTCATTTTTACCTCAAAACTCTGCTAAATTCTCCGTTCGAGCACTCCATTCTTGTTGAGGCAGAGAACTGACTTGAGCGTCGGAGGATCTTGCCGGAGCAACCCCACCTCCGGTTTAGACTTCCTTTGCAGGTCCCGACGGCGACCGCGACTCCCTCGACTCCAGCTTCTCCGGCGCAAGCGGATTTTTGCACCAACAGGATTGGCGCTAGAGGAAGGGGCTTGCGTCTTCGCAGTACCCTTGTTCTTAAAGGAGCGCTCAACGGAGCCGCCTCCGATCGTCTCCTCCGGCACCCACTCCTTTCCCCCACGAGATCCTCGCCTGAAGCCTTCTCGCGAAGCATCTGCGCAGCTACCCATGGCCTCCGCAGCCATATCCCCGGACCCCGGTCTCGCCTTTGGTTTCCCAGGCCCCGCATTCTCTGGCTATGGTCGCCAGCATGGAGTGGCCGGACGATCGGCCTCCGACGAATTCCGCCAATACCATCTCGGGAGGATCCCGACAGGAAACGACCAACATACCGGCTGCATCCCCCAAGCGACAAAAGACTGAAGAGCCCATAACCTTTACCGAAGAAGACACTCAGGGAGTCCAATTCCCTCATAACGACGCGGTCGTAGTTTCCTTGAATATAGCAAATTATGACGTCCGTCGCATTCTTGTCGACAATGGAAGTTCGGCCGACATCTTGTTCTACGACGCCTTTTCAAGAATGTCCACTCTTGACGATCATCTGAGGCCGATTAGCTCTCCCTCGGTAGGGTTTACCGGCTACGCCGTTCCGACGGAAGGAATAATAACTTTGACTGTGGCCGCAGGTCAATATCCAAGGCAATCCAGGGCTCTGGTGAATTTCTTGGTGGTGAAGGCGCCATCCGCCTATAATGCAATCCTCGGCCGACCTGGCCTCAATGCTCTCCGAGCCGTTGTATCGACCTATCATTTGAAGTTGAAGTTCCCCACCAACCAGGGGACCGGAGAGGTTCGGGGAGACCAAGCCCTGGCCAGACACTGCTACAATATAACCTTGCAAAGAGGCGATCAATCTGACTCCTGCCCCGTCGATGGACTGGACGCTCGCGATGACCTCACCGAAGAGAGGGGTGCCCCAATCGAAGATCTGGTACCAATCCCTTTGAACGACGGGAACGCGGAGCATGTAGCAATGATCGGCTCCAACCTAGGGGAGGAGGTGCGGACGCGTCTCATTGATTTTCTACAAAAGAATGCGGACGTTTTCGCTTGGATTCCAGCAGACATGCCGGGGATCGACACGGAAGTCATGGAGCATCATCTGGCCGTCGATCCAAAGCATCGACCGACGAAAGAGAAAATCCGAAGTCATACTCCGGAGAGGCAGAAGGCGATAGCCGAGGAAGTGGATAAGCTCCTTAAGGCCGGATTCATTAAGGAAGTCAATTATCCTGATTGGATTTCCAACGTTGTCCTGGTCAAAAAGGCAAACGGCAAGTGGAGGATGTGCATAGACTTCAAAAAGCTGAATAAGACCTGTCCGAAGGACAGCTACCCCCTTTCCAGAATCGATCAACTGGTGGACGCGACCTCGGGCCATGAGCTCCTCACCTTCATGGATGCGTTCTCCGGCTATAATCAAATTAGAATGGCATCGGAAGATGAAGAAAAGACAGCTTTCATCACTGATCGTGGCCTTTACTGTTACAGGGTCATGCCTTTCGGCCTCAAGAATGCGGGCGCAACCTACCAGCGGTTGGTGAACAAAATCTTCAAGGAGCAGATCGGCCGTAACATGGAGGTCTACGTGGACGACATGCTCGTAAAAAGCAAATCTTCCAGAGATCATGTCGCCGACCTCGAGGAGACCTTCGATGCTCTCCGAAAATATAGAATGAAGCTGAACCCAACTAAATGCGCTTTTGGCGTAACCTCAGGAAAGTTCCTGGGCTTCATGGTATCGGGGCGCGGGATCGAGGCCAATCCAGAGAAAATTCGCGCCATCCAGGAGATGGCCGTCCCAAAGTCGATAAAAGAGATTCAGCGCCTCACGGGGAGGATAGCGGCCCTTAATCGCTTCGTCGCAAGGTCGACCGAACGGTGCTTGCCCTTCTTTCAAACCCTCAAGCAGCCGAAGAACTTCTGTTGGACCTCTGAGTGCCAACAGGCGTTCGAAGAATTAAGGAGCTACCTTGGATCACCCCCGCTGTTGGCAAAGCCTGAACCTGAGGAGGAGCTATTTTTATACCTGACGGTCTCTCCCATGGCCCTCGCGGCCGTCCTTGTCAAAGAAGAGACGAAAGTCCAGCGGCCGATCTACTATGTTAGCCGCATGTTGAGGGACGCCAAGATCAGGTACACCAAACTAGAAAAATTGACTTACGCCTTGTTGATTGCAGCCCGGAGACTCCGACCCTACTTTCAAGGGCACACCGTGACGCTACTCACCAACCAACCAATCAAGGCGGTTCTACACCGGACGGACACCTCCGGGAGGATGGCGAAATGGGCGATCGAGCTCACGGAATTCGACATCCACTATCGACCCAGGCCAGCAGTAAAGGCCCAAATACTGGCAGATTTCATAGTAGAATGTACCATCCCAGAGGAGGCTGAACCTGAACAAAGCGAAGTTGACGACCTGAAGTCCCAACCGAACTCCCCCGAAGAAGAGGCCGATCCCGCTAATCGCTTTTGGGCCCTCTATGTGGACGGATCTTCCAACATGTCGGGCGCAGGTGCGGGCCTGATCTTGGTCAGTCCGGAGGGAGTCATCGCGGAATACGCTCTGCGTTTCGAGTTCCCCGCAACAAACAATGGAGCGGAATACGAAGCTCTGATCGCAGGACTAAGGATCGCCAGAGAGCTGGGAATAAGTCAGCTCCGGGTGCACAGTGACTCTCAGCTGGTGGTAGGGCAGGTCAGCGGGAGTTACGAAGCGCGGGAGGACAGTATGGCCAAATACCTTGAGAAGGTAAAGGAGCTCACCCCCGCCTTTAGCAGCTTCAACATTAGACAGATCCCAAGGTTGGAAAATATCAGGACTGACCTTCTCTCCAAGCTGGCGACGTCGGCTCCGGCCGAATTGCCCAAAGGCGTCCTCTTTGAAGTCCTAAAACACCCGAGTACAGAAGAATCGCGGCCCGTGATGGAGATTGACCACGAGCCCAGCTGGGTCGACCCACTGATAATCTATCTCAGAGATGGAGTTCTCCCCCAGGATGCGAAGGAAGCTCAAAAGCTCCGAAATCAAGCCTCCCGGTACATCCTTTATGAGGGCAAATTGTACAAGAGATCATACTCCTTGCCCCTCTTGAAATGTCTCCGGCCCTCGGAAGCTGACTACGCCTTGTGGGAAGTACATGAAAGAATTTGCGGAAACCATTTGGGGTCTAGATCTTTATCCCACAAGTTGCTCCGCCAAGGATATTACTGGCCAACGATGCATCATGATTCGATTGAATATGTCAAAAAGTGTGATCGATGCCAGAGATACGCCAACGTCCAGAGACAGCCCGCCACCGAGCTCACACCCTTGAGTGCCCCATGGCCTTTTGCGCAATGGGGGATGGACATACTTGGTCCCTTCCCCATGGCATCTGGGCAAAGGAAGTTCCTCCTTGTAGCGATCGACTACTTCACCAAATGGGTTGAAGCCGAACCACTAGCGAAAATCACAGAAGCAAAAGTGCAAGATTTCGTCTGGAAGTCGATCGTGTGTAGGTTCGGTCTGCCTAGAACCCTAATCACTGATAATGGACGACAATTTGCGGGAGCAAAATTCGCCGAATTCTGTGAAGATCTGAACATCTCCCACAACTTCACATCAGTAGCCCATCCCCAGGCGAACGGCGAAGCTAAGGTGACCAACAGAACCCTTTTGCAGGGGATTAAAACAAGACTTGAAAAAGCGAAGGGAACTTGGGCGAACGAACTTTATCATGTGTTGTGGGCGTATCGAACTACCCAGAGGCTACCTACGGGGGAGACCCCTTTTGCTTTAGCCTTCGGTGCGGAAGCCGTCATCCCGATTGAGCTTAAACTCCCATCGGCACGAGTCGTGGCGTTCGACGAACATCAAAATTCGCAAAGTCTTAGAGCCAACCTCGACCTGCTGGAAGAAAGACGGGAGATAGCTCAGATTCGAATGGCAGCCTACAGACAGAAAGTCGCTCGATATTACAATGCCCGGGTCAAGAACAAAGCCTTTAGAGCGGGAGATCTAGTGCTTCGACGAGCCGCTGTCTCGCAACCTCAGGACCGAAGGAAACTCGCCCCAAACTGGGAAGGACCGTATGAAGTCAAAGAAGTAGTCCGGCCCGGAACTTATTATCTTAAGGAACTCGGAGGAACCGACCTCCCGCGATCATGGAGCTCGGAAAACTTACGGATGTACTACCAGTAACTTCGTTTTAATTGAAAATTGCATACCTATATGTCTTTGGACAATTCAAACAAACTGTATCAAAAACGAAAGGAAAACCTCGTCCCGACAAAGCGAAGGTCCGGTTCCATTTAGACCGGATGGGGGGAGAGGCCCTGCAACGCCCATATGCGCCCCCACAGCCCTGTTAGGGACAGGAGGAGAACCTCGCCCTAACTTGAGCAAAGTCGAAGGCCCGGTTCCACTTAGATCGGATGGGGGGAGAGGCCCTGCAACGCCCATATGCGCCCCCACAGCCCTATTAGGGACAGGAGGAGAACCTCGCCCTAACTTGAGCAAAGTCGAAGACCCGGTTCCACTTAGACCGGATGGGGGGAGAGGCCCTGCAACGCCCATATGCGCCCCCACAGCCCTGTTAGGGACAGGAGGAGAACCTCGTCCTAACTTGAGCAAAGTCAAAGGCCCGGTTCCACTTAGACCGGATGGGGGGAGAGGCCCTGCAACGCCCATATGCGCCCCCACAGCCCTGTTAGGGACAGGAGAAGAACCTCGCCCTAACTTGAGCAAAGTCGAAGGCCCGGTTCCGTTTAGACCGGATGGGGGGAGAGGCCCTGCAACGCCCATATGCGCCCCCACAGCCCTGTTAGGGACAGGAGGAGAACCTCGCCCTAACTTGAGCAAAGTCGAAGGCCCGGTTCCATTTAGACCGGATGGGGGGAGAGGCCCTGCAACGCCCATATACACCCCCACAGCCCTGTTAGGGACAGGAGGAGAACCTCGTCCTAACTTGAGCAAAGTCGAAGGCCCGGTTCCGTTTAGACCGGATGGGGGGAGAGGCCCTGCAACGCCCATATGCGCCCCCACAACCCTGTTAGGGACAGGAGGAGAACCTCGCCCTAACTTGAGCAAAGTCGAAGGTCCGGTTCCATTTAGACCGGATGGGGGAGGAGGCCCTGCAACGCCCATACATGCCCCCACAGCCCTGCTAAGGACAGGAGGAGAACCTCGCCCTAGATTGAGCGAAGTCGAAGGCCCGGACGCCTACGGGAGCCGAGCTCCGTCCGCGATTTCTGCAGCAAGGAAGACTTCGCCCGGACTCCTAGGGGAGCCGGGCTCCGTCCGCGATTTCTGCAGCGAGGAAGACTTCGCCCGGACTCCTACGGGAGCCGGGCTCCGTCCGCGATTTCGGCAGCAAGGACTTCGCCCGGACTCCTACGGGAGCCGGGCTCCGTCCGCGAGTTCTACAGCAAGGAAGACTTCGCCCGGACTCCTACGGGGGCCGGGCTCCGTCCGCGATTTCTGCAGCAAGGAAGACTTCGCCCGGACTCCTACGGGAGCCGAGCTCCGTCCGCGAGTTCTACATCAAGGAAGACTTCGTCCGGACTCCTACAGGAGCCGGGCTCCGTCCGCAATTTCGGCAGCAAGGAGGACTTCGCCCGGACTCCTACGGGAGCCGGGCTCCGTCCGCGATTTCTGCAGCAAGGAAGACTTCGCCCGGACTCCTACGGGAGCCGGGCTCCATCCGCGATTTCTGCAGCAAGGAAGACTTCGCCCGGACTCCTACGGGAGCCGGGCTCCGTCCGCGATTTTGGCAGCAAGGAGGACTTCGCCCGGACTCCTACGGGAGCCGGGCTCCGTCCGCGAGTTCTACAGCAAGGAAGACTTCGCCCGGACTCCTACGGGAGCCGGGCTCCGTCCGCGAGTTCTACAGCAAGGAAGACTTCGCCCGGACTCCTACGGGAGCCGGGCTCCGTCCGTGATTTCGGTAGCAAGGAGGACTTCGCTCGGACTCCTACGGGAGCCGGGCTCCGTCCGCGATTTCTGCAGCAAGGAAGACTCCTACAAGAGCCGGACATCATTTTTGATTTCAATTGCAGGAAGTCTTCGCCCGGACTCCTACAGGAGCCGAACTCCGCCTACGACCCCCAACGGCAAGAAGACCTCGTCCAAACTCCTACGGGTGCCGGGCCTCGCTACCGACTCCAACCGAACTTCGGCCAACAAGTCTGGATCCCCTGACAAGCCACAGTAACGGACACCACTGCTCCACTCTCTGCGGCGGACCCTGCGTAGCCCCATTACTCCCTGACAGGCTGTATTAACGGCCATGACCCTGCTCCACTCCCTGCGGCGGATTCTGTGCGAGTCCCCCACTCCCTGACGAGTCACGACAGCGGACGCCGCTCCAATCCCCGTAACTGATTCCACGTGGCGAGCCACGGCGATAGCCACGACCCCACTCCACTACCCTCCGCAATAAATTCCTCCTAACTCTGGGCGGCCCACTACCAGACGATTGCAGGCGTCGCTATCAATCTGTTGCCCCCTCCGTCTATAAAAGGGAAACCCCAGATACGTTATTCTATAAGCTCTCATTTTTACCTCAAAACTCTGCTAAATTCTCCGTTCGAGCACTCCATTCTTGTTGAGGCAGAGAACTGACTTGAGCGTCGGAGGGTCTTGCCGGAGCAACCTCACCTCCGGTTTAGACTTCCTTTGCAGGTCCCGGCGGCGACCGCGACTCCCTCGACTCCAGCTTCTCCGACGCAAGCAGATTTTTGCACCAACAGTTTGCAAGGAAATAATTAAAATCCCGAAGAACATCATCGCCAAAGTAAATGAAAAGCAGTGAGTGGAAGGGCATTCTCTCTCTCTCTCTACAGAAAACAGTGTCAGCGACCAGCACCATAACAACAATATGGATCCTAACTATTCAGCTTCTAGTAGAAGCTAGTTGATTAGATCCACAATTTTTTAAAAAAGATTTTACGGAGAAATAAGCTCTAGAAATCTTATATGTATATATTTCATATTTGATTTCAAAGAAAAATAAATTTGTTCTCTATGTTATTCAATTTATAATAAGGTAATAAAACTCATAATTTCAAATTAATTTTGACTAAATGATTCAAATTCAAGGTTTATATTGGCCTTCAAGTTTCTCTTTACCACCATATTCTTTGTCTGCTGAAATAAGGCCATATCAGTAGTCTAATAATAAGAACTTATACCTAGTTGTAACATAATCCTTTAAAAGGTGTTCTAACTGAGTTGTTTCAGATCCACGGCTTCTTCCCTTGAATCAAAAGTCAAAAATTTAAGTATAGCACTAAATTCAGCTATTTATCAGTCCATCCCAGTCAAAAAATAAAAAGTAAAAAATTAAAAGAATGGTGTTTTCTTTGATGATGTATGTTCTAATTATAATAAGAGTTAGAAGTTTTGGGTAATTACTTTTTATTTTTTTCCTCTAGTTCTATTTTTTATCCTACCTCTATTCATGATTAGTAATCATGAACCCTCAATCAACAGGATGAAAAGTGAATTTCTGCCTTCCAGGAATTAGAATTGGGGAAAATAAAAAAAAAAATATCTAGCCTTCTTATGTATTAATATACACAATTAAAAAACTATTGAAATCTAAAATAAATAAATAAATAAATAAAAAATAGGTATTGACACCTTATTGTTGTTTATATAGCAACGTTTCTCATACAAATGATAATTGATCGAAGACCATAAAAGAAGTAAACAGGAGGCAGGGGGCAGCCTAACTTCTAGGCAATTAGTAGGCATTCAGAAGTCCCGGCAACCCCAAAAAAAATAACTATAAATAATTAATAAATATAATGATAAACCACAGAAGTAGTTATAATCCAACAAATGGAACATATCAAATACGATGTAGCAAGTCAATGGCAAGTACCAACTTGGTAGCATATAAAACTAATTTATAAACTGATCTCATGTTCTATACTTAATGTGTATTATACGAGATGCTAAGAGTATACACAGGCAGCAGGCCCACTAGTTGGTTAGGGCTGCAGTCTTTTAAATCAGCATAACTGATTTAAAGCATGCACCCTTGACAAAAAATAGACAGGTAAGAACATATTCTAATGATTCTTTTTCTTTAAAAAAATTAAAACTGATTCAGATTTTATTATGAGCAATGTCACACAGAGTCCATTATGTGCAACTCAAGAATCCACTCAGCCACAGGGTGGGGACTAGTGTGCCAGTTGGTAACTAGTGCACTATACAAGGCAGGTGTTTGTTACTAAGTTACCAACCCAAGACTTGTGGTCGGTGCCGGCAACACTTTGTGCATGCATAACACACCCGAAAGCAATTTTCCTTTATTATTTATCAACCCATAGAACCAAAGATTTGTACTTGAACAACCATAGCATGAATATCATATTACTTTCTTGAATGTCTTCAAATTCTAAATATGAATTCATGAGCAAGCTTGGTCATCCGTTAACATGATGCTAGTGGATAAAGCAAATAATTGTTTGAAATAGAATTTCTATGCACAAATATGAAGAAGATTTTCTTCACCATGTTCCATTTCATGTTGGTAGGACAAAAACCCAACCCAATATTGTTAAAAAAAGAAGTGCTTGTAAGCAGGTATTTGATGGACTAAGGCTTCTGGTGGTTATGATCATGACGAGCTTGTTCATATTCTAGCAAGACTATACATGGTTAGACTAGACTAGGCTGTGATCAAGTTTGGAGGAGATTCTACTTTGTTGTCCAACTATGGCTACCACATCAGTTTAACTATTCAGGGCTTATTTAGATGATTCGGCTGAAAGTCCTAAGAGATTTGTGAGTTGGGCCAGTACAATCAACAAAATCATAAGATTACAAACTGGACTAGATCTATATTCATACATACCCAAAAATAGCTTCGGAGTGGGCCAGCCTAAAACCTATAGGGAGAAAAAAAGAGCTTTGATTTTGCTAATATACTAGTCCAACCCATAAATCCCATAAGATTTTCAGCCCAATCATCCAAACAAGCCCTAAATGATTAAGAAAACACTATAAGAAAAATGCCATATGGATTGGAAGGTTGAACAGGAAGGAATATGTGCAAATGAGACATTTATTTAGATTATGGAAAATGCTGAGGTGATTAAGTTATTAAACCAGAAAGAATAATGTCGAATGAAGTACCAGAAAGCTTCTTTAGAAGTTGCCCAAATTGAACAAAAACTGAATGAAGCAACTTAAAGAGAAGGGCAAATTGAGGGTCATGATTGCACCACAAGACCAAGAAGTGGGAAAGAAGTTGAGAAAACCATGATGGAAGTTCTCAAAAAGGACTTAACAAAGGTAGCATGAGCAGATGATATATATATAAATGCTGCTTTCGATTCATTTTATTCTTCATTCTTTAAGTGTTCCAAAATATCTCCTTATCTTCTTTGCAGATGAAACAACATTTCAGGTTGTTTTTATGTCATAAGTTGATGCTTCCTTCTTCCGGTACACATTTATCCTGCTAACACATTGTATCATGTGTTATCCACCAATTTATTCATATTTGAATCAAACTCAAGTGAAATAAGTGAATTAACCAAAGGTTGACGACAATAGTGATGAACAATAGTTACTCTATACTGAGTGTACTCTATAACATTATTTACCCTCCATTAACAAATATTGTTGCTGTTGCAGTTTTTCTCTAATCTACTCTGTCACAGGTGGCTCCTAAGGGACATATCTCACGGAATTCAATTTATTTTGGCAAGCATTAGGATTTTTTATATAGAGCCTAAAGCTTTGGTTGGTTTTTAAATAAAAAAATTTTGAGAATAAAGTGTCCTTCTTTTTCCTTTTTCTCCTTGGAGCCTGATGTTCTCAGTTTTTGTTTCTGTTTACTTCTTGATCCTTATTCTCTCATTATACTTAATCCTCCTATCTACTTTGATTTGTCCCCAATCTTCACGTTTTGCCCACAATTTTCATCCATAAATTAATTCAGATCAGATCTGAAATAGCCACTAGAAACTTTATTTTAAACCCCAAACTGCAACAGGCTGCATCACCTAGGAATGCTGTCATGTATGTTCAACCAACTGACCATCAGATTTTATATTCTGCCCTGTTCATTTGTTAATGTGTATTAAGTGTAGATGTGCTTCTATGGCGTTCTGACCTCCATATACATTAGAGGATTAAGGGAATGAAAAAGTTAATAGATTAATGGAGTAAAATATTGGAAAACAAGATGGTTTTGCACATAAGATAAGCATCAGCAATATGGAAAATTTTGAGGTGATTAGATGAATAAGCTTATAAACCTGGAAAAGAAAAATGTCAACATGATGCATATTGGAGATTGTCTAGAAGTTGCAATCATCATACAGATTAAGTGGGGAGGACACTTTAAATGAATGAGCTTGTGCAACAATCATTTAATGAGGCATCATAAGTGAGGCTCAAACCAATGCTAAAGAGTCAAGAAGGAAGAAAAGATCCAGAACACATTTTAAAGAAGCTTATAAAGGGATATGAAATACTAGCATAGACAGAAGATATGCTTCTTAATAGAAATCAATGACAAAGAGGGTTTTATAATACCAACTTTACATAGATAAGCTTGTCATTTTTTTTTTTTTTTTGAAGCATCATATTGATCTGCTCCCATGCATTTACTAATTTAATATAGAGCGCTCATGCACTGAACCAATTGCAAATAAGATGTTCGATTTTACCAAAAACCCTTTTCACTTTGATCAGGCCAAGGATCTATAACTTACCACCATTCAGGATATAAACATTCTTTTGCCATTCATCCCGCCAAGAAATTTTTTCCCCATCAAATAAAATCCACCAGATACTTCTAGCTCGTAGCATCCAAGTTTCTAAAAGCCTCTCTATTCACCTCCTCTTTCCTCTTCCCACTTAGCAGGAACTCCTACGGTTATTGTTGTTGTTTTTCTTGTTCTTCACATTATGATAATATTAGCACAGTCTTTTCCCCAAGTTACCTCTTTTTTCCCCTTTTCGTAGGTGAGTGTCTTATATGATTATGTCTCAAACTGAGCCAAGAAGTCAGATATAAGCCGATAATTTCTTTTTGTCCAGGAATATTTCCTTCCGACTACAAGAAATTGCGGAGAGGAACCACATCCTCACAGAGTATGGTGACACCTGAAGACCTCACAGAGTATGATTACACCAGAAAAGCTCAACGAGATACAGATCATAAAAGAGAGATGATCGAACACCAAAAGTGCATACCCCTAACATCGAAGAAAACCCAATCACAATCCCGGGCTCAAGAACACAAAACCATTGGCAAATTATAAACAAGAAGGGAGCGAAAAGTGATCGAGAAGAACTATGGCTAGAAGAAAGAAAAGGACCTTGATGTAAACGTTCTCCGCCGCCTTCTCCTCCTCGCTGAGGACCCTCCCACCGGAGGAGAGCCTCCGCATCACGAACCTCGCGGCGATCCTGGCAACCATGGAGATCCGAGTCGAGGGTTTATTCGCCCAAAGCAAGATGAGAGCACTGAAAACCCTAACGAGGGATCTCTCTCTTCTTTCACTCCGTCTCTCAAGGCTATACTCCTTTCTATGGGTAATGTTAGCGTACCCAAATTTTATTCTTGAAATATGAATTTTTAAAATATAATTATTTTTTTTATTATTTTACATTTATATTTGATTGAAAATATGATATTTTAATTTTTATTTTAATATAATTAATACAGTATTATTCTTATGCCTAGATGGTGTTCATTAAAGATCTAGAATAAGTAATTTTATGGTCTACCATGGAATTACTAAACTAGAGTTGTCTGGAATTAGAAAGGATTGATTAGAATTTCTCAATCAAGATGGTCCACCCCCTCTTTTTCACCTATTTGAGAGAATAAGGTAGAATAAGCTCTTATTCCATCTAGAATTTGGGTATCCAAACTCTACCATAAGGAACTCATTAATTATAGCAAAAATTAGCAAAAAAATCCTAGATAAGATAATTGTTCAAGTTCAGTCTGATCCCCGGTTAAGCATTTGCCTCATCATCTAGCTCCATGTTGCATGTGGTGCATCGCTTGACAATTTTGAAAGATAATCTAGATTACCTTCAAGATAGATTGCTATCATTAAATTATCAGTAATATTGATTACTATGTTTAGTATAGCGGGTAATATTGCAGTAAAATTACTGAGAATCTTGATTGACATGTTTGGTATAACAATCAGATTATCGATCATATGAAATCAAATTTCTAAAATATCTTTAAGTTAAATCTATTAAAAATCTATATACTATGACTTATATTCAACATCATCCTAGCATCATAGCTGCCGGACAGTAATGTGCCTGCCTGTCGATTGCCGCCAGCCACCCCTACCGTAGTCGCCACTACAAACCACCACTCTCATCACCATCACCGCCGACAGGTGACCATAATATTTTGCTCTCTTTTAATTAAATATATTCATCAGAAAACATCAATTAGTTTGACTTTGTATATTATAAAACATATTTTTCATAAATTTTTCATTTCTTACTCAACAATAGAACTTCGCTCATAATGCATCATTACATTTTTCTCGATGACAAATTTATAAGTCATTGTAATATTTTTTTTTATTTTTTAATAATAAAAATAAAAGTCTATTGTACCTCATGGTCCTAAAGATTGCCAAAGTAAAATGATTATATGGATATTAACCGTGCTATCAAAACTGTAAGTAGGAATGCATGTTTTCGTCCACTTATCCAAAACAAATAAAGAACAGAAACGCCTTTCAACCATTTAATAAATCCACTTCTCTATCCTTTTCTACCTTCCACCTAAAAGAAAAAAAAAAGGAAAGACATGCATTTCCATGAAGATAATGGGCCACCAGATCCTCTAAATCCGAAAAAAACACTTCTAAGTCTTGAACCCCTCCACTAAGTTGAAAAAAAATTGAAAATCGGATTCTTCTATTCTCTTCCCTCTCCTTATTCCTTCCTCTTGGACGTATATTTAGAAGATTCAGAAGAGAAGCGAAAGGAAAGAAAAGAAGAGAACTTTGATGGGTTCCGTTCCCTCCTTTATATCATCCCCACCACTTCCTCCTCTCTTCAAAGGAACAGATGAAGACCGCACAAACCCCACCACCACTCTCCTTTTCAATCCCTCATCCACCATAGACTCAACCCACCCCCAAAAATGACAAGCTACACTGACAAAAAAAAAGAAAAAGATGACTTACTAGCTGAAGAGCGGTCATCGACGATGAGTTGAACGGCAGTGATTTGACTGGAGGTGACGTGAGAGGTGGAGATTTGGGTGGCTAGAATTTGTGACAGAAGAGGTTGATGGGAGAAGAGGAACAGCTTCTTGAGAAGAACAAAAAAGTATTTGGATTTTGTTTGATGTTTTTGACGAGGATAATTTCATCTAAAAACTTTATTACAATATTATCAAAAATGTGATAATCTAGATAGCCACCCTTCTTCAAGGCAATCTGGATTGCTTCATGAAAGACAATTTAGATGGTCACCTAAAAAGTATATCAAACGTAGTAATTCAGTGACCCCACTTTAAATTGCCCCACTTTAAATTGCCGACAATCTAGATAGATTGCCAGCTACAAAATACAACCTAAGTTCATGGATTCTATCATCCCACAATCATATAATATTTTTAGAACTAAAAATGTCCTTCAGTAAGATAAGGGTTTAAAGAAAGAATTTGGCTATTCTCAAGCACTCCTGGCCTTTTTTTTTTGGATAATTATATGCTGAACATTAATAAAGAGTAAAGGTCTTGTATGCAAAAGCATAATACAACAAAACAAGCTTGCACCCAAGAAATAAAAAAAAAAAAAGGTACAAGCGACAAGTAGAAAGACACAAAATTTGATTTTGGAACAAAGAAGCATCATTATGTTGTATTATATAACAAGATAGGGATTCTAGAACATAAACTATAGATGAGAACTGTACATGCCCAAATAAGTGGCCTTCTAGATTTCTGAATAAGATCCTTGATAAAAAGAGCAGTGCTACATATGAACCCAACCTTTTTTGCATTACAACAAGAGCAAAAAATTTGTTATACACCTAACCTAAGATAAGGGCTTATTTGGTTCACGAGAAGTGGAGAGGGAAGAGGCAATTCTTAAAAAGTGGAGAGAGAACCTCTTAGTTGGTTGGAGTTATAAGACAAGATAGAATAAAAAAAAAAATCTTTCTATGGAAAGATACTTCCCATATTTTATGGGAAGTGAAAATCCATGGAGAAGGTGAGATTTGACAATATGTTGAATTGAAGGAGCAATGTAGCTATCTACTATATGGAAAAACTATTGAGAATAAAGTAATGCAAGAGATAAATAGAGAATAAGCCAGACAACACATTCTTGAACCCAAAATATAGAAGAAATAAAGATCAATAAACTCTTCAGCCCTACCACCCAGCACATCAATAGAACTGATAGAATTAGGGAAACCACACAGACAAATAACCATCAAAATCTGATATATGATTAGCAAATAATCTACAATAAGGACAGATGCAAAATTATTCATGTCTTGAAAAAGCAACTCCATAATTATCTGTCTGAAGAAGCAATCAGCCTTGTCTATCAACATCTTGTAGAGAATGCCAAATGAAATCACTAGCAAAAGTTTTACTAGCTAAGTGATCAGCCACCTGATGTGCTTCATGATAGAGGTGAGAGACCTTGAAATATTGAGAATTAAGTTGTCAATGTCTCAAATCTTATAGTAGAGGAATATGAGAATACTTAAGATTGGTAGTATTTTGAACTTTACGGTTGCAGAATCACTTTGAACCTAAATGTTGTTGGCAGCATGAAAATCATGGATAGCCGCATGGACACCCAACCAAGCCATATAGTGAGCTCACCAAAAGGAACTGAAAGTAAATGCAAAAGTTTACCTCCAACTTGTAACATATTAGCATTGTGATCCTTGATTACATGAGCTGCAATTGCTTTATGAGATACAACTAATGCATCAAAGTTGACTTTAAGTGTGCTAGAGGGAGGAGGT
Source organism: Elaeis guineensis (assembly GCF_000442705.2). Classification (NCBI taxonomy): domain Eukaryota; kingdom Viridiplantae; phylum Streptophyta; class Magnoliopsida; order Arecales; family Arecaceae; genus Elaeis; species Elaeis guineensis. Next base: position 25,247,783 of record NC_025999.2, read on the forward strand.
AGCCATATTACTAAGTTGTCAGTAAGAGGAGTAAAAAAAGTAGAGCTATCACCGCAGTACCTTGACACATAGTTGAAGTGGAACTAGCAAGATTAATAGCTGAAATAGTTAAAACGTAAGCTCTACGAACAATTTGTGTAGGCAGTGAGGCAACATGAGTAAAGATTCTTTGACAATGCACCTACCATACCAACTAAGCCATATGTGCCACAAATACCTTCTATCTTTTCTCTACCAAGGAATTAGTGATAAATTCAAATAACTCCAGCAAAGAAGAAGGGAAAGCAATGCATTTGGTGCACATGGCACAACTGATACTAGCAAACTCGAGCAAAAGAACAAGAATAAATTACATGATTACAATATTCATTTTCAATAGAACACAAATCACAATTTCGAGCATGTAAAAGAAGGATACCACGGTGGCTAAGCATGTCTTTACAAGGCAACCTCTCTCAAGCAAGCCTCCATGAAAAGGTTTTGACCCAATTCAGCTGTAAAAATATCTCAAGTGCAACATGTTTAAGTTTAGATTGTCTGTAAACCAGCTGATCACACCAAGTTTCTTATAAAATAGGAATAGAAGGGATATCAATTATTATGTCAACAAAAATCAAGTGCTGCAACTGATTAACCTGCCAACCACTATGAGAAGAGATAAAGTGATTCAGGTTAACATCAGAAGAAAGGATATCCATATTAAGAAAAGTAGGCCACACCTTAAAAGGAAGAAGTAGATAACTAGGGATCCGAATACACATTAATGGAGTCACCAAATCCAATAAGCTATTAAAATTGGAACTGAATTTGCAAACCAATAGCACATATCTTTCTCCAAATAGGAGAGCAATAATGGGATCTACAATACTGGAACCAAGAACCAAGAAAATAGTATTTAGCGTGCACAACTTGAGCCCACAAAGTAGAAGAATCCAAAATACTCTGAGTAGCTAACTTGTATAAACTGAATTGCCAATGCTGCACAAGTGATTACAAGCCCGACCTACATTTCGATTTTGGCAAGCAAGTATTTTCCCAAGCAATAGGGTGAAAGGCACTTCTATCTGGTAAATGACCCCATAAAAATACCTTGAATTCCTTCTTTAGTTTCTGAATAATAGACAAAGGAACAGCAATAAAAAATAATAGATACAGAGGAATAGAAGAAACAACTGACTATAGTAAAGTTGTTCGCCCTGCCAATGATAAAAACTTCAATTTTCAAGCATCTTTTATGATTAATCCTACTAAGTATAGGTTGAAAATGAGAGAATTTAAGAGGCATAGTAGATAAAGGAACACCAAAATATTGCCAGGCTAACCTATTTTCAAAAATATGAAATATATGACACATTCAGGATGTAACAACAGTAGATGTAGGACTAAAAGAAATGTAGGACTTTGTAATTAAAATTCACTATTTGACCAAAATAATAGCAATATACATCAATAAGAGTTGCAAGATACACAGCATCTTTCACTATAGCACAAGCAATAAGGATGCAATCATCAGCATAAAAATAATGAGAAATGGATGAGCCCCCTAGCGATCTATCTACTTTTAGCAACTGATTTCGTATTACACAATGCAATAAGTTGAGAAGACCTAAGAATACAAAATGAATAGGTTTGGTGATAACAGACAGCCCTGCCTAAGTCCTCGAGAAATCAAAAATCAATTCATAGGTGAGCTATTAATAAGTAATGCAAAATGAGCTGCAAAGCAATAAGTATGGATCTAAGAAAAAAACCTATTGGGGAAAAATTTTACTTGGATGATAATGTGAAGAGGCCCAAGGCCCAAAAAGATTAGGCCCAGCAAACTAAGGCCCCTCATCGTTGCCGACATCTCATCGACTACTCTCGTGATCAATTGACTCTTAGCTCTCGAACAATCGATCGAAGCCCCACTGTCCGAGCGGCCGAGACTTCACCGACTGGCTTCTGGCAAGCTCTCCCCTCAGCAACCAATCACCCCAGGCCGACTAAACAGCAGCACCCAGTAGATTCATTCAACCAACTTATGGATCCTCTCCCTCCAACCCATGCTGGACCCAGTCTCGACTCCAGGTTTACATCCTTCTGCCAACCACAGTACTCGCTCGTGGGCCAGAATCCCAAGACATGGGTGTCGGTCGAGAGGCTAAATGCCAAGCGTGGCCACTATGCAATCTCATCGGGTCATGTCAAGTCATGTCACATCGGAGCCATATTCTGAGCGACCAGCTGCACAACATGATAAAAAGCTATGCTAAATCAAGCCATCCTAGAGTCATTAATTACACCATACATGCGGTAAGGCCTGCCCCCATGGCCCCTGACAAGATGCGATGGATTGAGGAGGCTGGGAGGGCCAGGAATGGCCCCTCTCTGCCTCCCATTATGGCTCCCCTTTGCCTCCCATTATGGCTCTTTCCTCGGAGGTCAATCGAAAAGCGATCGATCCATGGTTGGCTGACCCTCCTTCGGACGTCCTCTAAGACGATGACGGTAGACCATCCTTCAGAAGCTCCCACCTTTGCCTATAAGAGGAGGCCTAAAAGGGATCCTAAAAAAGATACGCAAAAACTATGCCTGTTACACTCCTTCTTCTATTGGACTAGATTTCTGACTTGAGTGTCGAAGGGTTTCCACCGGAGCAACCATCGATTGAGACTTTTCTTGTAGGTCTCGCCCATGGTGGCCCAACTCACCACCAACTCCAGCCGCTCCGATGTTGGGTGGAAATCGGTTCCAACAAATTAGCACTAGAGGGAGGACCATGCCCACTTGGAGGAGTGCAAATTGAGAGCAGCATAAGCCATGGCACCAGGAGAACGTCTTTCCACCGCACCATCGGAGGGAAGTTGGGCTAACCATGCAACTCGGCCTGCCGCTTCAGGAGATCCTCCACTCCTGCAGCTGGAGGAGGTGACAGTGGAGCAGTTCAACTAGCTTTTCCAGTAGGTTCAAAGTTTGATGGCTGCCGTCCTAGCACCCCCACCTATGGCACCATTGCCCGCTCAAGCAACTCCGATCCTATCATCTACTGCCTTACGGCCCAACCCGGCACCACAGGTAGTGGCACAACCACCAAATCCACCACGGATCACCCCTCAAAGCCCATAGAGACAACAAACCTACCAGAGCCGCTCCGAAAGTCCAGAACCAAAGCGAGGGTGGCCCCAGAGCCTCCAATCGGGGCATGATTCGACTCCCGATCGGCATTCGCCCCAGCATTTTGAGGCATGCCCCACCAAAGATGTGGACATTGAATGGCGACTTTAGGAGCTTGATCAACAAATCAAGGCGATCAACAATAAGGCTTTGATGCCATACGACGGGTTCAACACTGACCTACCATTTGATTCAAGAATCATACGGGAGCTGCTCCCTCCTCTACTTCAAGGCCCCATAATTTGAAAGCTACAATAGGACCGCTAACCCCATTGACCACCTCAAGAGTTTCAAGGCGATGATGTTTCTCCATGGGGCTACCGATGCCATCCTTTACCGAGCCTTCCCATCTATCCTGAAGGGAGCAGCTCGATATTGATATTCCAACTTGAAGCCAGCTTCAGTCCACTCATCCGAGTAGCAGAGCCAATCTTTCATCGATTATTTTATCAGCAGCCTATGACAACAAAAACAGTCTGACTACCTCCACACCATTAAGTAGAAGGAGGGTAAGTCGATCTGCTCTTATGTCAACCGCTTTAATGCAGCCACTCTCAAGGTTCGTGACTTGGATCAGTCAGTTGTGATGTCTGTAATAATGAGCGAACTTTTGAAGAATGACCTCAAATGATCATTGGTGATGACCTACCCCCAAGGCTATGCCGACATGTTAGCACGGGCAGAGAAGTATGCATGCATGGAGGAGGTCTTCACAGAAGAAGATACCCCTATTGGGGGGATGCCCGAGAGTTTGAATAAGGAATGCTCACTGAAGTAAGAGGAGAAGACTCGATAGCACTCCAGATCCTCACCTCGTCTCTAGAGGAATGGGACCCCTCCTCAAAATCACCGACCCATAAGCCCTCAAGGATCAGTGTGTCTCACCCTGCTAAGGAGGTACCATACTTATACCCTATTGAATACCCCAAGGACCTAGGTGTTGAAGGAGATTAGGGGGCAGCTCCTCGAGGTGAAGAAGTTACAGATACCTCCTTTTTGGAGGAATCTCGACAAATACTGTCTGTATCATTGAGACCACGATTATGATATGGAGGAATGCATCCAACTCTAGGATGAGATTGAAGAACCCATTAGATGTGGTTGGTTAGATCAGTTTATTCGATGAAGGAGGGAGCAGCGAGAGGACCAATGAAGGTCACCCTAGCTAGCTCAGCAATTGCAGCGGGCCAAACTGCAAGAGGACCGACCCCCAGTTGGTATAATAAACACCATCACTGAAGGGTAGAGCAGTCGAGGGGTCAGCAGAGGTGGGGGAGTAACAAAAAGATGAAGATTTGAGAAGCCCATAACTTTCACCAAAGAAGATACCCAAGGGGTTCAGTTTCTATATAATAATGCAGTAGTTATAACACTTAATATTGAAAACTATGATGTACGCCACATCTTGATAGATAACGGAAGCTCTACCGACGTCTTATTCTGTGATGCTTTTGTAAAAATGGGATTGTCTGTTGATCGGTTTGGAAAAATAGACTCCCCGCTCATCAGATCACTGGAGATGCTATTTTTGTGGAAGGAATCATTACTTTACCTATGAAGGTTGGCTGATTCCCTCTCTAGTCCACCATGTGGGTTGATTTTCTGATCGTCCGAGCATCTTCAGCTTATCATGCCATCCTCGGCCGATCAGGCCTGAATGCGCTCTGAGCCGTTGTGTCCACATACTACCTGAAGATGAAGTTTTCGACGGTGGATGGAGTTGGGGAGGTCCATGGAGATCACGACTTAGCACATTATTGCTATAACATTGCTCTCGGAGGAGCTAGGCCCATCGAGTCCTATTTGGTTGAAGGGCTAGACACCCACGATGAATTGGCTGAGGAGTGTGGAAAACCAGCTGAGGATTTTGTAACTATTTCCTTGGTAGATAGAAACCAAGGGCACATTGTCCAGATAGGGTCGAACCTGAACCAGGTAACAAAAGATCAGCTAACCTCTTTTTTGCAAGAAGACACCGACGTCTTTGCTTGGACACCCATGGATATGCTGGGCATCGACCCCTCAGTGATGGTGCACCAACTAAATACGAATCCATGACATCGATCCATCAAATAGAAGAAGTGGAGTTTCACTCCTGAGCGACAGAAGGCAATAGGTGAGGAGGTGGACAAGCTGCTCAAAGCAAGCTTTATCAAGGAGACAACCTATCCGGAGTGGATCGCAATGTAGTCATGGTGAAGAAGGTGAATGAAAAATGGCATATCTGCATCGATTTCATCGATCTGAATAAAGCCTACCCAAAGGATAGCTATCCCTTATCGAAGATTGATCAGCTAGTCGATGCTACGTCGGGCCACGAGCTCCTCAACTTCATAAACATCTTTTTCGACTATAACCAAATCCAGATGGCATCTGAAGATGAAAAAAAAAGCTTTTATTACTGACAGAGATCTTTTTGTTACAGGATCATGCCCTTTGGTTTGAAAAATATAGATGCAACTTATCATCATCTCATAAACAAAGTCTTCAAAGATCGAATCGGGTGGAATATGGAAGTGTATATGGATGATATTCTCATCAAAAATAAATCTGTGAAGACCCACATCGACGATCTCAAAAAAATCTTTACCACTTTTTGGAGGTACTAGATGAAGCTGAACCCAACAAAGTGCACCTTCGGAGTGTCCTCAAAAAAATTTCTCAGCTTCATAGTCTCCAATTGAGAAATTGAAGCCAATCCAAGAAGATCAGGGCTATACAGAGAATGGCCCCTCCAAGAACGATCAAAAAAATATAGTGCCTCATGGAAAGGATCGTCATCTTGAATCTATTTGTTTCGAGATCGCGAGCGGTGTCTACTCTTCTTTCAGATCCTGAAGTAGTCGAAGAATTTTTAGTGGATCGAGGAGTGTCAGAAAGCCTTCATTGATCTAAAAAACTACCTCAGTTCTACTTCGTTACTTGACAAGCCTAACCCAGATAAGGAGTTGTTCCTATATTTGGCGATCTTGCCCGTCGTGATGAGTGTGGTGTTGGTCCAAGATCGAAACAAGATTCAAAAGCCGATTTACTATATAAGTCTAACCTTAAGGGATGCAGAGATCTGGTACTCAAAGTTGAAAAAGCTGGCCTATGCCTTTTTGATCGCCATTCGAAGCTACATCCATACTTCCAAGCCTATTCCATCATCCTCTTGATGGACCAACCCATGATGAGCATCTTTCATCGGTTGGATACGTCAGGATGAATTACGAAATGGGTAATAGAACTCTTCAAGTTTGATATCCAGTATCGACTACAACCGTCAACTAAAGCTCAGATCCTGACTGACTTCATGGCCGAGTACACTATTTTGGATAAGCCACATGAGCAGGAAGAGATCGAGCCCCAAGAGCAAGCCCATGAAAATCCTCCTAAGGCTAGTCTCGATGCCTAGGTGCTACACATGGATGGATCCTCCAGCCCGAGAGGATCGGAGGCGGGATTGATTCTTTCAAGTTCGGAAGGCACAGTTGCCGAGTATACCTTGCACTTTGAGTTTTCAGTAATAAACAACGAAGTCAAATATGAAATCTTGATAGTAGGCCTCAGAATTGCCAAAAAATTATGGATACAAGATCTGAAGGCTCACAATGACTCCCAGCTGGTCGTTGGACATATCTAAGAAAATTACAAGGCCCGTGAGAAGAACATGATGAAGTACCTTCAGAAGATTAAAGATCTACTGTCCAAGTTCAAAAGTTTTGAAATTCAATAAATATCCAGATCGGAGAACACTCGTGTTGATCTATTGTCTAAGTTGGCGACACCGGCGCCATTCGAGTCACCAAGAAAAGCCTTCTTCGAGATATTGGGCAAACCATGCACAGAGGAGTTGATAGCAGTCATGCAGGTGGATGGAGAATCCTACTGGGTGATCCACTAATCAATTATCTCAGAGATAGGACTCTGCTTGCAGACCGAAAGGAAGCTCGAAGAATAAGGTACCTATCACGTCGATATCTTCATCATGAAGGGATACTATATAAAAGGTCCCTTTCTCTGCCTCTCCTCAAATACTTGCGACCATTGGAGGCCGAATATGCGCTAAGAGAGGTACATGAAGGTGCTTGCGAAAGCCATATTGGAAAAAGGATGCTGGCCTACAAACTCTGTGCTAGAGTTATTATTGGCCGACGATGTAGCAAGATGCTCAGAACTTGATTGTGCGATGTGATCAATGTCAAAAGCACTCAAATGTACAGCACCTGCTAGCCATGCCAATCATTCCCATATGTGCACCTTGGCCATTTGCGTAATGAGAGATGGATATCCTCGACCCCTTCCCTCCAGCACCTGGCCAGTGGAAGTTCCTACTTGTTGCTATTAATTACTTTACTAAATGGGTAGAAGCGGAGCCGCAGGCTCGCATCATGGAAGTGAAGGTGGTAGACTTCATATGGAGATGCATCATATGCCAATTTGGACTCCCTCGAGTGCTAATCACTGACAATGGTCACCAATTCATCGGATCCAGGCTAGAGCAACTCTGCGAGGAAAATAAAATCTCACATCATTTCACCTTTGTAGCCTACCCTCAGGCAAATAGGGAAGCAAAAGTAACTAATCGAACCATCCTACAAGGCTTGAAAAGGAGGTTGAACAGAGCCGAGAGATCATGGGCAGATGAACTTCATCATATGCTTTGGGCATACCGAACGACGCCAAGGGTTCCAACAGGAGAAACCCCATTTAGCCTAGCTTTTGGAGTTGAGGCAATGGTCCCCATTGAGATTGGAATCCCATTAGAACAAGTCAAGAAGTACGATGAGTAGACTAATGTGAAAAGGCTATGCGTAGATCTAGATTTACTGAAGGAAGCATGAGAAAGAGCTTGCATCAGAATGGTGGCTTACCAACATAGGGTGGCCCGATATTACAACTCTAAGGTCTAGAGCAAATATTTTAGAGCCAGTGACCTAATCTTACATAGGGCGAAAGCCTCCCAACCAGGTGAGCGAGGCAAGCTGGCCCTGAATTGGGAGGGTCCCTACCAAGTGGACAAGGTCATCAAACCAGGTACCTACTGACTGAAATAGTTAGATGGAGCCCTACTCCCTAGGCCCTGGAACTCAGATAACCTCTGGGTATACCATTGGTAATGCGTTACGCAATATCCTTCAAAAATCCGGTAAAGAATTTTTACTTTCCTAAAGCTGTATTTTCTTGTCTACTTGTCAACTCGTAGCCCCAACTGAAGGAGCCTTTGATCAACTTTAAATAAATGATGGCCTATATTTAGCCTGACTGAAGGAGCTTTTGATCGGCTTTAAATAAAAGACGACCTATGTTTGGCCTGACTGAAGGAGTCTTTGATCGATTTTAAATAAAAGATGGCCTGTATTCAGTCCGATTGAAGGAGCCTTTGATTGATTTTAAATATAGTTTATGTTTGGACTGACTGAAGGAGCTTTTGATCGACTTTAAATAAAAAATAATCTGTGTTCAGCTCGACTGAAGAAGCCTTCAATTGGCTTTATACCGGACAACCCTTGATCAACCAGAGATACGAATTTCATGTGTGAATAGAGAAATATGTGACAAGGTAAATTTGAACTTGCTCTTCAATTGATAATAAAAGCCTTTATAAAGATAATGCATTAAACATCGCAAAAAAGAAAAAAACATACAACAGAGTCTAGTACCAACTTTACGCCTCACCCAAAGAAAAGCCTCCTTTTCTCTTGCTAAGAAGGAGAAAATCGAAGCTTAGGTGCGCCATCGCCTCCCCTGCACGGGCCCTGCGATCTCCAAAGCAGCGGAAGTGTCTACAGTGGTGACCTCTTCCCCATGCATAGCAGAGGCCTCAAACTCCCCAACCTCGTATTTTCGAACCTCGAAGGGAACGCTGTTGGAAAATATGTTCTAAAGTCAATTATTTATTTGTAGATGATTGTATTTTTTATAATTTATATATGAATTATTAATAAATAAAAATTATTTTGGTAAGTTTATCATAAAAATGCATCTTCCTTTTGAACTCTTGTATTATGATGAAATCATTAGAACTATAATATAATCGATGGAAAAAGATTTATCGAATAGTTCTTAAACTTGTTTGCAATCGAATGATATATTATTAACAAGGATAATAATATTTATTAAGTATAAGTCATTGTGTGCCATATGAATTAGTTGTTCTCTTAACCAAGGAGATAGAGACACTGATATGGTATACAGGTGAGTATAGGAGTATATCATTATCGAACAGTGACTCACCTGTGGAGCACTCTGCTGTCAAAAATAGCTCACGAAGGATATGAGCATAAGTATCCCTTGGATCTGAGATCACCATAGTGACTTGCAAGCAACTCACTATACTTTGATGTCGGACTACCTGTATTTCTAATACAATGATAAAAGACTACTGGATACAGTCAAGTACTTGTGAAATTGGTGTGTGAGTCAAGATAAAATTAATCCCTCCAAATTATGAGAGTTAATGCATCACTGTATCTCAATCTAGTAAAATTTTAATCAGGATAATCCGTGTGATCTATCACAAGATTTGAAAGAGACTGAAATATAATATGGATGACTAATTTAGGGTTGACAGTTTAACTCTAGGTCATCTTGAGCATTAGGATCAAAAGGATGAATTATGTGATAACCATATTCTGAAATGTTGCTTTACAATTATTTGACCTATCCAAACATCAGGTATCATTGCTAGATGGTCATTTTGATTAGTACAGAAAGAGTTTCTATACTATCGGCTTAGTGTTCTAACCTATGAAGTCACGCACAATGTCAAACAATGTAGAAAAAAATTGATCGAATATTTATGTATTCAATTTAAAAGTATAAGACTTGATTGAATATATAGATTAACTTAATTAAGAATTAAGTTATATGTCATATGAAATTAAATATTGACTTTATCCAACTAGCACGGCAAATGAGGCATAGGTTTAATTCTAAGGATGAATTTGATCAAATCTATGATTCAAAAAATTATGAAAGATTAAGTTCGAGTCCTAATTATTTTAGATCAGATCTAATTTAATTAGACTTAATTTTATCAAGGCTATATTAGGTTAATTATCTATGTTGGACTTGGACCTAAATCTTAAATAGATTAGGATTAGCAGTCTTTTCGAATTCGAATTGGATTCGAATTGAATCCAAATCTGAACCAAACTTAATTTGATGCACTTAGCCATATTTTCCTAATATTCTCTCACCTTTTGATCGATCAAGATGGAGGAGGGATCCCCTTAGGTGTGTGGCATAAGGAGAGAGGTGCAAGTTTGGATTTGATTCAAACTTGGAGAGTCCTATTCCTAACCCATGAAGATATTTGATTCAATCTGGGCCTTTTCTCTATTTTAGGAGGGGCATGGAGAAGGAAGAGAGTAACGAAAGCAATCAAACTAGGCATGAGCAAGAGTGAGGGTGGGTGATCTTTGGGCATCCCATCTCTTTGGTGTGGTGGTGTATGGAGTTCTCCGAGGCATCGAGATCAGATCTCAAGACTCTCCTCTCCTAAAGAGTTCTTCATGAAAGAAAGCTAGGGTAGTTCATGCATGGTTTTTAAAATTTTTTTCAAAGCGGAAGCGAACTAAATTAAACTATTTAATCTACCATGCACTAAATCTAATCTATAACTGCCTAAGCCAGGATCTTATGATATAAAACATGCATGCATAATCTAAAAAAATATCTAAAATAATTAGATCTAATCTAAAATATGATAGAGATCGGATCTCTATACCTAAGCGTGGGTCGAAGATCACTATAGCTGATATCCATGGACTTCAAGTTCTCCTAGCCGCACACACGTACGGCCTCTACGAATATCTACATGAAGTTCGATCAGATCGACCTCCCTGGAGTGCTAGCTCCTTGTAGAGATCCTTGAAAGCTGATCTAAGGAGGAAGATAGAGTTGGTAGAAGAATGAAAAGGAGAACTCCTTCTCCCTTAGTGATTAGGTCATCTAATAACCTAATCGGATCAAATGTAATTGATTCCAATTTAGTTAGACTTAATCCAATCCTCATTGCTTAATCAAATTGAGCCAATTAGCAATCCAATTGCTAATTAATCTTCCTATAATTTACTAATCCTTAGCAAATTATTAATTACAACCTTTCTACGAGGTTAATCATCAATTATATTGATAATTATACCCTTCAATGATTTATAATCGTTGATCAACCATCAGATCAGACCAAAACTTCTATTGTATATGATCCCATAGATTCAAACACTAAACTGGTAGCATAAGAATAAATTTTTATACTAATTGAAATGACCATCTAGCAATGATACCCAACATCCGGATAGTATCGAATAGTTGTAAAGCAACATTCAAGAATCTGAGATATGGTTACCGCGTAATTCATCCATTTGACCCTCAATGCTTAGGATGACTTAGGGTTAAACTGTCAACCCTAAATTAGTTTATCTATATTATGTTTCAACTTTTTTCAAATCTTGTGACTTCTCATAAAGATTATCCAAGCCAAGATTTTACTGGATTGAAACATAGTGATGTATTAACTCCTATAATCTGGAGGAAGTCAATCCAATCTTCACTAACATCGACATCATAAGTACTTGACTTACCCAGTAGCCTTCCATCACTGTATTAGAAATACAAGTAGTCTGATACCAAAGTACAGTAAGTTGCTTGCAAGTCACCGTGGTGATCTTAGGTCTGAGGGATACTAATACCTATATCCTTCGTGAGCTACTCGTGACAGTAAAGTGCTCCATAGTTTGGTCACTGTTTAGTGATGATGTACTCCTATATCTTACCTGTATGCCATACCAGTATCTCCACACTCTTTGGTTAAGAGGACAACCAACCTATATAGCACACAATGATCTATACTTGATAAACGTTATTGTCCTTATTAATAACATATCATTTGATCATAAACAAGTTTAAGAACTATATGATAAATTCTCCTTTATCGATAGAAAGTAGTTCTAAGGACTTCATCATAACATAAGAGTTTACTAAAAAAGATCCACTATTTATGATGAATTTATCAAATAAATTTTATTATTTTATAATTTATATATAAATTACTGGTAGCACAATCGTCCAAATAATTAGCTTTAGGATATATTTTTTAACAACTCCCACTTGGACTAAAGCTAAGCAGAATGGTATCAAATACATATCATCCATTTGTATTCATCGAACTCTTTAATTTCGAGGATTTTAGTAAATAGGTCGGTCAAGTTCTCTTTTCCGTCGATCTTCTGAAGCTCGATGTCATCTCGATCTATGATCTCTCGTATAAGATAGTGATGTAGAATATATTTGGTTCTCTGATGGGACTACGGTTCACTAGTCTGAGCTATGGCTCTAGTGCCGTCACAATATAGCAGGACTGGATCATCAATGAAGAATGCCACTCCAAGCTTGCTGATGAACTTTCACAATCAAACTGCTTTTTTTGTTGCATCAGATACCGTAATATACTGTCTCATAAACTAAATCAGCTACAGTATGCTGTTTGAAATTTTTTTAGCAGATCGCTCCTCTATTTAGGATAAAAATATATCCCAACACATTATTACTATCATCTTGATCTGATTGAAAATTAAAATTAGTATATCTTATAAGTTTTAAATCAAATTCTCTATAAATGATCTATTGGTCCTTAGTATTTCTCAAATACTTAAAGATGATTTTTACAACCTTCCAATGGTTCTCATCCAAATCAAACTGGTATCTACTTGCTATCTCTACTGAGTAGGCCACATCTGGTCTCATACATTTCATGACGTACATGATAGATTTCACTGTTGAAGCATATGGGATTCTATTCATACGCTCTCTCTTGAGGAGTTATTAGTTATCAAACAATCCTTTTTAGAGAGAAAATTTTTTGATCTATCAGAAGATCATTTTTTTTTAAATTTTTCATGCTGAACCATTTCAGCACAATGTCTATATATGTGGATTGGGATAATCCAAATAACCTCTTAGATCTATCTCCATAGATCTTCATCCTTAGAATGTAGGATGCTTCTCCCAAATCTTTCATAGAGAATTGAGATGATAGCTATAGCTTTACACTTTATAAAGTTGGGATGTCATTCTCAATTAAGAGAATATCATCCACATAAAGTATAAAAAAAATAACTACAGAATCATTAGTCCACTTATAAATATAGGATTCTTCTCCATTCCTAATGAAGTCATATGTTTTGATCGTTGTATCAAAATGTATGTTCCAACTTCGAGAGCATTGCCACAGAAGAAAATATCTCATCATAGTCAATACCATAACATCGATGATACCCCTTGGCAATCAAATGGGCTTTATAGCTCTCCACCTTTCCATCTGTGCCTCTTTTTCTTTTGAAAATTCATTTACACCCTATAGATTTTATCTCTTCAGGTGGATCAATAAGTATCCATATATCATTGATCTTCATAGACTCTATTTCGGACTTCATGACTTCAAGCCACTAATCAGAGTCAGATTTCTGATGGCATCCATATAGGTGATCAGATCCTTAATATTTTCATCTAGTTCGATAGGATCACCATTTCAAATCAAAAAATTGTAGTATCTATCTGACTAACGTGATAATCTACCGAATCTCCTCAAAGATGCCTCTACAATGGGCTCCGGATTTGATCTAATCAAATCTGATTCTGTACTTTTACTTATCTTTGTTGGTTCTTCTACTTGTCAAACTTCATCAAGCTCAATCTTAGTGGCATCAATTCTTTCCCCAAGAAATTTTTTTTTAAAAAAAAAATACCTCAAGACCTACGAACACCATTTGTTCATTAGGAAGGTAGAAGTAATATCCCCTTATTTTCTTGGAGTACTCTACGAAATAATATTTATCAGACCGGGTCCAACCTTATCAGTCTGCAAATGCTTGACATAAGTCGGACAATCCTAAATCCTAAGGTAAGAAAGTATCGATCTACGCCTAGTCCATATCTCATATGGAGTTTTCATGACTGATTTGTTCAAAATTCTATTCAGAACATAACAAGTAGTCTTAAGAGCATAACCCCAAAAGGAGACTGGCAGACTTGTAAACCCCATCATGGACCGAATCATGTCTAATAATATTCGATTCCTCCTTTCTGATACTCCATTATTTTGTGGTATCCTAGGGGTGTCCATTATGAGAAAATTTCATTCTCTTCTAGATATGTCAAAAACTCATTGAAAAGGTATTCATCTCTTTGGTCTGACCAAAGAGTTTTAATACTCTTCTCAATTTATTTTTCTGCTTCATTACGAAATTATTTGAATATTTCAAATAATTCAGACTTATTTTTTATAAGATAGATGTACCTATATCTAAATAGATCATCAATAAAAGTAATCAAGTAACTATACTCTCCTCTGGCACTCTAGTTCATGGGTCTACATATATCAGTATGTACTAGACTCAAAACATCACTGGCTCGCTCACTCTTTTCAATAAAGGGTGACATAGTCATCTTCCCAAGAAGATAAGACTCATAGGTCAACAATGATTCACAATCATTGATGTCTAGGATTTTCTCTTTACTTAACCTGTTTGTCCTATTTTTATTTATATAATCAAGCCTACAATGCCAAAGGTAGGCATCCATGATATTATCTGATTTAAGATATTTGTTAGTTGTGTACATTACACTAACAGACTGTGATAAAAGATATATGCTATTTCTCAATTATCCATGCATTATTGTAGTATCATTCACAATGATATCATAATAATCATTCTTTATTGATAAACTATAACTATCTTTAACTAAAGGGCCAACCGAGATTATATTTATCAAATAGGTTGGACAATAGTAACAATCACTTAAAATAATAAAAATTGAGTTGAAAATATGCTTGATAATTCTAAAAGCTAGGATTGAAATATGACTTCCAACTTCTATGTTCAAGAATCTCTCACCATTTTCAAATCTTCTACTAACCTGAAGTCCTTACAATGAATTATAAATATTAATTAGACTTTCGATATCCAACACTCAGATAGTAGTATCATAAATAAAAAAATTATAAGAAATTATCATATAACTATCTTGACCAGCAATCATTTGCTGATCTCTCTTTTTAACCTGTTTGGGTCAAAGGAACAAAGATATAGAGGATAATTCCTCTTCAAATGATCCAGCTTCTTATAAAAGAAGCACTTTGCCTAACTTTGGTCTACTTTGAGCTTTTTGGTTGGTTATGGTTCAACAATATTCAATTTCTGATATTGACTATCGAAGTTGGGTCCCATAAGCTTGTCACTGTCTAATAGTGAGAGGACCGACAATTTACTAGCCATTACTGAAAAAAAAAAATATAGGAACTATTAGTATATGAATTATTTAATCCTAAAGATTTGAACTTTAGTCTAAAGATTCTCTTACTATTTTATACGAATTGATAGCCTCTACCTCTAATTTGAAGAATTATATTAATCTCTTAGTAGGTACTAGAATCCATACAGACTGCACACAGACTCGAGTATGGCTCGGCTAACCCATATGCATCTATGGATAGGTTCTTAATTAATTATTTTTTTTAAATAATTTTTAGTAATACTTTTGCCCCAGGCACCTCTTCAGCAGACATATGGTGCCTCCACTGAAAGTCCTGATTAGGTCCAACCATTAACATGAACATACTCAGTAAATCTAACTAATGAATGATCAGGCCTAAGTAAGGCTCTGGCTAATCCAACCATTCATCAGATAGTACAATAAAGTCATCATATAATGAATGATAATTCTAATATCTAAATAAACACCAGACGTAAGGCACCTCCAATATTTATAGAGACTATTAGACCCATTATCATCCATCTTAATGGAAGGCTATGAATTTATTATCCCCATAACTTATTCATTTTAAGGATCTAATAATTTAGAGGATTTAATCATTTACTTTAGAATGAAGAGAGAAGATTAACCAATAATCAACAATCCTCCCACTGACTTCATCAAGTCTTTAAAGAGGACTAGAGATTAAGTTCGTTAAGAGGCACCTAGATCAGTCATACTGATACACTTAAGATCCTCTCACTGACTTCACCAAGTCATGAGAGGACAAAATGAGTTGAGGTCACACCTCAATTAGTCAGCATAATCATATGACTGACTAACCTAGATGGCATGGGTTAGCTCGAATCAATGAGCAACCTAATCAAAAGCTAATTGACTATATTGGTCAGATAAGTGAGATCGATGAGAGGGTCTGCCAAGGCTGGTCTTAGACACCATCGAAATGGCTAGATAAGCAGGCTGTCAATTAAAAATCACTGATCGATATGCCAAACTTACCTTATACACCAATTAATTTATCAATTTTGATTTGATCTGCCTAAAGACTTGAGCTCAACCACTGAGCCACGATCTAATCTATTTGGTGTAATTAAAATCATGGACTTTAATTAACTACAACTATTGAGTTTGATCAAAAGAAAATTTGACCTAATCTAATTCAACTCTTGATTAGATTTACTCAATTTCTCAATTTAGTCTATATTTGATTCTAACCCTACGTCTAACCCAGTTAATTGATCTGATTCAAGCTAATCTATAGCCCCTCATTTTATGCAATGTCTTTAGATCTAAAATTCATAAATTTAGATTTAGAGTTTCAACTCTTAGTTCTTAATTAAGTGTAGAAAGATGAAATAATTTCAAATGTAAACTCTTTTACATTAAAATTTATGTAAAATAATTTTATCCAAAAATTTGAGTCGGCTCACCTTGAGACAAATAGAAAATAATTTTTTGAGCTTGCACAATTTGAGTCGGCTTAACACAGAAACCAATTTCTTAGCCTGCATAATCAAATTGGCTCATCAGAGAACCGAGCCAGCTCGAAAGGGTCTTGAGTCGATTCTAATCAAAATTGAGTCGACTCGATAGGCATTTTAGCAACTCATTACTAAATTTCATATTAGAATATTTTGTATAAATAGTTTCAATGTTTCAGATCAGATCCTAGGGTTTTAAATCTAGAGTTTTGTAGAAATTAAGTTTTATCTACATTCTACAAATCATATATATCACATATATAAATATTAGATCCAAAATAAATCAAAACCACATATCTAACATATGTATCATAGGATCCAGATCTAAAATATGAAACACATATAATTTCTATTCAAGATTCTTCTTCATGAGATATAATCACAAGCAGCACCTCTACACGTCATAAGAGAACCCGTCGAATGGGTAAGAGAGAGATTTTGATCCCTACTTCTTCTTATGATCGGATGGCTATGATGATCAACCCAATCTGAGTACCAGACTATTAAGATAATAATAAATCTGATCTAACATATCGCATATGTAACAGATTAAAATTTCAGATCTGATTACTACTTTAGATCACATTAAAATCAGATCAATAACATCTCATGCTTCCCTAAAGTCAGATTATAAATTATAAATCTCTTTAGATCTCATCTAAATATATTCATAATTTAAATTTTTAGATTAGCACGTACTAGGATAACCTTTCCACTGTAACCCCTTATAGCAGGACAATCTTTCCACTGCAACCCCTTATAGCAAGACAACCTTATAATCAGTACATGCAATCATTAATTAATTATTTTCAGATCAAAAATTGGATAATAAATCATAAATTTTTTTAGATCTCATCTAAATATATTTATGATTTAAGTATCTAGATCAGCACATACTAGGATAATCTTTTCACTGTAATCTCTTACAACAGGACAATCTTATAACCAGTATTTGGGATCTCTGATTAATAATTTTCAAATCTTTATGCATACATGATCATGTTAAAAAGAACCTAAGCTCTGATACCAATTGAAGGAAAGCTAGAGCAGTTCATGCAGCATTTTTAAAAATTTTCTTAAAGCAGAAGCAAACTAGATTAAACTATTTAATCTACCATGCACTAGATCTAATCTATAACTGCCTAAGTCAGGATCTTATGACATAAAACATGTATGTATAATCAAAAAAAAATATATCTGAAATAAATAGATCTAATCTAAAACATGATAGAGATTGAATCTCTGTATCTAAGCATGGGTCGAAGATCACTGTAGTTGATATCTGTGGAGTTCAGATTCTCCTAGCTACACATACGTATGCCTCTATCCACATGAAGCTCGATCAGATCGACCTTTCTGAAGTGCTAGCTTCTTATAGAGATCCTTGAAGGCTGATCTAAGGAGGAAGATAGAGTTGGTGGAAGAATGAAAGGGAGAACTCCTTCTCTCTCTTTTTTTTCTCTCACCTAAAACCCTAGCGCCAACCAAGAGGAACCCATGCCCAAGAGGAGACTGACTCTCCTTAAAATCTCTCTCACTATTGGCATCCAACTATTAGACCCCTTTTATAGGGAGGAAAGGATTAGGGTTTAGGAGAAGGAGCCTCAAAACTCAACCCACGCCAAAAGGGTTCACATCATAAGAAAACCACCACCCCACTCTTTTTTTTTTCTCTTGCATTGAGAAACCCTTTTCTCATGCTAATAAAAACCTCACACCCCTCCTTTATTTCCATGGTAAAAGGTCCTTCCTTTTGTGACACAAAAAATTTCCTCTTATGGTTAGGTGTGTAGAAGATTAGATAAGATCCAATCTCATCTTGATAAGGTATCAAATTCAAATCAAAGCTGAACTTACCTTATCCATAAGGGGCGTTGAGAATATAGGAGGCGACATCTACTTTTTGGTGTGAGGTATCTCATGCTATAATAAGTTGGTGCAAGAAAAATAAGGGTGGCTTCTATGGTGTGCGCATAAGGGAGAAGAGAGAGAGTCCCAGTTTAATGGGACTCTCATTTATTGCTTTAATTTGATCCTAATCAAATCAGATATGATTGCACTTAATAAGAAAAGGAAATCCAATCAAATTAGGAACCCAAACTCTTCAATAAAATCCTAATCCAATTAGAAAATTATTGAACCCAAGTCCTGATCAAATCAGGAACTAATCTCTCTTAGTGATTAGATCATCTAATAACCTAATGGGATCTAATTCAGTTAGACTTGATCCAATTCTCATTGCTCAATCAAATTGAGTCAATTAGTAATCTAATTGCTAATTAATCTTTTTATAATTTACTAACCCTTAGCAAATTATTAATTACAACTTTTGCATGAGATTAATCATCAATCATATTGATGATTATATCCTTCAATGATTCATAATCATCGATCAGCCATCAGATCAGATCGAAATTTCTATTGTATGTGATCTCATAGGTTCGAATACTAAATCGATAGTACAGAAATAAATTTTTATACTAATCAAAGTGGCCATCTAGTAGTGATATCCGACATCCAGATAGTGTCGAATAGTTACAAAGTAACATTTAAGAATCTGCAATATGGTTACTGCATAATTCATCCCTTTGACCCTCAATGCTCAGGATGACTTAGGGTTAAAATGTCAACTTTGAATCAGTTCATCCATATTATGTTTCAATCTTTTTTAAATTTTGTGACTCCTCACAAAGATTATCCTGACCAAGATTTTACTAGATTGAAACACTGATGCATTAAGTCCTATAATCCGAAGGGGGTCAATCCCATTTTGACTTGCACACTAACTTCGTAAGTACTTGATGTATCCAGTAGCCTTCCATCACTATATTAGAAATATAAGTAGTTCGGTACTAAAGTACAGTGAGTTGCTTGCAAGTCAACGTAATGATCTCAGATCTGAGGAACACTTATACCCATATCCTTCATGAGCTACTCTTGACAGTAGAGTACTTCATAGTTTGATCACTGTTCAGCTATGATGTACACCTATATCTCACCTATAAATCATATCAGTGTCTCCATACTCCTTGATTAAGAGGACAACTAATCCATATGGCATACAACGATCTATACTTGATAAATGTTATTGTCCTTATTAATAACGCATCATTTGGTCACGAACAAATTTAAGAACTATATAATAAATTTTTTTTATCTATAAAAAGTAGTTCTAAGGAATTCATCATAATATAGGAGTTCACTAAGAAAGATGCACTATTTATGATGAATTTGCCAAATAATTTTTATTATTTTATAATTCATATACAAATTACTAGTAGCACAATCATCCAAACGATTGATTTTAGGATATATTTTCCAACACTTCATCCCTCTCTCCTATGTTGCTTGACATGCAGCGAAGTAGAGGGTCTGGACATTTGGATCTTGCGAAGCAACGACCTTCAGGAATCAATTAACCTCGATTATCTTTCCACTGTGCATCGAGGTAACTTTCATAAGAGTTATGAAAATTTTTAAATTATAATTTGTTCTTTCTTCCAAGCATCCGATATGATTGAATAAAATTTTTTCTTCAAATGCACGAGAAGGAGAAAAAGATGCTCTCATGCCTGATAATCAACGGCCACTGTCGTCCTTGTTCTACCCCAAGATAGGAGCCTGATCCAATCGAAAAGCCTTAGTAGGCTATTGAGGGCCCAGAGGAAGAGATCTCCTGGTGGTGAGGACCGCGGTCCCTGCTGAAAGTGACTGTGCATTCCAGTGACCATTCCTCTTAGAAGCACGTGCTCTGTAGAAATATCATGAGAGACTGTCATCGAAGCCATGCTCACTCTAAGCATGGCATCAGAGTAATCCCTCAGGGTCGTGGATCCACACTCCCTCCAGACAAGACGGTCATTTCCAATACCTCCCAAGCCAAGCTGGAGTCTACAAGGAGACTCTCCTCCCTCGGACGACAAGCGACAACCTCGATTGGAAAGGTGGGCACCCCCATTCATGAAGAAGATGCCCATAATATGCCTATGGTGAAAGGAACTATCCCATCACACCATAGCAATCATAGCAAACAAGAAGTGAATCTCCGCTCTAAGATGGGGGGAGATCTCCCCTTATAAAAAGAGAAGTCAAATCAAGCACCTCGTAACTGCCCTTATTAAATCACGATGCATGTCGGCCGGAGATTGGCCACAGGCACCACCTCAACTGGCACACATTTAATTTGGGCGCAAATGGAGCAGTCATGCCACTTCACCTCTCCTCTTTCGGACTTCAAGGCGACGTGCTTTCAATGCAGGCACAGAAATGCAGGCACGCCCTGAAAATCGCACGCTCACCCCAACAGTGGAATGGCTCTTCATATTCTCGATCGATGCATATAGGATTACTCTCTTCCCTCGACCAAAGCTCTGATTCGGGAGTCCGGGGCATGTGTTGGGGGAAAATTTTGCTCGGATAATAATGTGAAGAGGCCCAAGGCTCAAAAGGTTTAGGCCCAGCAAACTAAGGCCCCTCATCATCACTGACCTCCCATCAGTTACTTTAGTGATGGATTGACTCTCAACTCCCGAACAACAGGTCGATGCCCTACTATTCGAGTGGTCAAGACTTCACTGACTGGCTTCTAGCGAGCTCTCCCCTCAGTAACCGGTCACCCCAAGCCGACTAGGCGGCAGCACTCAGTAGATTCATTCAGCCAACTTATGAATCCTCTCCCTCTGACCCATGCCAAGCCCAGTCTCGACTCCAGGTTTACATCCTTCTGCCGACCATGATTCTCACTTGTGGGTTAGGATCCCAAGGCATGGATATCAATCGAGTGACTAAATGCCAAGCATGGTGGCCATGTAATCCCATCGAATCACGTCAAGTCATGTCACCCCGAGGCCATATCCTGAGTGGCCAGCTATGCATTATGATAAGAAGCTACACTAAATCAAGTCATCCCAAAGTCATTAATTACACCACACACGCGATAAGGCCCACCGCTGTGGCCCCTGACAAGATGCGATGGATTGGGGCGGTCGGGAGGGCCAGGAATGGCCCCCCTCTACCTCCCATTTATGGCTCTTTCCTCAAAGGTCAATCAAAAAATGATCGATCGATGGTTGGCTGACCCTCCTTCAGATGTCTTCTCAATCCCATCGAAGCCCCCGTGGGTATGTTGACAGCCGTCAGGCGACAGTTGGCCACGCCACCTGAGGCGATGATAGCAGACCATCCTTTAGAAGCTCCCATCTCCACCTATAAGAGGAGGCTTAAAGGGGACCCCAAAAGGTATGCAAAAACTCTGTCTCTCACATTCCTTCTTTTATTGGACTTGATTTCTGACTTGAGCATCAGAGAGTCTCCGCTGGAACAACCTCTGATCGAAACTTTTCTTACAAGTCTTACCCCCCACGGCCCGGCTCACTACCAACTCCAGCTGCTCTGGCGTCAAGCAAAAATTGGCACCAACAAAACCTATTACAAAAACCAAACTGATGAAGTATCTGAATGAGAAACCACCAATGGACTCTATCATAATCCTTCTCTATATCAAGTTTTAGCATCAATAGGCATCTAGACCGAAGGGCTTGAAACATTGAATGCATGAGTTCTTGGGCTAATAAAATAGAAGAAGTGATGTGGTGACCCAACAAAAAAGTACCTTGCTCTGAGAAATTAAAGATGGGATGATCATCTTGAGTCTATTAACAAGTATCTTTGCCATAATTTTAAACACAGTATTACAAAGACTAACAGGACGGTAATTTGAAGGATTCTGACATTCAATTTTTTGGGTAGCAGAGTAATGTAAGTATTAGCCCAAGATTGAAGAGAAAAGTAGAGTTGAAAAGTCCGAAACAGCAAGAACAACCTTTGGCTTAATTAGATTCCAATAATATTGGAAAAAGAAAGGTAGAAACCTGTCTAGACCTAGTGCCTTGTCAAGGTGCATAGACATCAAAGCCAAATAAATCTTATCCTTAGTAACTTCTTTGAGTAAGTTATCTACCTATGTAGAATAAATATGGGTAGAAACCAAAAGATAATCAATGTGTCCAATGTCATCCCCAACTATTCATCTATGTACAAAATGGCTAACCATTAGAGCCCTAATTTGATCCAGCTTAGAAATACAATCTTCTGAGGAGAATATAACTGATGAATTTGATTTCTGTGCTAGCGCAAGATAGTGGATTGGTGAAAAAATTTAGTATTAGCATCAGCTGCCAAAAGCCATGCCCTCCTAGCTTTCTGTCGCCAAAGAATCTCTTGATGATATAAATTAGTATGATATTTAGCAAGGAGGGCCAACAATTATGAATGTAAGTGTTGAGGCAAACCTCCATATTAAGATTCTCATATTTGCAGCTAATAGATATGTTGGGGTAGATCCCTCAATTGCGGAATACGGATCATCCGTCCAAGATCACAACAACATCCAGAAAGCGGATGTTGATACCACATAAGAAAAAAAAGAAGAAAGAACAACAAACAAACACAATAAAAATACATGGATCAGCCTCAAGTCTACCTTCACGGGACGTGCAAGCTTCACTATAAGAGAAACAAAATTAAAGAATACAAGAAGAACTCACCACTCAATTTTTATATAAGAGTCTCTCAATAAGAAGCCTCAAAACCCTTATAAAAACTCTTTACAACCTCTCAAAAAGCCTCTCTGCACCTTCAAGATGAGGCCTCCACTATTTACTACTCAACTCATGAAGAAAGAAAAGTCCATGATTTCAATCTAACTCAAGATGAACGTTGGCGGCATACTTAACACATGCAAGTCAGACAAGAAGTGGTGTTTCTAGTGGCAGACGGGTGAGTAACATGTAAAAATCTGTCCTTGGGAGGAGAACAATAACTGAAAACGGTTGCTAATACCCCGTAGGCTGCAGGGCAAAAGGAGGAATCCGCTTGGTAAACTCTTTTTGCAAGCTCAATCTTTTCCAAATCAAGATCTCTGTTTGTCTTTGTTCTCACAAGCTCAGTCACCAGACAACAAACTTTGTTCTCGAAAGCACTCAGTCTCAAGCTCAAGCTAAGCTATGGTCTAATCTCTCTATCCTTCCGTCCTCCTTATTAGCTAGTTGTCCGATCCATCGTCCAATCCCTCCCTTCGTTCCTATATTCTATGAGCTATTCTAGAACTTTGGGTTTCACATACTTTTGTTTGCACCAGTCCCACAATAGAGGGTTCATTCTTTCTTGATAAGCTCCCATCTTTCCAGTCACCAACTATCCAACACAATAAATGGCTCATCAATTGAAGTTATATAGGCTCCAAAAATCCTAAAATAATGTTTCACTAGGTGATCGAGTCCAAATCAAACCTCAGATTCCATCTAGATCGTTCGATCATGATCGGCTCAAATTGTGGCTGTCTGATCGTGCACTACAATGCTTCTTATCTCTTGATCAAACCCAAGAATGATTTGGGCCATCCGATCGCGATCAGCTCACTCCAGAACTGTCAGATTGCGTAAAGCAGGTTCGTGGACCGTGCGTAGACTGTGACTGAATAGTGCCTCCACGAACTGGCTGTGCACTAGACCTCCTAGCATGCACCACGTCATCCCCTCTTGTCGCACATTCGGCTGCACATGGGTGGACTGCACAAGCACTCGATGGACCGCGCGCCCATGCCCCGGGCCATGCGTGCGCGTTGCCTGGGCCTGGGCTGCACACCCGCATGCCGCTGCCTGGTCCTAGGCTGTGCACCCATGCGCCCATGCACTGGGCCATGCCTAGCTGGGCCGTGTGCTGGGCCACACCCCGTGGTGGGCTGCACTCGCAGGCTTGGACCCCCTACTGGCCTACATCTTTGCATGTATCTTTTTCGTCTGGACTCTGTTTAAGTTGTTCTTAAGCTTGTTGGTTTTCATTCGTCATTCTGGATTTTATTTTAGGCTTATTGTGGATCGAATCTTGAGATATTTTTCTCAACAATCTCCATCTCGACTCAATGTTCGGCCTCCACTTGTTTCTGAGAGCCTGTGATCCATCTCGCCCCCATGCCTTGGGACACGCTTGCTATCTCATGGATGGACAAATGTGGGAGTCGAGCTAGGTTGCTCGATCCCACCTCCATCATAGGCTGTATCCACTCTGATCAAAGATTTGCTCGAAAAAATCTCCTGCGACAATAGGTACTTCACTTTGTGACGTTGCCTCTCATCCTCTCGAGTCTCTCATCTCGTGCCCGATCCACCTCCACCTAGAGCACCACTTTGCACTGGGCTCCCCCTAGCTCCTGAAGCTCCAACTCACACTGGGCTCCATATCAAGTAGTAATATCCTCTTTTGATCTTTTTTTCCTCCAATATCATCCTATCATCGCACATGACCCTCAAGATTCTATCACCAGCTATCCACCTGTAGCTCTTTGAATTCAATCTGCTTAGTGAGATAAGATTTTATCTGAAATTAAGTATATATCAGACCTTATCTAATCTCCTCACTACACCATCATGTGTCCTCCAATTGACCATCCCGATGCCCCTGATCGCATAGTTCAATCCATCCGACAGATGAACAGTACCCTCACTGCTTTTCAGAGAGTCAAATAGGTCCTCTTTGCAACATTCATGATGGATGTATGTAGAATCTAAAATTTACTACTGAAAAAAAGTAGATACCTCATCAGATATCAATAGAACATCATCCTTTGACTCGCTGTAGTGGCCCTCATTCTATCTCTGAGTTGAGGGCAATCTCTAATATGATACCCCAACTCATCACATCGATAGTATCTGATCTTGCTAGGGTCTCTCATCTTGAACCTGGATCATCCTCCTCATGATCCTCTGTTGCTATCTGCTCCTCCAGAAACTACCAAAACTGAGCTACCACCATCTAAGCTCGAAGTCTGGTTCTCTCGCTTGAGAATCTCATTCTAAAAAATTATGGTGGTGACCTCATCCATCTTGATGGTGCTTTTTCTCATTAGAAAGCCCATCACCAAGGACTCGTACGAAGGGAGAAGCGATGCTAGTAAGACCAACGCTCTGATCTTCTCCTCAACCTTCTCACCTATACAGAGAAGATTGGTGAGAATCTTTTAGAAGTGACTGAGATGCTCCTACATACTTTGTCCTTCATCTATCCATAGTTGATAGAACTGCCTCTATAAGAAAAGAGTGTTGGTGAGAAACTTCTCTATATATAACTCCTCGAGTTTCGACCACAGCACCGTCAGAGAAGTCTCGTCAAATATATGGATCACCACCTCATCCGCCAAGTATATGCGGATGGTACTTACTGTCTGTATTTGTAACTGCTCTCAGATCCTCTCCTCTATGGTGGCCGGCTTCTTCTAGTTCAAAAGAGTATTGATTAACCCCTATTGGATGAGCATGTCCTTCACCTTTACTTGCCACGAGGAGAAATTACTCTTTCCATCAAACTGATTGATCTCTACCTTGATTGTGCTTGTCTTCTCCATCTTCTATCTCAATCAACACCATCTCTATTTGGATCACCTGATACCACTTATCCATGGTAATCGGGCTCTGATGCCACTTGTTGGGGTAAATCCCTCAATTGCGGAATAGAGATCACTTGCCCAAGATCACAACAATATCTGAGAAGCTAATGTTAATACTACACAAAAAAGAAGAAGAAGAAAGAACAACAAACAAATATAATAAAAACATATGGATCGGCCTCAAGTCTACCTCCAGGAGGAGTGCAAGCTTCACAATGAGAGAAATAAAATCAAAGAATACAAGAGAAACTCACCACTCAATCCTTGTACAAGAGTCTCTCAATAAAAAGCTTCAAAATCCTTATAAAAGCTCTCTAAAACCTCTCAAAAAGTCTTTCTACACCTCCAAGACATTATCAGCTATCCAATGCAATAAACGGCTCATCAATTGGAGTTATATAGGCGCTATAAATCCTAAAACAATGTTTCACTAGGTGATCGAATCTAAATCAAATCTCAGATTCCATCCAGACTATTCGATCATGATCAGCTCAAATCATGGCCATCCGATCACATGCTACAACGCTTTCCATCTACTGATCAAACTTGAGAATGATCTGGGTCGTCCGATCATGACCAGCTCACTCCAGAGCCATTGAATCGTGCAAAATAGGTCCGTGGACCGCGCATAGACCACAGCGGAACAGTGCCTCCATGAACCAACTATGCACCGATCCTCCCAGTATGTGCCACATCATCCCCTCTTGCCGCACGTTTACCCTCGCATGCATGGACCGCACGAGCGCCCAATGGACCATGCGCCTGTGCGCTTGGGCCGTGCGTGCACGTCGCTTGGGCCTGGGCCGCACACCCGTGCGCCTGCACGTTGGGCTGCGCCTGATTGGGCCATGCGCTGCGTGCGAGCCTATGCACTGGGCCGTGCCCTACGGACGGGCCGCGCACCTTTGGGCCATGCCCGCGGGCCTGGCCCCCTGCTGGCCTGCATCCTCGCACGTATCTCCTCTGTCTGGACTTCGTTTGGGCTGTTCTTGAGCTCGTTGGATTTCGTTCGTCATTTTGGACCTTGTTTTAAGCTTATTATGGATCGAATCTCGAGATATTTTTCTCAATAAGATATCATCATATAGCAGTTGTCTAGTGAAAAATAGATTACTCATTCTCCTTTTCCATATCCTCATTGCTCTATAGATATTGTAAAGTAATAAGGTCAGCTTGAGCCCTAGTGAATAATTTTCTTTGCAAACCCATGCATGTCGAATAATATCATGACAACCTTAAAAAGTTAACCAAAATTTCTCAAACTTAAAAGGGCTAGGACCCCTATTGACCTTATAACTAATTGAGATAAACAACGGACAATGATCAGATGCACATCTAGCTAAATAATGAACCATAGTTTCGGGGTAAAGGCTTAACTAATGGCTGGTGCAAAAATACAATCAATCCTCTCCCAAACCTTAGTTAAGCCCAAATGATTGTTACACCAAGTATATAAAGGACCTTGAAAACCCAAATCCATAAGACCCATTTGCCTAATAAATGATTTAAACTATGAACTTTTCAATCTATAGCCAGTGGTTTACCCCCTCTCTTATCCTCAGCATGAAGAAGACAATTAAATTCACCAAAAAAAAAAAAAGGAAGGGACAATCAAGAGACAAGACATCAACAACATGAAACCAAATTTGGTGATGCAAAGCAGCCAAATTACTTTTATAAACAACACCTAAATTCTAGGTAGGATTATTTGGGGGAGGAAATGATTCCAAGAGCAATCTGTCTATTTACATGCATAAACTAAATATCCCTGATATTCTTCTTCTAAATAATTAAAATATTATCAGACAAGCCAACTGATGGGATCATCTAAGACCAAACACCTTATACACATTTATTATATTTTCAAGAAAATAAAGAATATCAGGATTGTCAGTTCTCACAAGGGTTTTAGTATAATTAAAAAAAGTGGGCTTGGCAGCCGCCTGAAAATTCCAAGCTAAAATTTTTACAGAGACATAAGAGGAGGTTTATGAATTGAGCCCGACCCAGTCCCGTTAGTACTAGAACCTGATGTGACCTAGCATGCATTAGCGAAAAGGGTTATCCAAGGTTATCCAAGGACTCAGTTGCACTTGTGTGACCAACCTAGTTTATAGTTGAGCAATCATAGTCTCATAAGAAAGATTAGATGTACCTTGTTGCATTTGTGAACACAGTTGTGCCCCCATATCAATTTTGTCAAGTTGCTGCTCAAAAGTGGTAAGCTAATCAGTACATCTAGATTTATAAGATAGCTATTGAGTTTCTATGGACACTTGTTTCCAGACCTTAAAACAGTGCCCCCTTAGGTTGCAGCATAGAATTAGTTGGATCTTAGTGATGAACACGCAATTGAAGATCACCTTCAACTATCAATTTAGCATGAGGAGGAGAAGCCGCACCCAGGGAGGAACAATGATTGTTACGTGGTGATTGCTTTTTTTTTTTTTACCTTTGGCATCAAAAGTACCATGGGAATCTTGAGCTTGAAACACCAACATCTCTATAACTTTTATTGGCTGAATAATTTGTTGATCATCACACGATCCACTATCCAATGGAAAAAATTTGGATTTGCCAACACCATTATCAGCAGTAGTTAGAATTCTCTGTTGATCTCTTGAGAGAAAATGTTTGACAATTTTTTAGGAGTGGACCATCCAAAAATTGACTGTCCACCATCGGAAGCAGGTTTGGGTGCCTCTTAACCAACCATCGGGTATACCAAAACCCCAGCTGCTCAGATCCAAGGGCACTTGGGCAACAAGAAGGGTAACACCATGTTGAAGTATGGCATTCAGAACTCTAAGAGGGAGTTGTTGATGCTAAGCAAAACCCATTCCACCTCTTCCACATTGTGAACCTATTAAAACTCCCAAAAAACTATGAAAATAGAAGATTGTTTTAGGTTCTATTAAGCCTTCCAAAATCCAAGTGAAAGATAGTAAGAAATAGAAAATTATAGCCATTATCCATTTGGAAGGAAAGATGAACAAGTAGAACATCACAAGAAGAAGAAAAAGAGAAAGGCCCCTATTAAAACCCCCAAAAATCCAAGAAATGATAGTATGAAGAAGCTTCCCCCCCCTCTCACCCTTCTCTTTTGGTTTGATTGTTACTTTGATTCATGTAATCTTAATGCTAGTTTTATAATGGTCTATTAATCAATGAAAATTCTTGCTCCTCGATAGATTGCCTTGCTCTCTTCTTCTCTTGATTATTTTAGATTAATTATTGTGTACTTGCTTATTAGCTCATAGATCTTTGATGTTTCTTCATTTTAGTATCTAAATGAGTGGAAGGGATCCAGCACTTCATGGTCTTGTTAGAGTTTTTGGAGGGAAAACTCAAATTCCTTTCCCTCCAAAATTCTCTACAGGTCTTATCTTATTTTAGTCCCACATTGGAAAGGGATAATTTATTTTTGATACTTATAAACCATTTTATCTTCCCCTCCTTTGCTTGAGGGGTCTTGGGGGGATGTGGATTTATATTTCACATGCATGTGCTAGCCCAACTTGGCTCACACATGTAAATCGCAGTGTGGTGTGGCATGGCGTGTGATGATTGTAAAATATTTTATTTATTTCTATCATATTTTATATTATCTTTAATTATTTTATTTTATTTTTTTAACATACTTATTTTTGATTGGTTGTTCCTTTCATGGTCAAATGGTCAAATGATCGTTTATCGCAAATGATCATCTTTTATTTTGATCAACATCATCATTCATGGTCTATTGGTCAAATGGCCATCTGGAGGTACCTACTCGTGGTCCTGAGTTCTAGCTTGTGAGATATCTAAAAATCTACAACCTTTTTCCTATTTATTCTCCAAGAGTCCAACATTTTGGAGATTTTCTTTCGCTCTTTCATCACTTTCTCTTTCTTCATTTAAATTATCGAGTTTTGAGAGATTTGTCAACCCTCTCCATGATTGTGCTCTAAGAGAGGGTATCTCGATCATATCTTGGGATAGAATTTTTGATAAACACCGACATGAGGATCGAAAATTTGCTTTAGGACAGTGATCACATACTTTCGGACTTCATTTCTGTTTCTACATCATAAATTAACGAGCTAATCCAATCAGGCTCTCGATAAGTCAAATTTCTTACTTTTATTGTTATTAGATAGTTTAGATAAGTAAGTAGTTTATCAAAATCTTTTACTTAAAATAGTCCTCATTTCGATAGAACACTATTTATAGAAGGACTCTGTTCTAACATTCTAAGGCAAAAAAAAAAAAAATTGAACAATCTCTACATTCTGGTTTCATTTTATTTTGACTTTCATTATTCAGATACTAGGTTTTAGTACTTTAGTTTTACTAAATTTCTTAAACATTGATAAACTATTCGTATTCGAATTACTCTATCGCTCCTATTACTCTGTATACAAGTGGTCGACAAATAGTGTCATTTTTCTCAAATTTTTTATTTCTGTTTTGAAACTAGAGAGTCCTAATATACTTTAACTTTTATTTGTAATTTTATTTTTAGTAGTTTAATTCATTTGAAACATTGAATTATTGCAATATCATCTATTCTGAAGGCCGATTACTAGTATCTGCTTATGGGTTTCCTGTGACTCTGAAACTCTTAATTTATTATGGATTTTATTTGCAGCTCTATTTAAATCCTCCTTAATCAAATTTTTTGTAATTCTATCTCTTACATTATGGGTGCCGAGAAAGCCTTGACCCTTTAAAGCCAAGAAGTTCAATGGTCATAGGTTCTTTAGGTGGCAAGAACAATTTGAGACCTGATCAGTCACACTTGGCCTAATTACTGCCATTGGAAAAAGGCCACCTTATGATGTTTCCTCATCCTCATCTACCACATTATCTGATTCCTCAAACACTCCTAAACCCGATAAATCATCTGAATAAATTAAATTCTATTGTAGGTTTAGGATTCTAAGCTATCTATTAGATAACCTATATGAAGCCTATAAGAAATACAAGATCGCTAAGGAACTTTGGACTGTCCTAGAAGATGCATATAGTAGAGATAATAAGAGGGCAATGAGATTTACCATTAGTAAATTTAGCAACTTTAAGATGGTGGACAATGTCCCTATCAATGACTAAATCCATCATTTTCAAAATTTGGCCTAAGAGATTCACAAAGGGGGCTCGACATTAAATGAGAACTATCAAGTCTTAAGTCTAATTGACAAGCTCTTACCATCATGGACTAATTTTGGACGTAATCTTATAAGATCCCAAGGCAATCTTACTCTTAGATCAGTGATTCAAGCCATTAGAATAGAAGACCAATATCAAATTATAGACTTAAAAGAAAATCAAATGAAAGTCCAAATAAATCTGATCAAATCTCTAAACCTAGAACAAAATCCTAAGAGTCAGAATCGTTATAGCTTGAACTAGACCTTTAAACCCAAGAACTTCAAAACCAAGGGTAAGGGAAAAAGGGATAAATTTCAAAACCAACCCAAACCCAATTCTCAAATCATAAATTCAAGAAACCTATTGATGAAAGGTTCTACTTCATTTGTGGCCAAGACAAGCACCATGCACATCGATGCTTTTATCGAAAGAAAAAAAAGATTGTGATTCAGAAAAAGAAAAACCAACCTCAATCCAAATCGATGGTTAATAGGGTAGAAAATGAACCATCCACCTTTAGGTCAGTATCTTTTACCCTATTAGTTAACTTTACCTATAAAATCACTGATTGATGGTTAGACTCTGGTGCTAATATCTATGTTTGCATTGATAGAGCATCTTTTTCCTTTTATTAGAACTCAAGTGGAGGAAGTGTGATCATGAAAAATGGAACAGCTGTCAATATTTTGGGCAAAAGAAATGTCTACCTAAGATTTATCTCAGATCCTTCGAAACATGCAGCATGTTCCAGACATCAGAAGAAACCTCGTCAGTAGATCCTTATTAGTACAATTAGGATATAAAATTGTATTAAAATCCAATAAGATTGTAATTTCAAAAGGTGATATATTTATCGAGAAAAGATTTGTGTCTGAAGAATTATTCAAATCAATATAATTTCTCCTTCGATCAATAAAATTTTTTTTGTTTCTTCTCAATCAATCATGTTGAATTCTAAATCTTATGATGTTTAGCATAGTAGACTAGGTCATATGAATTTTAAATCCATTCAAAAGATATTCAATCTTAACCAATTCTTAAATTTAAGATTGATCATAAATCTAAGTGTGAGACCTATGCTCAATCCAAATAAATTAGAAAATCTTTCAAATCCAACCCTCATCGAGATCCTCAACTTCTTGAACTAATTCATACTGATATTTGTGACTCTTGTAGAAATCCAACCGATGGAGGTAGTTGTTATTTTGTGACCTTTATAAATGACTTCTCCAAATATTGTTATTCCTATCTCCTAAAGATCAAGGATGAAGTCTTCAATAAGTTTAAAGTTTTTAAAGCTAAGGTTGAAAATCAAAATAAAAGAAGATCAAAATTCTAAGGTTTGATCATGGAGAAGAGTATGCTTCAAATGAATTTACTATATTGTGTAAAAAATATGGTATAATTCATGAAGTTACTACTCCTTATTCTCTTCAATCTAATGGTATTGCTGAACAAAAGAATAGAACTCTTTTAGACATGGTTAATGCCATGATCATCAGTTCTAGTATCGCAAAAAATTTATGGGAAGAAGCTTTTTTGATCTCTACCTTCATTCTTAATAGAATTTTATCAAAAGATGAAGGAAAGACTCCTTATGAGTATTGAAATGAATATGCACCAAAGTTGAGTTACTTCCGAGTTTGGAGGTGCTTAGCTAAGGTTGTTGTTTCTAAATCTAAAAAAAATAAAATTGATCCTAAAACTATTGATTTTATCTTTGTTGGTTATCCCCTTGATAGTAATACATATCGTTTTCTTGTTATTTATTCTAATTTTATTGATATATCCGCTAATACCATTATTGAATCTAGAGATGCAAACTTTTTTAAAAATAAACTTTCTTTCAAGAACCAAATTCCTAGATCCACATCTAATTATAACTTTTGTTCCTTACCTAGTTCATCATCCATATTTAGACTTCCAATCAACAATGATCTTACTTCAAATCTATCTGATCTTCCTTTCAGGCCCAAAAGGAGCAAAAGGGCTAGGATCGAAAAGAACTTAGGTGAAAGCTTCTTCACCTTCTTAACTAAGGATACACCTACATCATACCAGGAAGCTATGAGATCTCCTAATGCTCTATTTTGGAAGGAGGCAATCAATAATAAAATTGAATTAATTATTGAAAACAATACTTAGATTCCTACTAATTTACTTCCTAGAACTAAATCTTTAGATCATAAATGGATCTTTAGAAAGAAACATAGGATTGATGGATCAATGGAAAAGTATAAGGTGCAGCTTGTAGTCTAGGGTTTTGAACAGAAGGCTCGTATTGATTTCTTTAATACTTATGTATTTGTTGCTAGCATTACAACTATCCATATCCTTTTTACTCTCACTTCCATCTATAATCTTTTTGTGCACCAAATAGATGTGAAGACTATCTTTTTTAATAGAGATCTTGAAGAAAAAATTTATATGACTCAACCTAAGGGCTTCATAGTGTCTAGTCAAGAGCATAAAGTGTGCAAGCTTATTCGATTCTTATATAGATTAAATCAAGAATCTAAATAATGGCACGAGAAGTTTGATAGAATCATTCTTTCTTATGGCTTCTAAATCAATGAATCTGACAACTATCTCTATTATAAAAGATTTGATGATCAATATATCCTTCTTTGTCTTTATATTGATGATATCTTGATTTTATCTTCTGATCTTGATCTAATTAATGATATTAAATAATTTTTCTTCCATCATTTTGATATGAAAGATCTAGGTGAAGCTGATTTAATTCTTAGAATGAAGATTATTCAATCACCTAATTCTATGTCTCTATCTCAATCTCATTATATCCAATTGTTGATCAATAAATTTGGTTATTCGGATTTTTCTCTTATGTCTACACCTTATGATCCTTCTATCCAACTTGTGAAGAACTTTGACAAACCTATAAATCAAGAAAGATATACTCAAATCATTAGATCTCATATTTATTTCTCAAATCGTACGAGACCTAATATTGCACATACTATCTCTAGACAGTCGTTATACTAGTAATCCTAGAAGGATTCATTGGATTGCTTTTGGAAGAGTCCTTAGGTATCTTAAAGGTACTACTTAATATTGTCTTAGATTTGTTGGTTATCCAGCTGTATTGGAGGGGTACAGTGATGCCAACTAGATCTTCGACTCATCTAATGTGAAATCTATTTCTGGCGATACATTCCTTCTTGGTCGTAGCGTTTCTTGAAAATCCACCAAGCAAACCATTCTAGCCAAAAGTATAATGAAATCTGAACTAGTAACTCTTGATTCTACCTACTCTAAAGCTGAATAGCTTAAAGATCATTTATCTAAAATTTTTTAATTTCATCTTCTATTCCTTCTATTTCAATCTATTATAATTCTAGAGCTACAACAGATTTCTGTAAAAAGAAACTTAGATAAGACAAAAGTCTATAAGAAAGTAAGAATTATTTTTTTTTATCTTATATAAAAATTGATAATAATCTTGCTGATTGCCTTACTAAAAGCCTAAATAGGATTAAGATCCTAAAGTCATCAAGAGAGATATGACTTAGCCTATAATAGACCTTCCAATAGTGAAAATCCAACCTTTGTGATAGGAGACCCCTTGAAAGATGTTCAATGTGATAATAATAAGCTAATTGGTTGGTCAGGGATCATATATTTTTATATATATAGGAGTCTTCACTCCACCCTATCCTTATGGTGATCAATGCTCCTATATAGATGTTGAGGAAAAATATAGCTCTAAATGAGTTTTGAAGAGATAATCTTCTCGAGATGTAACTCTATACATATCTCTAGAGGACTCACCTATATGAGAGCTTCTGTATACGAACGCGATTAGAAGAATGGGCAAACTTTAGGTACTTTCATAAATTGCAAGATATTTGTGCACAGCCAATAATGCACAACTCTACAACAAATCCTTCTATACTATGTGTGTGGTAGTTAAAGTCAGGGTCAAAGAAATATAGTTTAAGATCTGATTTACTTTGATTTCTTCAGATAAAAACTATCTATACTAAGTGAGATTAAAACACTTCATCCATTGCATAGTACAAATACTCAGCAATAAAATTTTTATTTATTTTGATATCACATAATTAGTATCATTTATTTTTAAATTTTTAAGTTTTGAGAGAGATTGTTAGAGTTTTTGGAGGAAAAACTCAAAATTTTCTTTCCCTCCAAAGTTCTCTATAGGTCTTGTCTTGTTTTAGTCCCACGTTGAAAAGGGATAATTTATTTTTGATGCTCATAAACCATCTTACCTTCCCCTCCTTTGCTTGGGGGGCCTTGGAGGGATGTGGATTTTATATTTCACACACACGCAATAGCCAAGCTTGGCTCGAGTCGCATGCATTAATCACGGTGTGACGTGGTGTGGCGTATGATAATAGCAAAATATTTTATTTATTTTTATCATATTTATATTATCTTTAATTATTTTATTTTATTTTTTAACATACTTATTTTTTGATTGGTCACTTCCCTTCATGCTCAAATGGTCAAATGACCATTTATCACAAATGGTCATCTTTTATTTTGACCGACGTCTTCATTCATGGTCCACCAATCAAATTGTCGTATGGAGGTGCCTACTCATTATCTATAAAGGATCTTGAGTTCTAGCCTTTGGAGTATCTAAAAATCTATGACCTTTTCCTTGTTCCTTCTCCAAGAATCCAATGTTTTGCAGACTTTCTCTCACTCTTTCATCACTTTCTCTTTCTTCATTCAAATTGCTGAGTTTTGAGAGATCGTCAACTCTCTCCATGATCGTGCTCCAAGAGAGGATATCTCAATCATATCTTGAAATAAAATTTTTGATAAACACTGACAGAAGGGTCGAGAATTTGTCTTAGGATGGCGATCACATACTTCCGGACTTCATTTTTGTTTCTACATCATAAATTAATGAGCCAATCCAACTAGGCTCTCGATAAGTCAAATTTTTTACTTTTATTCTTATCAGATAGTTTAGATAAGTAAGTAGTTATCAAAATATTTTATTTAAAATAGTCCTCATTTTGATAGAACACTATTCGTAGAAGGACTTTGTTCTAATAGATCTTAGCACTAGAATGTCTTTCCATTATCAAAACCCTAATTCATAGTATCTCAGAGGTGCTAAAATTCATTATTTCTAGACCATATATACTATGCACCCATCCAATAGGTTCATAGTGAGTGCACCATAAGCTTTTGCATATAAGGAAGTACAGGCTTTGTCTTTTGTATCTAAGACTAGTGGGGGTTGCCTCACTTTCTTTTGCAGCTTTTTCTAACAATGCTCACAAACTTTATCTAAGCTAAGGTTTTGTAGATTCACCATATTTGCTCTCTTTTTTTTTGATTTTCTAGCTCTTGATCCATAAAAAATTGGTTGTAATTTCAAATATATCCAAGATTGTAGCTAAGGCTATGTCTTTAAAGATAATCAAAAAGGTCTAAATGAAATAGCAATATAGATCTCCATCATCACACTCATAAAAGTAATATAAACAAAATGCCATTTATAACAAAATAATATTGATTATTATAGGGACCTTTTTTTTGCTAAGTTGGGCCATTCACACCATTCTAGTGCGAATACAACCAAAGAAATCAAAAAATAAAACATCCCAAAAGTTCGTTGGCAAACCTCATGGCACCTCCCATGAGTGCACAGCTATAGGGCCACTACCCACTCTGCAGGCTTGTTCACCTCAAGATAGATATGTCTCACTAAAACGGAATTATCCTCCCATGCAAGATTCTGGATATCTTGTAGGATATGATAAGTCATAGCTCCCACATATTGACTAGGGATCTAGCATATCATCATTGTCGAATCCTCCTCCATAAAGATGCACTCATCTCCTAGCACATGATGGTTATAGGTGATACCCACCCAGGTTAACCTCAGCTCCGCACTTGGAACCAAGGTATCAAAGGTTGAACATCCACCCACTACAACAAACTTGGAGTCTAGGTCTTTGATCATAAACCTTGATCCTCCTCTCCTATCACCATCCATTGCACTGACATTGAAATTGACCTTGAGAAAGATTGGAGGTGGGGGCTCCTAGGTGATGAACACCCACCAAGTCACCATAGGGGCGGAGTGAGGGTCCCAGGTATCCCTAGCTATCAAAGACTCTCCAACACTGTATAAATAGGTGATCTCTATTGTCTAAACTAAAGCCCTCTCTAAGGTAAATCTCATTGACTAGCTGCTCCCTTCGAAGATCTAGCCATTTCTAGCCAACTATATATGGTAGACCATATAAGCAGCTTGGATGGTACACTATAACAAAACAGATTCTTAGTGATGAAAACTTTTCATCGCTAATAACCGATTTTCATCACTAATAATATTAGCGATGAAAGTTTAGTCACTAATATTTCATTGCAAATAATCCTATCATTGATAATATTTTATGATGAAAAAAAAAATTTATCGCTAATCAAAGATATTTGCGATGAATAGTTTTTGTCATTAAAAAAAGAATGAAAAAATTTAATCGTAAAAAAAGATATTTGCGATAAAAAATACCATCGATGATAAATTAAAAAATTAATAGTGATGAAAAATTTTTTGTTGCTATTATTTTTAAAATTTTTAGCGATAAAATTTACATCGCAAAAACTATTTTTTGCAACGAAAAAAATTTATCACTATTAATTTAATAAAAAAATTTTTAGTAAACAAAATTGAATAATATTATCAACAAAAACTTTACATCATAAATAAGGTAATTTTTGATGAAAGTTACGTCACTAATAATTATTTACGATGAATAACTTTTCATCATTGTTAATTATATATTTATTAAAAAATTAAATTATATTAGTAAAATATTTTTGATGATGAAAATTTTATCAAAAATAATTACGTCACTAATAATTCAGTCATATTTTTTTAAAAAAAATTATGAATATATATTTTAAATTTATATATAATATTTTTTATAAATAAAAAAAATTAAAATAAAAAATATACATAATAAATTAATAAATAAATTTTATTATTTTATTATATTAAATTTTATTTACAAGAAATTTGAAATAAAAAAAATATATCAATATGTCGTCAAATATCGATATCTGGAGAATGAGTTGGGGACAGAGAGCGCTCGATGGAGCTCGGACTGACGATGGAGCTTGGATCGACCTACTGCTGCCTCATCAGCTGTATCATCTGCTCTATCTGCGATATCTGCTCCATCATCTGGATTTGAAACTGCTGATAGTCATCGATGCGTGCAGCCAACTCCTGAGCTCGCTGCTCAGTCTACTATCGATCTACGACAGCCTGCTGTCAATCTTCGACAGTCTGTCTCTGCACCTCCGTCAGTCAAGTCTCGCACATAGAATGGATGTCAGCCCTAGATGAGTGTGAGGATGAGGCAGCAGTGATCCCATACCCTAGACTCCTAACATAACAGGATCTCGTACCGAGCACCTGATCATAGATCTCATCATCTATGGGTGCCGTCGATCCCTCAAGAGTAGGCTGGGATCTCATGTCTGTCATACGATCTTAAAAATTAAAATTAAAATTATTTTATTTTTTTAATAAAAATTAAATTATAAATAAAATAATAATTAAAAAAATTTACAAAAAGCTTCTAGCTCTCCATCGTCCACTCCCCCGATCGTTGCTGGTGGATCCGCTAGTAGACATCGATCCTACCAAGAAGCTCGCCACTCTCAATATCTCTCTGTAATTTGAAAATTAATTAAAAAAATTTTAAATAACTAGAGAATTATATGCTAATTAGAAATTAAAAATTACCTACCATGTGCTTCATATGACGAGCAAACGATCTCGAACCCCCATAATGCGGCACAGTCTGTTTCACCTGATTCACCGCATTCTGGGCACATCATCTCTATAAAATTACTAGTCAAATTAGTAGATAACAAATTTAATTTAATAATACATGATTCAGTCATTAAATTATGAAAAAAAAAATTAGATATGTAACCTGATATGCCAGATCCTCGTACTGCCGGCATATGGCAGTCCAATCGTCCATGGTGATGCTGTCATAGGGCTGCCACCATGCTGTCTCCTATCCATGATTCTGTACCACCCCGGTACCAATGCTGATGCATGTGATGGTGATAATGTGGGGAAAATTCAGTGCAGGGGTAAAATGGTAATTTTAAAACTTTTTCAAAATCACTATTTTATAGTAAAAATTATTAATTAATCTAATTAATTAATAAGAATTTATCCTACACTAGGATCTAAATATGATATATAGCATGCATGCATTTAAATTTGAAATTCGAATTTGAACAGCAAACACTTTACTATAATGTGTTCAGAACCCAATACCTTTGTGCGGGTAGTAGATCGTCATAATCTGATCACCGTCAAAAGAGTCTGATCGTTGTGATGTAGCCACACAATATGTCTGATCTCTGTGGATCGTCCACATGAAGCTCTCGGTCTGATCGACTCCTCACGAGTGCTAGCTCGTTGTAGAGCCCTTTCGACAGTCGATGCTGATCGAACTCCTTCGATCGATATCTATCGATTCTTTGAATACTCTGGATCATTAGCAGACATGCTTGAGAGGATGTTGAAGATCTCTCTAAAATTTGGTGGGCTCACGACACTCGTAGCTCACCTTCTCACTTTTCGAACTCCAGGCTGAAACCTTGAAGAACTCACTGAAACCCTGCGCATATTTTTTCTTTCTTTTCTTTCTTTTTCTCTCGGAAGGATATAGACATTCACCTTGCACACAAGGATTCCTCACGCCCAGATTTTCTCTCTAAAATTTTTCTTTTTACACACCCCACTCTTCTCCTCCTTTTAAAACAACAACAAAGGTCTTATCCACATGAAAGGATAAAGATGAGTAATTGCACATTTGAATTCAAATCAAATTTTAAATTCAAATGGAAACTAATTTATCCCTATCCACTAAGGGCATGAGAAGAGGAGGGTGTGGCTTAATTTATGTGTGAGTGATTTTATGAGAAATATTTTTTCGTGTAATAAATAGGGCATTAAAAGAGGATAAGGTCAAGGCACTAAGATTGGTTGCTCATTCAAATTCAAACTTTATTTTGAATTTGAATGGCCAACCAATCATCCTTATCCACTCATTTGGTGCATTAAAGTAGGGCGTGAGGAGGGCTTTGCATGAGAAAAAATTTATGAGAACTTCCTTCTCGTGAATTCAAATGGGTGCAGTGGAAGTGAGGTGGCACAGGGAGAATGGGTCAAGGTGGTTTCATTATTTAAACCAACCTAATTGAACCAAATAAGTTAGGCCCAATTAGACTAATTTAAATCTAACTTAATTAGGCTTAATTAGGCTCAATAAAATTCTAATCAAATTAAAAATTGATTAAGCCCAACCCCTGATCAAATCAGGGACCAAACCATCTCGACGATTAGGTCAACTCTTAACCTAATCGGGTCAAACCCAACTGAATCCAATTCAATTAAACTTGATCTAAAAATAATTACTCAATCAAATTGAGTTAATTAACAATCAAATCACTAATTAAATCTCTCATAAATATTGAGTCCAAATCTGATGGATAATCGGACATCAGAATTCATCGATATGTAACCCTGATCGAAGAGTCCCAAACCAGTGGGACTCTTGACCCCAGTACCCAAAATGTGTGAAACACATGATCAGAGAATCCTGATTCTCGATCACAGAGTCTCAGATACATAGAACTCATAGTCCACGAGCATTAAGACTCTTCATCAGCCATCAGATCAGATAGGAACCTCTAATGTGTGTGACGCTGCAGGTTCGAACCTAAGTCGGTAGCACAGGAACCAATTCCTATACTAATCGAAGTGACCATCTAGCAATGGTACCTGATGATCGGATAGGTTGAATAGTCACAATCGTAACACTCAGAACCTACGTGAATATGGTTACTGTATAATTCATCCTTTTGACCTCTGTGTTTAGGATGACTCAGGGTTAAACTGTCAACCCTGATTAGATCATCCGAATCGTGCTCAATTCAAACAGTCCTGTGACTCCTCACAAAGACTACCCTGATCAAGATTTTATTGAATTAAAATATGACTGTACACAGCTTCTGAACTGGAGTGGTCAATCCCATCTTGACACACGCACCGACAAGTCAAGTACTTGACTACACCCAGCAGCCTTCCATCACTGAATTAGAAATTCAGATAGTCCAGTGCCTAAGTGCAGTGAGTTGCTTGCAAGTCACCGTGGTGGTCTCAGGTTGGAGGGATATTTATACCCATATTCTATCGGAGCAAATCTTGACAGCAGAAATAGCTCTAGAGTCGGTCACGTTCAGTGCAGATGTACCCTTACATCTCACCTGTATGCCATACCAGTATCTCCACACTCATTGGTTAAGAGGACAACCAACCTATATGGCACACAACGACCTATGCTTGATAAATGTTATCATCCTTGGTAACAACGTATCATTTGGTCGCGAACAGATTTAAGGACTAAACGATAAATCCTCCTTTGTCGAGTCTAAATAGTCCTAAG
Source organism: Elaeis guineensis (assembly GCF_000442705.2). Lineage (NCBI taxonomy): Eukaryota > Viridiplantae > Streptophyta > Magnoliopsida > Arecales > Arecaceae > Elaeis > Elaeis guineensis. Next base: position 25,289,743 of record NC_025999.2, read on the forward strand.
AACTTTACCACAACTTAGGAGTTCATTAGAAGATGAAATATTTTGTGATGAAAAATATCAAAATAATTTTTATTAATTCATAATTTATGTACATATACAAAAATGAGCACAACCATTAACAGACTGACGATTGGCTTTGGGACACTATTCTCAATAATCTCCCACTTGGCCTAAAGCCAATCGGTGCAGTATCTAATACCCATCTTCGACTTGAAGTCGTTGAACTCCTTCACCGCAATGGCTTTAGTGAATGGGTCGGTTAGGTTCTCCTTTCCATCGATCTTTTGAAGGTCGACGTCACCTCGATCCATAATTTCTCGGATGAGATGGTAGCGGTACAGAATATGCTTCGTCCGCTGGTGTGCCTTGGGTTCCTTCGCCTGAGCAATGGCTCCAGAGCTATCACAGTAGAGCAGAACTGGACCAACAAAGGAAGGTGCTACTCCAAGCTCGGTGATGAATTTCCTCAGCCACACTGCTTCTTTGGCAGCATCTGATGCAGCGACATACTCTGCCTCGCAAATTGAATCAGCCACTGTGTTGCTTGGAACTCTTCCAGCAGATAGCCCCACCATTAAGGGTAAAAATAAATCGCGGCATACTTTTGCTGTCATCGTGATCAGACTGGAAACTAGAGTCTGTAAAGCCTATAAGTCTCAAGTCCGATTCACCATAAACAAGCCACTGGTCCTTAGTATTTTTTAAATACTTTAGGATGGTTTTAACAATCTTCCAGTGATTCTCTCCTGGATCAGATTGGTATTTACTCACTACCCCTAGTGAGTATGCCACATCTGATCGTGTACATGTCATGGCGTACATGATAGATCCCACTGTCGAAGCATATGGAATCCTATCCATACGCTCTCTCTCTTGAGGTATTGTCGGACAATCCCTCTTCGAGAGAGAAATTTCATGGCCTATTAGTAGATAGCCTTTCTTGGAATTCTCCATGCTGAACCTCTTCAGCATAGTATCTATGTACGTAGACTGGGATAAACCAAGCAACCTTTTAGATCTATCCCTATAGATCCTCATCCCTAGGATGTAGGAAGCTTCTCCCAAATCCTTCATGGAGAACTGTGACGACAGCCAAATCTTTATTCCCTGTAATGCAGGGACATCATTCCCGATTAAGAGAATATCATCCACATACAATACAAGAAATACCACTACTGGACCATTAGCCCACTTATAAATGCAGGGCTTTTCTCCATTCTTAATGAAGCCATATGTCTTGATCGTCCTATCAAAATGTATGTTCCAACTCCGGGGTGCCTGCTTAAGTCCATAAATAGACCTCTGTAGTCTGCACACCTTAGACTCATCAGTGGATGTGAATCTTTCAGGTTGTATCATATACACCTCTTCATCCAGCTCTTCATTTAGGAAAGCTATCTTCACATCCATCTGCCAGATTTTATAGTCCAGATGGACAGCTATCGCAAGCATAATCCGAATAGATTTGAGCATTGCCACAGGAGAAAATATCTCGTCATAGTCTATACCATAACGTTGACGATATCCCTTGGCAACTAGACGGGCTTTATAGGTTTTCACCTTTCCATCTGCCCCCCTCTTCCTCTTGAAGATCCACTTACACCCTATGGGTTTTACTTCTTCGGGTGGGTCAACCAATGTCCACACATCGTTGGCCTTCATGGACTCCATTTCGGATTTTATGGCCTCTAGCCATTTCTCAGAGTCGGATCTCTGTATTGCATCCATGTAGGTGATCGGATCCTCATCATTTTCATCAAGTTCGATAGGATCGTCATCCTGGATTGAGAAACTATAGTATCTATCCGGTTGACGTGGTACTCTACCAGATCGCCTTATGGGTGCTTGAACAATGGGCTCCAGATCTGATCTAATCAAATTCGATTCAGGTTCAGCAACTTGTGTCAGTTTTTTCACCTGTCAAAATTCGTCAAGTTCGACCTTAGAGGCAACAGTCCCTTCACCAAGAAACTCTTTTTCCAAAAAGATTACCTTAAGGCTGACAAACACCTTTTGCTCATCAGCCAAGTAGAAATAATACCCTTTGGTCTCTTTTGGGTATCCTATAAAATTATACTTGTCAGACCTAGGTCCTAGCTTGTCCATAATTAAACGTTTAACATAAGCCGGACACCCCCAAACCCTAAGGTGCGAGAGTACTGACTTACGTCCTATCCATATCTCATATGGTATTTTGGTTACAGACTTACTCAGAACTCTATTTAGAAGGTAACAAGCCGATTCGAGCACATATCTCCAGAGGAAGATCGACAGACCAGCAAACCCCATCATGGATCGAACCATGTCCAACAAGGTCCAATTCCTCCTTTCAGATACACCATTATGCTGTGGTGTTCCAGGAGGAGTCCATTGAGAGAAAATCCCATTCTCCCCTAAATATGTCAAAAACTCATTGAAAAGGTATTCACCTCCTCGATCAGATCGAAGAGTTTTAATACACTTTCCAGTTTATTTTTCTACCTCATTTCGAAATAGTTTGAACATTTCAAACGACTCCGACTTATGTTTTATTAAATAGACATACCCATACCTCGATAGGTCGTCTATGAAGGTTATGAAGTAGAAATATCCACCCCTTGCACTTGAGCTTATGGGTCCACATACATCAGAATGTACCAGACCCAAGAGTTCACTGGCTCGCTCACCTTTTCCAGTAAAAGGTGACTTGGTCATTTTACCAAGAAGACAGGACTCACAGGTTGGAAGTGATTCACAATCACCTACTTCAAGAATTCCTTCTTGAGCCAATCTGTTTATCCTGTTCTTATTGATATGACCTAGCCTACAGTGCCAAAGGTAGACTTCTGACACATTATCTATTCTAGGACATTTACCGAAGGTTTGAACCACATTAACAGGTTATGATAGAAAGTAAATTTCATTATAAAGTTTTCCAATAAACATTGTAACACCATTCAAAATGATATTGCAAATATTTTTTTTATTAAAAATTGATAACCGTTCATGGCCAAAAGACCTACAGAAATAATATTTAATAAAAAGCTTGGACAATAGTGACAATCACTCAGAATTATATTTTGAGAATTGATTACAAGGTTCATGATTCCTAATGCTAGAATTGATTACAATAGTGACATTAGGACTCTTCATCAGCCATCAGATCAGATAGGAACCTCTAATGTGTGTGACCCCACAGGTTCGAACCTAAGCCGGTAGCACAGGAACCAATTCCTGTACTAATCGAAGTGACCATCTAGCAATGGTACCCGATGATCGGATAGGTCGAATAGTCGCAATCGCAACACTCAGAACCTACATAAATATGGTTACTGTATAATTCATCCTTTTGACCTCTATGTTTAGGATGACTCAGGGTTAAACTGTCAACCCTGATTAGATCATCCGAATCGTGCTCAACTCAAACAGTCCTGTGACTCCTCACAAAGACTACCCTGGCCAAGGTTTTGCTAAATTGAAATATGACTGTACACAGCTCCTGAACTGAAATGGTCAATCCCATCTTGACACACGCATTGACAAGTCAAGTACTTGACTACACCCAGCAGCCTTCTGTCACTGAATTAGAAATTCAGATAGTCCAGTGCCTAAGTGCAGTGAGTTGCTTGCAAGTCACCGTGGCGGTCTCAGGTCGGAGGGATATTTATACCCATATTCCATCGGAGCAAATCTTGACAGCAGAAATAGCTCCGGAGTCGATCACATTCAGTGTAGATGTACCCTTATATCTCACCTGTATGCCATACCAGTGTCTCCACACTCATTGGTTACGAGGACAACCAACCTATATGGCACACAACGACCTATGCTTGATAAACGTTGTCATCCTTGGTAACAACGTATCATTTGATCACGAACAGATTTAAGGACTAAACGACAAATCCTCTTTTGTCGAGTCTAAATAGTCCTAAGGACTTCACCACAACTTAGGAGTTCATTAAAAGATAAAATATTTTATGATGAAAAATATCAAAATAATTTTTATTAATTCATAATTTATATACATATACAAAAATGAGCACAACCATCAACAGATTGACGATTGGCTTTGGGATACTATTCCCAACAGATAATCCTTGAAATGCAATGATAACTGAGTGTCGATGGCTCACCTCACACGATCCTCCTTAAATCAGCGATGTCAAGTACACCCTGCCAATAACAAATATTAAAAAAATACTATGTAAATTAAATATTCATAATATAATTTATTTTGCTTGTAAGTGGATGTAGAAAATCTCTCTTTGAGCCAGTAGAATGTGACGCCAATCGAAGAGCATCATGGGGGCATAACTACGACGTATAATGCCCAGCTCAGTCTGCCATGGCTCACACCATCCCTTAATGAGTCTGGTGTAGTCGATCGATATCTCGATCTAGAGATGCTATCCCAGGTGTTCGCATCTCCAACACTCCAGAGCGAGGTTCTTCGATGGACCTCGCCCTCACCTTACCATCAATGAAGACTGACCTGAAATAAAATAAATAAATCATTAATATGATCTAAATAAAAGAATCAAATTTCATATATATAAAGTGTAATAATTAATACCACTAGGACCCAACTCACTGGGACCGGCCTCACTGGGACCTGGCTCACTGGGACCTGCTAGTGCAGGACCCTCTGACAGTAGAGCCGATGCGGCAATGGAGATCGGTGAAGGTGCCTCAACCTCTGAGGTATCTATAGGTAACTGTGAACGCGAACGTCATCATCTATCTTCTAGTGCCATATCTACAGGAATTGAGATATAAATAAATATAATATTAAATAATAATAATAATTAAATAATATTCTAATGAATATAATTATATCGCATACCATTATTGGAAGAAAAATTGAACGAAGAATATAAATCTACTCATCAATATTCGTATCTTCCTCGATGTGTAGATCCTCGTCCGAATTATAGTAATCGATATATATGTCATCTTCTATCTCATCATCATTTATGAACTGATCGTCGCCCTCCGACTCATCAAGATTAAATATAAAATCAGCTTCAACATCGTTGGATGAGAGATTAGCCCTATTCAAAGGTACCGTTACAAGTTCTTCATCAACCAAAAGCTCGACTATTATTTGTTCTTTTTCCTAAAAAATTTTCTCTTCATGTAAATCTAAATTTTTATCTATCTCTAATCGAGTTGGTATGTCATATATGCCTCTAGATGTTATTTTTTGTACAACATGCCAATTATCTTGATACTTTAGATCCTTCAAATATATTACTTATTTCGCTTGAGTTGCTAATATATATGACTTATTTTGGTACTATGTTCATGCAAGATTTACACTGATAAATTGTAAATTGATATGAATACTGATCTTTTTATTACTAATATCCCACCATTCATGTTGAAACAAAAATACAGAATTACTGGATCCATACTTCAGTTCTATGATATCCACCAGTACACCATAATAATCAATCTCTTCTTCTCTTTAATATCCTGTTGTAGCAATTCCACTATTCTGGATCTATCATTGCATCTCAAGCTCTCTTGTGTGAAATTTCATTCCTCTAATGATACAGGATGCGTATGATTAACCCTTCAATTGGGACGACATGCTAAATCGTGCAACTCATCCGTCGCACCCACTTCTTTATTGAAATACTTATGTTTCATCTACATCATAAGATAAAAAATTATGTTGGTTCAAATAATATTATTTATAAGTAAATAAATAACATATCACTAATGCAACTTACAAGATCACCAAACCATTTTATAAATTTTTTCCTATGTCGATCATCGGCATCCGTATTATTCTCTCTACATAGTATACTCTTGTATTCACTACAAGAAGTTATGATTTTTAATTTTATATCGATATAAAAAAATTTTTTAATCATTAAATAGTATGGTAAGATGATACTTACTCAATAAAATCTTTAATTTCTTCATAATTATTTAAAACATAGAAATATATTTTGGATAGCTCATTCACGTCCATAAATTTATATCTCCTTGCACCAATAGGTCGAACCATTTGTTTAAATATAGATAATGTCGATTCATTATCACTCTATTCATGATCTGCATTACAATCTGTATGATTGAATCTTGTTTTAATATCGTCAAGATATATCGAGCAGAATGTGACACACTCGGTAGTTACATATGCTTTCGCTATAGATCCTTCAAGCCTTGCTTTATTGCGCACATACTTTTTTAAGATGCATAAGAATTTGCAAACAAAAATAAATTTAAATTTTAAAAATATATTTATATCTTATAATTGATATGGTAAAGTATGTATAATTTTTTTACCTTTTAATAGGATACATCCATCGATAATATATCGGTCCAACAAAAAGAGCTTCCTTTGAAAAATGAATAGCTAGAGGCACCATAACATCAAAAAATGATGGTGAAAAAAGTTTTTTTAACTTACAAAGAATGAGTACGATATCCTTCTCGAATCTCTCAAGTAAGTTAATCTTCAATTTTTGGTAACACAGTTCTCGAAAGAATACTCCCAGCTCAATCAATACACTTTGACCATCACCACCCAAATAGCCACGCATGACTACAGGAAGCAAACGTTGCATCATCACATGGGAGTCATGACTTTTCATGCCAGAGATATTACCGTTGTTGTTCCCAACACACCTCGATATGTTTGAAGCATATGCATCAGAAAATTTTATAGTTTTGAACCATCTACAGAAATTCTCTTTTTCCTCTCCAAACAGTAAATAATATGCGGGTGGCATAAAAAATCTCTCGCCTTAATAAACTAAATGCAACTTCAATTGGATTCCCATTTCCAGCAAATCAAGATGAGCTTTTGTACCATCTTTTATTTTTTCTGAAATATTCAATACAGTACTGATGATATTATCATAAATATTCTTTTCAATGTGCATTACATCCAGATTATGATGAAGTAGTAGCTGCTTCCAGTATGGTAGTTCGAAAAAAATGCTTCACTTCATCCAATTCAGCTCAGCTTCAGTATGCTTTCGCTTGCGAGTACCCGATATTTTTTTAAATCAGATATTTTCAATGACTTCAAGTTGTTCTAAAATTTTTGCTCCACTTAACTTCTTAGGTGGCGGACGCCGATCGAACTTACCATCAAAATATTGGTTATAACGGGTCCTCCAAGAATGATTAGCAGAAAGATACCATTGATGACCCATGAAATATATTTTTTGTCCATGCTTTAAATTTAAGGAAGATGCATCCCTATTTCATATTGGACATGCAAGATATCCTTTAGTGCTCCATCCAGATAAATTTTCATATGCCAAAAAATTATTTATGGTCCTTAAAATTGAAGCTTGCAACTTAAAATTACTTTGACTCATAGAATCATATGTTTGTACCCTATTTTTTTATAACTCCTTCAGATCATCAATTAAAGATCATAGATATACATCAATTTCATTACCTGATACTTTCAGATCCGAAATCAACAGTGACATAAAAATAAATGGTTCTTTCATGCACTTTCAAGATGACACATTATATACAACTAGCATCACAGGCCACATGCTGTAAGAGATACTCAGATTGCCAAAAGAATTAAATCCAACTGTCGCTAGACCAAGCCGGATATTGCGTAGGTCACTCGCAAAGTGTGGATGCTTTGCATCAAAGTCTTTCCATACTAAAGAGTCGATCAGGTGGCTAAGTATGTTTTCCTCTAGAACCCACTTCTCATAATGCCATCTCATTTTTTCAGTTGTCTTTGTGGACATATACAACCTTTGAAGTCTTGAAATCAATAGAAAATATCTCAAAATCTTTTGAGGTATCTTCTTTACTTTTTTATTATCAGTTTTGTATCTAGGGTCACCATAATTCGGACATTCAGTTGCTTGTTCGTTATCTTTATAAAATAATATGCAGTCATTTTTGCAGGCATGTATAGAAGTATAGCCAAGTCTCATTTTTCGTATGTATATTTTTGCTTCAAAATATGATTTCGAAAGTCTCTCTCCATCGAGCAGAGCTGCTTTAATCAATGTTAAAATTTGATCAAATGACTTCTGACTCCATCGGTTCATGGTTTTAATATGAAGTAATTTTATTAAAAACTCTAACTTGAAAACTTCATATAATTTGGATAGAGTGGCTCTCGTGCATCCCTTATAAGCTTTGCAAACTCTTCAAAAGTCCCTTCTACCTCAAGTTGGATATTATGTTCATGATCAGAATTACTTTCAAATGCAGCAGTATTCATGCATACATTTGAACAAGCATCTTGATGTAAATCATCTAACAATTCTCTTATACCATTATGTTCGACAGGTCCATCAGCATCACTATTATCTTTAGTATCCTCATCATCGCGCACCACTTTATTCGGATCACCCTCCCCATTCCATGTCCAACAAGTATACTTCTTATCTATACCATATTGTAGCAAATACTCCTCAACAAGTGTTATATGACGATATGCCATACTGACACATCTCTTACATGGACATTTTATCCGACTAGCACTATCAGCCTTATGCCATGCAAAGTTAATGAAATCTCGAACTTCTTTTTGATATTCAGGCAAAAAAATACCTCTAGCATTCATCTAACTTTTGTTGATATTCATCTAACAATAAACACAAAATCATTAACAATCAAAAAAAAAATTAGTGATATTCTGGATCCCGATCTAAATTTCGAACTAAATTGCGTTCCAAATTTTAGCCAAAATCCCAACTCGGATCCAGAAAATGTGTTACATCAACTTAATGAAGTAAAAATACATGATCCTATCCATTTCAAATTATTACTAACAGGTGTGGTCCTATCTCTTTCAAAAAAGTAATAATCTCATTATTGTTATTAGTAGATATTTTATCTCATTTTTATGAAAATTTTGGCAGCATCTCCCCATGATTCTTTAAGTATACGATGTAGATATGGTGCCTACGTACCCTATCCACCATATACCCAAAGAACAATCGATAGATAACTACTGAATACCATATAATGAAATAAAATATCAACTATTAACAACAGTAATATTATTACTTTTCTAAAATGCCTGAATATAGGACATCCAAGTTTCGATCTCGATGAAGATCGAAACTTGAACGGGAATCTACGGCTCAATGTAATTTGAGTATCATCTTTGAACATGCATTCGAAAATGGATTTCTAATTTATCAAAAAAGAATAACTTCGTATTGAAATTTTTTTGTCAGAAATTTCAATAGAGTTTTCTCTAAAATAAAAATACTTTTTATATTTATAATTTTAGCAGCATACAAAACAACAAATAAAATAATTAAATTGTAACAAATAATAGCAATGTGCATTGTGTTAGTGAAAAATAATTAGTCAAATAATTAAATAATTTTAGTAGTAACACTAAAAAATAATATGCAATAATTATAATTAATCAAATAATCAATCAAATAATTTCAGCCTTGTCCGAACCCTACCTGGCCCGACCTACCCCATCCCAGCCCGGCCCCACCCGACTCGCCCCGCCCCGACCCAGCCCGGACCCGACCCGACTCGGCCTGCCCAAGCACGTCGCCACCCAACCTGTCTGACCGCCCCATCCCCGGACCCATCCCCAAAGGCCCCGACCTGACCTAAAACTGACCCGACTCGAACCCTACCCAGCCCGACCTGTCCCATCCCAGCTCGACCCCACCCGACCCACCCCGCCCCGACTCGGCTCGGACCCGACCCGACCCGACCCTCCCCAGCCCATCCCCACCTAACCTGTCGGACCGCCTGGGCCCCATCCTCGAAGGCCCCGGCCCGACCCGAAACCAACCCAGCCCAGACCCTACCCGACTCGACCCAACCCATCTCAACCCGACCCACCCCAGTCCGGCCTGGACCCGACCCCACCCGACTGCCCGACCCGACCCGCGCCAATCGGGCTCGACTCAGCTCGACCCGAAAATGACCAGGCCCGACCCAGCCCGGCCCAGTCCGACAGGCCCCGCACCGTAAGCCCTGCAGGCCCCGGCCCGACCCAGCAGGCCTCGGCCTCGTAGGCTCCGCAGGCCCCCATCCCCGGCCAGTCGGCCCCGGACTGCCATCTCCATCCCCAATACCGGCCCGTCGGACCCGGCCCGCCATCCCCATCCCTGGCCCCGGCCCGTCGGACCCGACCCGCATGCCCCGCGGCCCCAGCCTGCAGGCCCTGCGGCCCTGGCCCACCGTCCCCGACCCCAGCCCGCCAGCCCCAGCCAGTCGTCCCCAACCCCAGCCCGCCATCCCCATCCTAGGCCCCGACCCACCAGACCCGACCCATAGGCCCCGTGGCCCCGGCTCGCCGTCCCCAGCCCCGACCCGTCGTCCCCGTCCCTGTCCCCATCCCTGGCCCAAACCCCCCCCCCCAAAAAAAAATAAATAACCAAACTCACCTCAACGGCGGCTTGAGAACGAACGGCGATGGTGACGGCTATGGGGACGGCGACGGCGATTGCGGACCGAACGACGACAGTGATCGACGAGAGGGAGAGATGTGGACGCAGGGGGGAGCACGAGAGAAGCTGCCGGGCCAGAGTGAGGGGGGCAACTTGGAAGAAAATGGGTTTCAGATGGGACGTGAAGGGATGCATAGTATTAGCAACGAAATTTGTTATCGCTAATAAAAAATATTCATCGCTAATAATTTAAACAAAAAAAAAATTGCGATGAAACAAAAAAAATTTGCAACAAAACAATGCTTTTTCGTCGCTAATAAAATTATTAGCAATGAAGAATGTTTTCATCGCTAATAGTTCCTACAAAAAAAAAATTCACTGAAAAATTATTATTTTCCCTAAAAATATTATTTATGATGAAAAAATATTTTTCATCACTAATAATTTTTAACGACAGAAATTATCATCGCTAATAGTTCTCGCCAAAAAATTCTCGATAAAAAAGTTATTTACGATGATAATTTTCATCGTTAAATATTTATTAATGATGAAAATTATTTTTCATCGCTAATAATTACTAAAAAATAATTTTTTATTTTTTTAAAAAATATGTTAAATTTTATATTTTTTAAAAAAATTAACATAAATTATTAATATCCACCTAGACCAAAGAAATAAAGTTCTAATTTGGTTTCAAAATTTTCAAAATTTTGAAAATTAAAAAATAAAGAAATAAAATTTTAATTTAAAAGTCTTTTTGGAAGAAGAATGGTGAGGCCAACTTGAAATGGGCCAAGAGTGCAACAAATAACGTGCCTCTTAATTACATGCTTGGTTGATGAAAGCAGGCTGCCTAGCTCGCCTTGTCCTCTTCTCAACCTTAGTAGCTCAAAACTATACTCCTAAAAAATTTATTTTTCAATAACTAAGACCAACTAATTATAAATTATGATACATAAATGGTGCTCTCCAAGAGGCACCTCCTCTTGGTGCTGAAGTTCTAAGTTTGATCATGTAGTATGACCACTCTATCTCAAATAAATAAATAAATAGATATAATATTCATTTTTGGGGTCAGAAATATGATTTATTGCTCATAATTTTTATTCAAAGCTTTATAATCTTAATTTTGAATAGCCAATAGATTTTTAGATGATTAATATTATTTTATTTTTAATTAATTATTATCATTATTATAAATTTAAGTTGTTGGTACAAATAGTATAATAATGATGTCATCACCAAGGTTTAAATTATGGGCCTTCCTTGGGTGAGGAGATTCTAAGCAAATGTACTAAAATTGATTAACAATAAGAGTTTATATATACTTATCACTATTGGTTTTATTAGTGGTACCTCAGAAACTATGGTTGTCATTCTAAACTAATATGGAGCCTGGTATGATCTTCTCTACTCTGATAAATCATATGGGTCTTTTATGATGTTGATGTTAGTATAACAATAATTTACTAACTTAGGTCTGACAAAGAAGGACAATATCCAATATTTTTGCTTTTTATGTGTATATGCAATCTAACAATGTCATGGCATTGTTTAAGAAAGATAGAACTTTTATGATGAACCTGCCAAATAACTATTATTATTAGATAATTCATATACTAATTTCAATTATCTACCACTTAGATGATTGGCTTTAGGACATATTTTTCAATAACTTCCACTTATACTAAAGCCAATCAAAATGATATCAAATATCCTATCTTCCACTTGAGTTCGTAGAACTTCTTAGTTCTGAGGCCTCAGCAAATGGGTCGGTCAAGTTCTCCTTTATCATCGATCTTCCAAAGATCGATGTCATCCTGATCTAAAATCAAAAGTGATAGCAATACAGAGTATGCTGGTCCTTCAGTTCTTTAGCCAGATTTATGGCTCCAGTGCTACGATAGGACTGGACCATCAGTGGAGGGTGCCACTCCCAACCTACTAATGAAGCTCAGCAACTACACAGCTTACATGGCAGCATCATATGCTACAATGTACTCTACATCACTAACTAAGTAGACTAAAGTATCCTGCTTGGAACCTTTCCAGCAAATTACTCCTATAATTAGGGTATAATCCGACACTTTCTTATGGTCATCTTGATCTGACCAAAATTGAAAAATCCACATGTTTAAAGTCAGTATTTCCATATTTGAGTCACTGGACTTTAGTATTTTTTAAATACTTAAGGATTGTCCATACAATCTTTCAGTGGTTCTTACTTAGATTAGACTGATATCTGCTCACTACCATTAGTGAGTATACCATATCTGGTCTTGAACATGGAGAAATTAGATGACACCCAAACCTTTATTCTTTGCAATGCTGGAATGTCATTTCTGATGAAGAGAATTTCTTTCACAGACAACACAAGAAATAACACTACAAAATATTTTGCCCACTTATAAATGTAGGGTTCTTCTTTATTCATAACAAAGACATATGTTCAAAACGTATGTTCCAACTCTGGGATAATAGTGAAAACAGGCTTTATAGGTCTCCACCTTCCCGTCTGCACTACTTTGATCCTTTTGAAAAATCCATTCACACCTAATGGGTTTTATCCCTTCAGGTGAATCATCTAGTGTCTATACACTATTGATTTTTATAGACTTCAATTTGAATTTAATGGCTCCAAGCCACTTCTCAGAGTTAGACCACTGCATTGCATCCCTATAGGTGATCGAATCCTTGTTAATCTCATCGAGCTCAATAGGATCGCCGTCCCAGACCTAGACACTGAAGTGTCTGTCTAGCTAATGCGGTACTCTACCAAATCTCCTTAAAGATGTTACTTTAATGGGCTCTGAGTTTGATCTAATCAAATCCGGTTCTGTAGGTTTACTAGATTATGTCGGTTCATTTTCTACCAGTCAAACTTCCAAGTTCAACTTGATAGGCATCAGTTCCTTCTCTAAGGAACTCCTTTCCAAAAGGAATGCCCTATTGCTGATGAGCATCTTATGTTCTTCAGTATGATAGAATTAGTAACCTTTAAACAACTATTGGACCAAGAACCAAGTTTATCTATATGCAAACCTTTGACATAGGCCGATCAACTCCAAACCCAAAGGTGAGAGAGTCTAGATCTATGTCCATTTCATATCTCATATGGAATCTGCACAACAGACTTACTCAGTATATTTTCAGAGTAAAACAGGTAATCACACAAGAGCACAATCCTGAAACAGACAAAAAAGTGAACCCTATTGTGGATTGAACCATGTCTAACAAAGTTCAACTTCTCCTTTCAGATACACTTTGTTCCAAAAAGGAATCCACTGAGAGAGAATCCAATTCTCTCCTAGATATATCACAAACTCACTGGATAAGTATTTGCCTCCTCGATCTGATCGAAGAGTTCTAACACCTTATCTAATTTGTTTCAATCTTTCATTATTGAATCATTTGAATATTTCAAATGATTCAGGTCAGACGCACCCATGCCCAGATAGGTCGTTTGTAATGAAATATTAATATCTTCCTCTAGCACTTGAGTTCACAGGTCCACATACATCACTATATATGAGACTTAGAACTTTATCAGCTCCTTCATCTTTTTCATTAAAAGATGACTTTGTCATCTTTTCAAGAAGACAAGACTCACAGGCTATCAATGATTCACAATCATTGATATCGAGGTTTCCCTCTCAAGCTAATCCGTTTATCCAGTTCTTGTCAAGGTGACTAAGCCAAAGATAGACTTCCATGACATTATCTAACTTGGGTGTGTACAATATACTTAATAGGCTGTGTAAATATTAAATGTAATTTTTTTCTTGTCCATGTATTATTGTAACATTATTCATAATAATATCACAATAATCTTTCTTTATTAATGAATGATGATCATCTTTGACCAAAAGGCCAACAAAGATTACATTCATCATAAACAATAGGCAATAGTAACAATTACTCTAAATGATAATATTTAAAAATAAGCTCTACAATTCTTAAAGTTAGGATTGGAATAAGACTTCCATCCCTAACATTCAAGAATTTTTTGCCATTTTCAAACATTCTACTTACTTGTAGTCCCAACAATAAACTGCATAAGACCATCGGTATCTAATACCTAGGTAGTAGAATTACATAAAGAAACTTTAAGGTGTTATTATATAACATTCTTGATGAGCAACTCTTGCTTCTTTCTCTTGTTCAGCCTATTATGGTCAAGGGAAGCAAGATAATTCTTCTTCCTATGACCCTGTTTCTGACAGTAGAAGCAACATGCCTGATTTGGATCAATTTGGACTAATTGTTTTGACTGGACTAAGAAGCCCCAATATGAACCCAATCGTACTGCTGAATTATTTAGCCTGGAGCAATTAAGATTTAGCCTTATTTTGAGAAAAGAGAACAATGATCTAATATATATGAATTATTTTAAGCCTGGAGATTTGAACTTTAGTCTCAAGGTTCTCCCAGTATTTTGTTCAAATTGGTAGTCTCTACCTCCAATTCGAAGAATTGCTTTAATTTTCTAGTAAGTATTAGAATCCACATAGACTACAGACAAGCCCGACTTTGGTCAGCCAACCCATCTGCATCTACGGGTAGGTTCATTAACCAATTATTTCTCCAAACAACTTTTAGTAATTTAATTTTATCCCAAAAACCTAATCAGTAGGCTTTAGCCTTCACTGTAAGGATCCGGTTAGGTCCAACCATTAATATGACCATACTTGGTGTATCTAACCAACGAATGATTAAGCCCAATTTTGGTTGGCTAATCTAACCACCATTAGAGAGACACTTTCAAGTCGTCATATGATGAGTGATAATTTCATTAGTCAACAAGCACCAGGTCTTTGGGTCTGCAATGATTATTGAGTTAATGGACCCATTATCAAACACCTTAATGGGAGGCTATGACTCAGTTATCTCCATAACTTTATCATTTTAAGGATCTAATAATTTTAGAAGATTTAAAATTATTAGTGATTTAAGGATAGAAAGGACATGGATCAATTTGCTCCCACTGACTTCATCAAGTCAAGTCCTCCCACTGACTTCTTAAGTCATTAACAAGGACTAGGATCAAATTTGGTCCATGGGCACCTAGATCAGTCTCACTGAATGAAATCAGACTCACTGATTTTCTATGTGACATGGGTTAGCACAAATCAATGAGCAACCTAATCAAGACCTGATTAACCACATTGGTCAGGTAAATATAATCGATGGGAGGGTCTGCCAAAGCTTGCTTTAGACACCATAAGAAATAGCCAAGTAAGTAGACTCTTAATTAAAAACCACCGGTCAGGTTTATCTTAGACACCAACTGGTTTATCAATTTTGATTTGGTCTGCCTAAAGACTCGGGCTCAGCTGCTGAGCCACGATCAGTGTCTATTTGTTAGATATATGGACTTTGATTAACTACAACTATTGAAGTGATCTATAGAAATGACCTAATCTTAATTAACTTTTAATTAGGTTTGATCAATTTCTTAACTAGTCCATATTTAATCTAACCCTAGGTCTAACCCATTTAATGACCTGATCAAAGCTAACCCATTACCCTTTAACCCATGTTTTATGAAATTGTCTTAGGATCTTTAAATCACAAATCTAGATCCTAAACAATTACTTAATTCTTTTAATTAAGTTCATGGCTGAGGATTGGGGTTCAGTATTTTGAAAACCATTTTCAACTTTTGAAAGATTTAATACAATCTAGTGTTATTTCACTAAATAGGTCGACTCATTTCAAAAATGGATAGGCTTATTTCACTAACAAACACTAATTGTAGGTTAAAACAATTGAAATCAGTCAGAAATATAATTCAACCAACTTTTCAGTCAAGCTGGCATGCTGGTCAAGCTAGCCCGATAAGCAAATAGAACCTTCGCAAGATCCTGTTCTTGACTGATTTTAATCTATGTACATTATATAAAATTTCATGCAATGAAATAGATCTAATCTAAAATATTCATGATAAGATTTATTTAAACTCTTTTAAATTTTCTAGATCGCAATGTAATTGGACAACCTTTGCACTGTAAGGGATAAACCTTACAACAAGACAACCTACAGTCCGTGCGATCATTATTTTATTTTTTAAATTTATTTTAATATAAGTATAAATATATTATAAAAGAACCTAGATGCTCTGATACCACTATTGAAAAAGGTGCAGGATTTTATGCATGAATTTTAAAATAATTTTAAAATATAACACAGTGGAATATGTAAATTAAATAATTTAATATATAAATACATGTAATCAAATTACTAAACCCTACAATTAGGACCTATAACATGTCATATTATATTTATAAATCAAAAAATAAAAGCTTTGGTATTGATCAAATCAATACCCTAGATCTAAAACAGTTTTAGATCTAAAACCTAGATCACACCTAGATAAGAGAAGAGATCAGATCTCTTACCTTCATGCAGGTCGAGAACTTCATGATTGATTTTTTTTGTTATCCTTAGAGCCACACACATGTCCAGCCTCTACAGGTGATCCACATAAGGCTGTAATAAAATCGAAGATTCATCGAACGAAGACCGCTCGAAGTGCTAGCTTCTTGCAGATCCCTCCGGATGGTTAATCTAAAAAATATTCTTTGAATCTCTTAGATATTCCAAGAGATGAAGAATATAAGGAGGAATAAGAGAGAAGTCAAACCTTTTGACCTCCCTAAAATCAAAAATAATATGTAAAAGAAAAGGGTCCTAAGAGAAGACAGATATTCTCTTTCAATACATCAACGATTGATGTCCTGAGAACATCTCTATGCTAGGACATGAGAATACCTTCTTCTCTAGATATTTTCTAAATTTTTAGATCTTATGATATCTGATTTTTCTCATAGAAAAATCTCATGATTGATGGAGAAGAAGGGTTCTAAAATAAATCTTAAGAGAAGACCTTCTTTTCTTCTTCTTCTCTCATCAAAATATGATCAGATCATATCTAAAATTAGATCACCATGCCCTAACTCATTGGAGCATGAATCCACTATGCCATCCCTCTTTCTCTCTCAAATTTTTATCATATAAAAATATAAAATAAAGAGAGAATAATCTGAAAGGAAAACAATAAGAGAAAACAATCTTCTCTCTTACCTTTCTTTCTCTACAAGACATCAACTTTTGATCTCTTGATAGAAGACTCTCCTCCATGGATATTGGCGTCTCATGTTAGATGTGTGCCCTAGATGCCAGATCGGCTGACACATTCCTATACAGATCTAAGGACAAATTTATAATTTTGACTATAAATAAATAAAATGATTATTCTTCTATCATATTGTATACATTGTGTCTGTGATACATCCTTTGAGTTAGTAGGAATGTTAATTCATATTTTCAAGAGTTGAAAATTTAAGGTATGAATTTACATAACTAACTCATAAACAACTCCTGACCATAGGATCATCACGAGGATGGTGATCGATCCGGAAGGTTGGTGTACGATCACTTTCTTAGGGTAGATGTGTCTTGAGTCTACGGTGTGGAGATACCAGAGTGAGAGAATAGATATTCATTGAGAACGAGAGTAGTGAGCGTGACCATATCGAGCAGTCATAAGGAAGTCTATCTTTTCATCGATAACTAGCTTGATGCTGTAGTTGTGTGTCTAGTTCTTTGACCTGAGGTGCATCGACAGATCATCTTGAGTGTGTTATAGTTTGACTATACCATAACTCGATCTCTTAGCTATTCGAAATCCTGAGGTGTATGTTGGTTGTAGCATATTTATTGTAGGAACTAGATCGCACCAAGATGGGATCTATCAACCTCGGTAGATGAGAGGAGTAGTCCTATGATAATCGAAAGATCGAGTCCTTAAGCCCATGGCCATGGCAGAGTGAAATAATGAAAAATGAGTTTTCTATTGAGGTTTCACATCGGACTCGAATCGATCGATTGATTCATATGACTGATGTTGGGTTTGACAAGTTCACCTTAACCCTAATTCAGTCAGGACTCATGATAGAAGAACTCAATCACACAGGTAGCTGCACCGAGAGGTTCATCTTCAGTTCTGATGGGTTGCCACCACATACTACTAGGTATTACTGATAGATTTTGAGAGCAATTAGAATAATATTGATGATCGATCATTCTAATTGTCTGAATCAGAAGAGTTCTGGTCCATCGAAAGGAGTTTCGATGATGTCGATGATGAGATCCCGACATGTCTCATTACCATACAGAATTGAACCTAACTAGATCACACAAATAAGGGTTATGGTCTGGATGTCATCAATTGGGCTAGCCCAATTGATTTGGATTAGATCCAATTAGATTCAAGAAAATCGTGCTAGCACACGATTGAGCCTAACTTTCTCCTCGTGTAATCTTTTCTGTCTCTACTGAGCCAAATGTGATTTGACTCATCCAGAGAATCTTGAAAAAGTTTTTCTCAGTCTAAATGAAGCTTGTCCAGTACAAAAAAGGTTTATCTTAATTCATGAGATGAATTTAAGACAACACCTGCTAATTTCTAGCACCTGCCAATTTCATTTTAGGACATCTATCAAAAGTTGACATATGGATCTTAAACTGAAGAGGGCTCATTGGAGGATTTTTGTGGAGTGTCCACATGCCAAAACCTAATTGAATTGAGTGCCATAATCAGATTATGGCATGAGCCCAATTGGATTAAAGTGGGCGCCCCAAATGGATAAGAACCAAAGAGTCCTGATAAACATGGACTCTTTGGTGCCACCTTGTTTGAGCTTATCCAATGTTGGTGCCAACTTAGGAGAGAGGATGGAGTTCTTATCTAATGTGATCAAATGACATCACTTTACCAATTAAAATTTTTTCAAAATTTATTGGAATTTTTTGATTGGCTGAATGATGTGGCACTGCGCAGCATACAGGGTCTATATAAACCCTGCTGCCCCTAGGATTTCGTGAAAGAAATTATTCTATGCATAAAACCCAACAGCTGCCACCCCCTCCCCTCTTCTCTACATCTTCCCTACTCTCCTTCCTCCTCTCTTCATGTCCAAAGAGTTGGACATCCATCTGGCAAAGATCCAAGGCGTGGTGACGCCTGGAACAGAAGGCTGCAGGACTTCTTCGACAGGCTGCTGCTCCAACTTCAGGAAAACTTTGAAGATCTTCCTAATCAGATTTAGATCTAATTTTTGGAGCATAAATTTATGAGGAGAAGATATTCCAAATCTTACTTGAGCGGATACCAGTAGAGGCTAGGTGCCTACGTGGCTACATCAGAACCTCAGGCTGTGCAGAGATCATCTACAGGATAATCAGATTACCCTTGAGGTATTTCTTCTTTCATCATAGTTTTAGATTTAATTTTAGATTTAAAATATCAAATAATAAGATTAAATCTAGAGATTTAGATCTGAAATACATGTAGGATAAAAAATTTTAAATTTATTCCACCTCAGATTTGGTGAAATCTGGAAAATCCTACGAGAAAAAGCGGTTTTGCCCCTTCAACTGGTATCAGAGCCAGGTTGTTGGCTCTATTTCAGATCTAATTTAGATCTAATTTTAATTTTTATTTATCTGATATTAAATATTTTAGATGTCACATTATATATGATAGGATCTAAAATCAAAATTTTAAAATTAAATCTAAGAAGATCTAACATGCATGAGATGCATGACTAGACTAGGATTAGTTTAATCCATGAATAGTCTTAAGTTTTATGTTTTAATGAGATTAAAATATAAATTAAATATAATTTATTTTTTATTTTTTTAATATTATAATTGTTATAATCAGATCAAAAATAAAAAATAAAATTTTAATTATTTCATAAAATTGATCTGTTACATGCCTAAACTAGTTGTAGAATTGTTCTAGTAACTTGTCTAGAATAGTTTTTATTTTAAATAGTTTAATTTAAATTTTATTTTTTAGATATTACATGTGATATATCAGATCTGAATGTATGTTAATTAGATTAATTTTTGATACATGATATGTATGCAAAGCATGTATTAGTTAGATCTTAAATTGTATATGAGATATGTAATTTTAGATCTAACTAGTTTTGTAATTAAATTTATATTTTTGATTAAGGTATTCCTCATGGCCATCCGGTCATAAGAATAAAGTAAAATTTTAAGACCCTCTCTTTTCATTCAATGGGATGTTCATATGACGTGTAGGGATGCCACGCATTCATCCTTAATCAGAAATCAAAACTTACTTTTCTGCAAAACCCTAGATCCTGAAATCCTAAGATTTATTTTACATGCTTTGTTTATGAATCCAAACTTAATTAATAAATTAATCTTATGAAATTAAGTTAGGTCTAAAATTGAGAATTTCAGATCTAAGATATTTTCATAAAATTGGGTTCGGACTTGGGTAGCTCAATTAGGTCTAGCGGTTGATCAAATCGAATCAAGAGTTGGTTAGGTGGGATCATGAAAGCTAATAATTGACCAGCCTAATAGGATTAAGTCTGGGTCAAGGTCGAATCACATTTAGATGTGACTCGATCAAGTTAAGACCTAATTTGGCTCAGAGATTAGAGTCTGGATTGTAGGCTAACCCAATTAGTTCTGGTTCGATAATTTGGTGTCTAAGGTAAGTTGGACAGATGCGACCGACTGATCTTTAATTGGGAGCTACTCGACTCGAATGCATTCTTGTCGAGTTAATGGCATATCCCTCCCATCGGTCTCACTTACCTGACCATATGTGTCGACTCAGTTCTGATTAGAGGTGGCTAACAATTCGAGCTAACCTATGCCACTAGGTTAGTCATAATTGTTATGACTATATCAAGTCAAGTTAAATGAGACCTAAATCAAATCTTTCTAAGAAAATATTAAGTCTAGGTCTTCCACCATTGTGGATGTGCGAGCCTTTCCCGGGGTTGATTGTTCTCGGCTGGTTACAGTGGCTCAGTTACATCGGAAAGATACAACCATGTCCATTAGGCATTGGATGCTACGAATTAGAGGATGGGTTGGGCTCAATATTTTGAATAGATGAGGGACCCAATCAGGAATCTAGTTCGTGCAAATGGTGGGTCTGACTTAACTAAGGATTGGAGTAATATCCCGGACACGATGAGCTTCATGAATTAGAGACCAAGTTTTGGGTGCACCATGATTAGAGAATCATTGGACAAGAGTTATCCACTCATTGGTTAACTCATCACCAATAACTGTTAAGTGAGGTGGTGAGCCAATCAGTGAGACCGCACCACCCACTAAAAATCACTAATCATGGAGATTTTCACATCTCTACCAAGGGAGTGTAGGGATTTGAGAAAATAGTGGGAGTCTAATTTATTTAAAAATAAAATTTCTAAATAAATTGGTTAAGTCTGATTACAAAATCTAACTGAAAATTTTTGACTCTCTACAGGAAATATGTCTGCCTCAAAGCCCCTGACCAAAATTCTTGACACCCATAGACTGACTGGACCTAATTTCAAGGACTGGTTGAGGAACTACAGAATTATTTTGGGTTCTAAAAAATTAACTCATGTCTTGGACCAGGACCCACCTGCCATACCAGCACGTCCGACTGCTAAACAGAGAGCATCTCTGAAAAAATGGACAGATGATGATAACAAAGCAGGTACTACATGTTGGGTGCAATGTCTAATGACTAGTAGCACCAACATGAGAACATATTGACTACCCACCAAATGTTGGCTCACCTGCAAGAGTTATTTGGTGAACAGAGTCACGCGGCCAAGTATCAAGTTTATCAAAGACTTTTTAAGGCCAAGATGCGTGATGGGCAGTCAGTCCAAGATCATTGTTTGACAATGATCAAGGATCTTGAGGAGCTTAAGAAGCTCGGTATCATCTTAGACAAAGATTTTCAGATTGATGTGATCCTTCAGTCCTTGTCTGATGCATATGGTTAGTTCATCATGAACTTTCATATGCATAAGATGCAGTGTACCTTGGCCGAGTTAATAAACATGCTGGTTACGGCTGAGCTTTCTATGAAGGGTTCAAAAGGTTCAGTTCTTACTGTAGAGTGGATTTCTTCCAAGAGAAAGTCTTTTGGAAAGAAAAAGAAGTTTGCGAAGAAGCAGAAGGTGGATGAGAAGAAGAATTGGAAGCAGAACTGTCCTCAGTACCTGGCCACCTTGAAGAACAAGAAGGATGGTCCTTCTGGAGGTATGCTCATTTTAGAGTCTAATCTTACGGCTTCTTGTACATCCAGTTAAGTGCTTGACTCTAGTTCTAGTGCTTATTTGTGCACTTCTATGCAGGGTCTTGAGGAGAGCAGGAGGCTGAGGGATGGGGAGATGATCCTATGCGTCGGAAACAGAGCAAGAGTTGCTGCTGTGGCCGTGGGAACCTATCCTCTGCGATTACCGTTAGGATTAGATTTATTTTTTAGAGATTGTTATTATGTACTAGCAAGCAGGAATTTGATTTCTGTTTCAAGTTTAGCACAAGAAGGCTATGTGATTAGCTTTCATAAGGACCATTGTAATATTTTTTATAAAAATAATAAAGTTGTAGATGATTTTCTTATTAACGATCTCTATCAGCTATATATTGATGTATCTGTATTTAATATTGAGCAAAATATGAATGCCATAGGAATTAAAAGACTTAGAGATAGTCTAAATGATAAGTATCTGTGGCACCTAAGGCTAGGTCATATAGCGGAAGACAAGGTTAACAAATTAGAGAAATCCAGACTATTGAGTCTGTTGACTTCTGAGTCATATCCAGTTTGTGAATTATGCCTTCAAGGCAAAATGACCAAGCTTTCTTTTGTGGGACATGGGGAAAGGGCCACAGACCTACTTGCCCTAGTACATACGGATGTGTGTGGCCCATTTGATGTGCCGGATAGAGGCAACTACATCTACTTCAGTACCTTTATCGATGATATATCTAGGTATGGGTATGTGTTTCTAATAAAACACAAGTCTGAAGCTTTTGAAAGGTTCAAAAAATTTAGACATGAGGTAGAAAAATAAACAGGAAAGCCCATTAAGATTCTTCGATCAGATCAAGGAGGTGAATATCTTAGTCGAAAATTCCTGGACTATCTTAAGGACAATGACATAGTCTCTCAATGGACTCCACCTGGAACATCTCAACTTAACGGGGTTTCAAAATGGAGAAATCAGACCCTATTAGATATGGTCCGATCCATGATGAGCTTCACAGACCTCCTTGAATTTTTTTTGGAGACATTATCTCATGATAATAATTTATGTATTGAATAGGGTTTCCTCTAAAATCGTTCCTACCACACCATATGAGATATGGCATGGTAAGAAGCCAAGTCTGAACATCTCAAAATTTGGGATTGTCCGGCTCATGTCAAGAGATAGCAGGCGGACAAGTTAGAGTTCATATCTTTTAAAGCTCGATTCATAGGATATCCTAAAGAGTCATTAGGATACTATTTTTATATTCTGGAAGACCATAATGTGATTATGAGTCGAAATGCTATTTTTTTAAAAAAAATAGTTTATTCAAGATGGTGGCATCGGAAGAATAATTAAGCTCAAGGAGAATGTCTCCCAAGAGCAACGAGCTCAAGAACCTGAGGAACCCAATCAATTAGAACCAGTCCCAACACAACCTCTTCCACCTCGTAGATCGACTAGGATTTTTCATTCTCTTGAAAAATACTTAGGTACCATACAAGAGAAAGTAGAAGAAATATTCCTCATGAAAAATGGAGCTCATGGTGATGACCCCAAGACCTATGACGAGGCGATATCAGATATCGACTCTGAGAAATGGTTAGAGGCAATGAGATCAGAAATTGACTCGATGCACTCAAACCAAGTCTGGACCTTGGTAGATCCACCTAAAGGTATTGTACCTATTGGGTGTAAATGAATCTTCAAGAGAAAGATAGGTGCAGATGGGAATGTAGAGACATTCAAGGCTAGGCTCGTAGCGAAATGTTATAGTCAGCATGAAGGCATTGACTATCAGGATACCTTTTCGCCCTTAGCTATGCTAAAATCCATCCACACATTGCTTGCTGTTGCAGCCTATTTCGATTATGAAATATGACAGATGGACATGAAAACGGCGTTCTCAAATGGACATCTTGAGGAAGATATCTATATGGAACAGCCACTTGATTTCACATCCAGTGATGATGATCACAAGATCTGCAAGCTGCAAAAGTCCATTTATGGACTTAAGCAAGCATCTCAGAGTTGGAATACTCATTTCAATGATGTGATCAAAATATTTGGTTTCATCAAGAATGAGGAGGAACCATGTGTGTTCAAAAAGGTCAGTGGGAGTGCAGTTGTCCTCCTTGTATTGTACGTAGATGACATCCTCCTAATTGGGAATGACATTCCCATGTTGACCTCAGTCAAAGTATTGTTGTCTAAGGAGTTCTCTATGAAAGATCTAGGAGAGGCATCCTTTATACTAGGTATTAAGGTCTATAGAGATAGACCAAATAAGATGCTGGGACTTTCACAGAAGATGTACATAGAGGAGGTGCTAAAAAGGTTTAGCATGGAAAACTCCAAAAGAGGTTTATTACCTTTTAGACATGGCATTCATCTCTCCAAGAAGATGTGCCCTAGCACACCTGAGGAGATTGAACGCATGAGCAAGATCCCTTATGCTTCGGCAATAGGGAGCCTCATGTATGCCATGCTATGTACACGACCTGATATAGCTTATGCTGTGAGTGCCACAAGCAGATATCAGTCGAATCCAAGCAAAGAGCACTGGACTTCTGTGAAATGTATCCTTAAGTACTTGAGAAGGACTAAGGATATGTTCTAGTCTTTGAGAATAGAGAACTCCAGATTCAGGGATATACAGACTCAAACTTTATGTCTGATATAGATGATCAAAAGTCAACATCTGGAAGTCTGTTCATTTGCAATGGTGGTGCAGTCAGCTGGAAGAGTTTCAAGCAGACGGTGATTGCTGATTCCACCATGGAGGCAGAGTACATTGTTGCATCAGAAGCAGCAAAGGAGGCATTCTGGTACAAGAAGTTTGCCACAGAGCTTGGAGTGATGTCATTAGATGTCATACCTCTTTACTGTGACAATAATGGCGCCATAGCCCTAGCTAAAAAGCCAAGGTCTCATCAAACGTCCAAGCACATCGAGCGGCGATTTTATTTGATCTGTAATTACCTCAAAAAGGGTTATGTCGAGATCAAGAGAGTCGACTCCACAGATAATGTGGCAGACCCACTGACAAAGCCATTAGACCAGCAAAAGATCGAAGCCCACCTTGAGAAGATGAGACTTAGATATGTAGCCAATTGGCATTAGGTCAAATAGAAGTTTGTTAGAGTGTGCCCTAGATGCCAGATCGGCTGACACATTCCTATACAGATCTAAGGGCAAATTTATAATTTTGACTATAAATGAATAAAAGGATTATTCTTCTATCACATTGTGTACATTATGTTTGTGATACATCCTTTGAGTTAGTAGAAATGTCAATTCATATTTTCAAGAGTTGAAAATTTAAGGCATGAATTTACATAACTAACTCATAAACAGCTCCTGACCATGGGATCATCACGAGGATAGTGATCGATCTGGAGGTTGGTGTACGATCGCTTTCTTAGGATAGATGTGTCTTGAGTCTACGATGTGGAGACACCGAAGTGAGAGTACAAGTATTCATTGAGAATGAGAGTACTGAGCGTGACCATATCGAGCAGTCATAAGGAAGTCTATCTTCTCATTGATAACTAGCTCAATGCTGCAGTTGTGTGTCTAGTTCTTTGATCTGAGGTGCATCGATAGTTCATCTTGAGTGTGTTATAGTTTGACTATACTATAACTCGATCTCCTAGCCATTTGAAACTCTAAGGTGTATGTTGGCTGTAGCATATTCATTGTAGGAACCAGATCGCACCAAGATGGGATCTATCAACCTCGATAGATGAGAGGAGTAGTCCTATGATAATCAAAAGATCGAGTCCTTAAGCCCATGGCCATGGCAGAGTGAAATAATGAAAAAAGAGTTTTTCATTGGGGTTTCACATCGAACTCGGATCGATCGATTGATTCATATGATTGATGTTGGGTTTGATGAGTTCACCTTTACCCTAATTCAGTCGGGACTCATGATAGAGAAACTCAATCACACAGGTAGCTGCACCGAGAGGTTCATCTTTAGTTCTGATGGGTTGCCACCACATACTGTTAGGTATCACTGATGGATTTTGGGAGTAATTAGAATGATATTGATGATCGATCATTCTAATTGTCTGAATCAGAAGAGTTCTGATCCATCGAAAAAAGTTTCGATGATGTCGATGATGAGATCATGACATGTCTCATTACCATACAGAATTAAACCTAACTAGGTCACACAAATAAAGGTTAGGGTCTGGATGTCATCAATTGGGCTAGCCCAATTGATTTGGATTAGATCCAATTAGGTTCAAGGAAATCGTGCTAGCACTCGATTGAGCCTAACTTTCTCCTCGTGCAATCTTTTCTATCTCTACTGAATCAAATATGATTTGACTCATCCAAAGAACCTTGAGAAGATTTTTCTCAGTCTAAATGAAGTTTGTCCAGCTTAAAAAAGGCTTGTCTTAATTCATGAGATGAATTTAAGATAACAACTGCTAATTTCTAGTACCTACCAATTTCATTTTAGGACATCTATCAAAAGTTGACATATGGGTCTTAAACTGAAGAGGACTCATTGAAGAATTTTTGTGAAGTGTCCACATATCAAAACCCAATTGAATTGAGTACCATAATTAGATTATGGCATGAGCCCAATTGGATTAAAGTGGGCGCCCCAAATGGATAAGAACCAAAGAGTCCTGATAAACATGGACTCTTTGGCGCCACCTTGTTTGAGCTTATCCAATGTTGGTGCCAACTTAGGAGAGAGGGTGAGGTTCTTATCTGATGTAATCAGATGATATCACTCCACCAATCAAAATTTTTCTAAAATTTATTAAAATTTTCTGATTGGCTGAATGATGTGGCACTACGCAGCATACAGGGTCTATATAAATCCTGCTGCACCTAGGGTTTCGTGGAAGAAATTATTCTATGCATAAAACCCAATAGCTGCCACCCCCTCCCCTCTTCTCCATATCCTCCCTGCTCTCCTTCCTCCCCTCTTCACGTCCAAAGAGTTGGACGTCCATCTGGCAAAGATCCAAGGCGTGGTGACGCCTAGAACAGAAGGCTACAGGACTTCTTCGACAGGCTGCTGCTCCAACTTCAGGAAGATTTTTGAAGATCTTCCTAATCAGATTTAGATCTAATTTTTGGAGCATAGATTCATGAGGAAAAGATGTTCCAAATCCTGCTTGAGTGGATACCGGTAGAGATTAGGTACTTGCATGGCTACATCAGAACCTCGGGCTGTGCAGAGATCATCTACAGGATAATCAGATTATCCTTGAGGTATTTTTTCTTTCATCATAATTTTAGATTTAATTTTAGATTTAAAATATTAGATAATAAGATTAGATCTAGAGACTTAGATCTAAAATACATGTAGGATAAAAAATTTTAAATTTATTCCGCCCCAGATTTGATGAAATCTGGAAGATCCTACGAGGAAAAGCAGTTATCCCCCTTCACCTCAAACCACCCATGCCATCCTCTTTCTCCTCTGGTTTTTCTATCAATAATCTAGAAATTTTTTGACTCCTTATATTTATCATATGGGGTGGCAACTTTTTATAAGGTAAACTAGGTCATAAGACCTAGTCTAACAAGGAGTTTATGGGGCATCCAACTCTTGGATGCCCCTTCCCTTATCTAATTCATAGAGAGCATGAAATCAAGCATAAAAGGGGTGACAAAATGAAAGGATAGGCTTGGAGAAAGTTGGCATAAGAGAGGAGGGAAGAGTTCTTGTGAAGAGGGACTCTTTCAAAAAGAGAATAAACCTAAACTACTTTCCATAATAAACCAAATCACTTTTCATATTGAATCAAATCAAATCTGATTCAAATCTCTAGAATAAGTGGTGTGAGATTACATTCCTTAGATATGGATATCATAGAAAAATTATCTAAAATTAAATATGTGACTTGGGCTTGGAGTCTCTTAGGTGGCACAAGATAAGAGATGGAATCCTAGTCTAACTAGGATTCTTATGTAGACTAGATCAAGCTCTTTGAATCCAATTCAAATTAATTATAACTTAATTAATGGTGATTCTAGTCTAACTAAAAATCTAATTAAATTAGATTAAATCATATTTAATTCTGATTTAAATCCTAACTTAATTAGGAATTAGGTGCATACAAGTCCTAGTCGAATGGGGACTTGTTCTCCCTTGCAACTAGCTTATCCAATAAACTAATTAGACTTAATCCAATTAAATCTAAACTAATTCTAATTGAATCAAATTCAATTAGACTTGATCTCAGTCCAATTGCTCAATCAGATTGAGTCAATTAGCAATCCAATTGCTAATCAATCCTCCTGCAACACTTGCATTAGGTCAAACATCAATCACATTGATCGTTTAACCTTAGAATGATTCTCAATCATCGATTAACCATCTGATTAGGTTACAACCTCTTATGTGTGTGATCTTATAGGTTCAAACCTAAGTTGGTAGTATAGAAATCAATTTTTGTACCAGTCGAAGTAACCATCTAGCAATGGTTCCCGACGTCCAGATAGGTCGAATGTATGCAAAGCAATATTCTAAGAATCCTGACCCATGGTTATCATATAATTTATCTTTTTAACTAATAATGCTCAAGATAACTTCAAGCATGCTGTCAATACTCATATAAGTCATCTCTATTGTGTCTCAAAATTTTGCAAATCTCATGACTCCTCACGAGGATTACCCAGGCTTAGATTTTGCTAAATTGAAACACAACGAGACATTCCCTTCCTGAAGTTAATCAGGAGTGGTCAATCTCATCTTGACTCACATACCGACTTTACAAGTACTTGACTGTACCCAAAAATCCTTCGAACCTATATTAAAAATACAGACAGTTCGGCACCAAAGCACAGTAAATTGCTTGTAAGTCACCGTGGTGATCTCAGGTTGGAGGGACACTTATACCCATTGGCCTTGCCTAACTACTCTTGACAGTAGAGTGTTACATTGATCATGTTCAATACAGATGTACTTCTACATCTCATCTGAATGCCATACCAGTATCTCCACACCACTTGATTACGAGGACAACCAACGCATATGGCATACAGTGACCTACACTTGATAAGTTATCGTCCTTGTTAATAACTTATCATTTAATCGTAAATAATTTAAGAACCATCCGATAAATCCTCCTTATCGATTGATTATGGTTCTAAAGATTTCATCATAATTTAGGAATTTATTTAAGAAAGATAGAACTTTTATGATGAACCTATCAAATAACTATTATTATTAGATAATTCAAATACTAATTTCAATCATCTACCACTTAAATGATTAACTTTAAGATATATTTTTCAATATTTTATTATAATAAAATTATTATTTTTATCACTAATATTTTTTATTTGTGATGAAAACTTAGAATCATCATAAATATTTTTTAATTATCGATGAAAATTTGGATTCATTGTTGATATCCTTATTTGTGACGGATATTTTGTCTGTCGCAAATAAATTTATCACGAAAACTCTCTTCCCTTGTAGTGGTAGCAGTCTTGGACAATAATTCTCCAGAGCTAGTCCTCAAATACTAAATGAAACATCTAATGTGGATCACTGACTCGAGCATCTCCTAGTGGGCATTAGCAAGCATCTAAATAACTGTCATCTTGATGCACTAGAATAGTATATGAGCAACAGACTTCTTTGCTTGACAATTGGAGCAAGCAAAGCGAATGTCAATCCCCTATCTGCTCAGAAGGCTCCTAGTCAAAAGTTGGCCTATGCAACTTTTCAAATGAACAAGGCTACTCTCAGGTGAACACCAATCTTCAAAATCCAAGCACAATCATGCCTCTAAGTGGGCTCATCTCAAAACAGCCCATATGGATCTCTGGCCTTGATCCTCTGACTACATGTGGCTCTCTATATCCTCGCATCATGGAAAACATATACAAGGATCACAAGAGAGAGCACCCTCTTAGCAAGATCCATGCCAAACAATTAGGTGACTAGGGTAGCATCCCAGCCCCTAGCCCTTGTCTAAATTAGGTCACCAACCCAAACTTGCTCCATTACCTTCACATTGACCATATTTGGCCAAAGCATCAGTAGAAGGTTAGAACCTCGCTATCCCTTATTAGGTCCACTAACTATCTATCCCTAATCAACCACCTGGTGTTAGACAGAATGTTCAGTGTGTGAGCATAAATCTCCCACCAAATGAAAGAATGGCTCCAAACCACCTAGATCTCCTAACCAAATGTCCATGGCCTATACTTGCTCTCATAACGGAGCTCCAAAGGCCCTCAAGCTCAAGAAGATACCTCACTACATGCCGAGCAACCATGGCCTCCCTCTTAGTCAAGAGACTAGATACCTAGGCCTTCATCATACAATGGTTGATAAATCAAGCTTCAGACTTCTAGGTGCACCCCATGGCCATCACTGTGAGAATCCTAGAAGAAGCATCAGAAATCCTACTCAAGCTTTATGATGGAGGTCCTTGATAAGATGGTGTTGGATATAAGATGGACAGACATGGAGCTAAGGACCTATTTCACCAGCATCAACTAGCCCATCAAGGACAGGGACTTGGACTGCCATCCCTCCAGCCACTTCTAGACATTCTACTCCTTACTAGCATACTCAGCACTTTAAAGCTTCTGGCCAGTAAAAACTACACTCAAACACCACCACATACCCTCCTACTCCTTGATGCTAAGGTGCTTCCCAATAGATTGCTTCACATGTGGCTTGGTCTTCGAACTGAAGCGCCCTATAGACTTGAGAAGATTCACCTATTAATCTGAACTGGCACAATATTCCTTCGGGAATCTCCTCAGTAGCACAGCCTTAAGATGCACAGGAAACAAGGATACAATCATATGTAAACAATAAGTGTGAAACCAATTGAGCACCTAGGCCTGAAAGAAATATTAGATGTATGCCATAGAAGTCAATCTTGGCTGACACATTTCATATCTCTAGGATATGATTTTATACTTTGGACAGTTATATTACTATTCATGTTTATGTGTCCATGAATCATTCAAGAGATTAACAAGATGATGACACATATTCTGAAAGAGTTAAAAATTTGAGAAATATATCATTAATGGTTAATTTTTAAATTGCTCCTGATCATAAGATCATCATGGGGATGGTGAATGTTTCAGATAGACCAGTGCATAAATCACTTCCTTCAGACAGATGGATCTCGAGTCTGTAAGGTACAGACACTGAAACAAGAGTGCAGATAGTTGTTAGAGAATAACTAGCACTGAGCGTGACCAACATGAGAATTCACATGGATATCTGCTCACTCGTTAGTGACTTTCTCAATGCTACAGTTATATGACTGATCTTTTGACTTAAGATCATACTATTACTCGCAGTGAGACTATTGGAGTTTAACTGACACATCAACATAGATCTTAATGATGCCTTATAGTGGATGCTGGCGATAATTGATCCACTGTAGAAGTGGAGTATGCATCAAGATGAGATCTATTGATCCTAGCAGAAGAAAATAATCCTATGAGATTTAAGAGGCTAAGTCCTTAAGTCTATGGCCATAGCAGTGTGATTGATAAAATTTTTTTTTCATAGAGTCATATATAGACTCAAGCTGATTAAATCTATCATATGACCGATGTTGAGGTTTGACGATTCATCCATGACCTACCATCTGATCGGAACTCACGATAGAGGGATTGTATCATGCACTAACTGCACCTAGAGGTTCATCTTTTATTTTGTGGGGTTGTCACTATATATTGCTAAGTGTCACTGATAGATTGTGAGACTCATGAGGATCATCTTGATGATCAATGATCCTTGATGGGCAGAGTTAAAATTGTTCCAACTTATTGAAAAGAGTTTCAATGATATTGTGATAGAGATCATAATATTTCTCACTACCAGATAGAATAGAACCTATTGGGTCACACACAAAAGAGACTTTTGACTGATCAGATGGTTGAATTACGATTATGAATCGTAACAAGATTTGATTATCAATTTGATTGATAATTGATCTAATGCAAATATTGCATTATGTAACTTACTAAAGAGTTAGAAGTTATAGGAGGATTAATTAGCAATAGGATTGCTAATTGACTTAATTTAATTGAGCAATGGAGCTTGTATTAAGTTTAATTTGATTGGATTTAATTTGACTCATTATGGGTTTGATGTGATCAACCCCAACAGGGTTATAGGATAATCCCAAAAAGATCAGATGATTAGTCCCAATTGCATTAGGATTTGGGTTTGACCTAATTTTTAATTAGACTAGGATATATAAATTTCTATTTGGATTAAGAATCTTCATTTTCTAGGGTGCACCAAATCTTAATAGGATTAGGATTAAAATTGAGTTTGACTCAAGCACCAAGAAAAAATCCAATAGGACTAGGACTCCTCCTTCAATTAAGAGACATCTAATCTAAATAAATTGAGCTCTAAATTAGATTTGAATTTCTATCTATTTGAGTCCAATCTGGTCCTAATGTGATTAGAATTTAGTTGATATTTTATTGGGTTTAAAACAGCCATCTAATAAAGAGTCCCAAGATCTTGAAATTCTTCCCTTCCATGCGCCAAAACACCCCAAGCCCACTTTCCACGTTGAACCAAATATGACGCCTCTTTTTCTCCCCTTTTGTACATGTAAGAAAGAAGGGATTTCCTCCCTTATTCACCATGTAAAACCTGGTTGTAATAGGATTTGGGTGGGTGGCACAAAATTAGGAAGAGTCCATGGATGTTTGGACTCTATCTCCTAATCAAGATAGAATTCCTCTTATCCCTATTTAAACCCAGCACATATGGGACAGTAGAGAAGGATAATCATCAGGTTTTCACATCCTAAAGGAGAGGAGTTCACATGGAGAAAAGCAAGGAGAGAGGGTGCGGCATCATGGGTCCATGGCGTGAGGTTTGTTACAAACATCCTTTCTTTCTCGCAACAACCAAAGGTTGGTTGTTTTGGACATCCTCTTCTCTACCTCTTGTCCATATTTAGATATGGATGTCTCTTCTTCTTTTTATTCAAAAATTAAGATAAAATTTTTACATCTCTATTGTAGAGATTTGGTGCATGGATTTTAGGAAGAAAGGAGAAGAAAGGATTCTTCTCATGATCTCTAGCGTAGAGATCAAGATCCTCCTACATCTTCTTGTTCTCTAAGAGTGTCTTGAGAGAAAAAAAATTTTCAACCATCAAGATGTGATCTCTGCAAGGGAGCTAGCACCTCAGTGAGATCAAAAAGTTTTTGATCAGATCAGAGTCTCGTGTGAATATTTGTAGAGATCGGACACTTGTGCGGCTATAAGAAACCTTCGGAAGACATCCATGATCATCTGTTTGCATTGAAGATTGATCCATATCCAGGTATATTTTAAATTTATTTTTTTTATTTGATTTTTATATCTAAATCTTATCTCACATATGATGATCCTGTTATAGTTTGAAGATTTCATCTTATGCATGCTTAGATTAAACTATATTTAATCTAAAACATTTTTAAATTTCGCTGTGTACTAGTTTTAAAAATTTATGTGTGCATGAAACTATAAAACTCCAATAATGGTATCAGAGCCACATCATATATATGAGATTAAGATTTAGATTTAAAATCTGTAGAGAAAAATTTTAGATCTGAAAGGCTTTGATATTGTTCTGACATAAAGTTATCCTAGTATAACTTGTTATGCTGAATGGTTGTCCTAGAACGATATTAAAATTTTTAATTAGATTAGATTTTTTAGATCTGATATTTATAGCTTATATATGATCTATATTTTGTTATTTAGATCTAAAAAGAGTTTCAAGATCTATTTTAATTCATATATATGATATATGAAAGCATGTTTAGGACTGAAATTTATTTCTATGGTCTGAACTTGTTTATGTATGTGATACATATTTGTATGCATGATCTGAAATTATTCTGAGATCAAAATTTACTCTTCATGTAAAGAATTTAGATCTAAAAATTTTGATTTAAGATCTGAAATTAGTGTTTGTGCATGAGGGATTGGTCATAGGTAGATCAAATTAGATAATGTAATTAGATTACATCAAAAGATTTTTGATTTGATCATATTGGGTCTAAATTTATTTAGCAGTTGATCAAATCGAGTCAAGTGTTGATTAGAGTGAGATCAATAGAGTCTTAGATCATATAATTATTGTTGATCAAATTGATTGACACCCATATGTAGAATCAATTAACCTAAGGATCTAATTCGACTCTGTGGCTCGAGTCTAATTCACCTAAGCTAACCTATTCAGATCAATTGTTCAATTGGTGTCTAAGATAAGTAATTGAAAGGTGGTTATTTAATTGATTATGTTCACTTATCTGGCTAATTTATTGATGTCTAAGAAAAGCAATGGGGGGACCCCCACTAATCTTCACTTATCTGATCAATTTGGAAGATTGAGTCACAAATATGGTTGCTTGATGGTTTGATCTAGCCCATGCCAATTACATCAGTCATGGATAACTGATTAGATGAGACCTAAATCTAAATCTATTCACCAAATATTAAGTCCAAAGTCTTCCACCATTGTAGATGTGCGAGCATGCTACCGACGTTGATGGTTCTTGGCTGATCATAGTGGTTCAGTTGCATCAGAAACACACAACCACTCTATTAACAAAGAGTTACTGTGGGGTAAAGATGGGGTTGGGCTCAATAACTGTTAGGTGTGGGACCCAATGATGGCTTTGCATCTACTTATGAATGGTGGTCTGGTTTAACTAGAAAGTACAGGTAATAACTGTTAAGTGAGCCCACATGACTTAGAGACCAAGTGGCTACAACATACTTAGAGAAGCATCTAGATAAAAAGTTATCCACACATCGATGTTGATTCGTGTTACCAATAACTGTTAAGTGAGGTGCACGGCATCGGTGGGATCGCAGCACCCACTAAAAATCTAATTATCACGTTAGAATTTTTGTTTCTCTATTTGGAGAGTGTGGGAGATCTGATAAAATAGTGGGAGTCCTTTTTTTACATCTAAAAGTCTCTAAAGTAAATTATAAAATAAGTACAAATATCTAATTAGAATCTTTGTTCTCTGCTGTTCATTGTATCAGCTTTCAACCCTCTAACTTGAATCTTAGATATCAATCGATTAACTGAAACTGATTACATAGATTGGCTCACAAACTTAAAAATTATTTTTAATTTTAAAAAATTAAGCTATGTTCTCTATCAGGTTATTCTGATGTTAACAATCTATCTAACCCATACTCAACGAGCTATACGTGATGAGTGGATGGACAGTGATAATAAAGATAGGTGCTATGCATGAGTACATGTTCACTACCAACGATAAGTGTTGTGAGGTGATCAGAGTCGTACAGTGCATATGATGCGTGATGGACAGTTAGTCTATAATCGTTATTTGATAATAATCAAAGACATTAAGAAGCTCAAAAGACTTGACATAATCATGCACAAGGAATTGCTTATGGATTTGATCTTATGATCTTTGATTAGTTTATATGGATAGTTTACAGTAAACTACCATATGAAAGACTATCATGGCACCTTATCTAAATTGATCATAAGTGTTGACAACAAAGAAATCTTAAAAGAGTTCAGAGGTAAATACTTGGAGAGCCAAAAGAAATAAAGACACGCCTAGAGTAGGCATGTCAAAATTGCTTAATACTATCCTTACGATTTTTTTTTCTCTTAGTTGAGCTATAGACTCTAGTGTAGAGTCGATAGAAATGTAGAGGGCTGAGGAAGTAACCCTTAAATTGGCTATAGGGCAATAGTTGCTGATGTGGCCATGGAGATCTATCCTTTGTGATCATCGTTTGGATTTAGTTCTTAGAGACGGTCTCTATCATTTGCATAGTGATGCATATGTGAATTGAGCAAGTAGTGAATGCCATTGGATCTGAGAGATCTAAAATTGAGATAAAATTTAAAGTATATGTGGACCCTTATGGCTAAGTTATATTGGAGAAGAAATGATTAACAAACTAAAGAATTATGAATCTTTAGGCTCATTGACTGTTGAGTCAAATTTAGTTTGTGTATCATCTCTTTGAGAAAATATGATCAAGCTACTCTTGTGGAACAAGAGGAAAAGGACCACTGAGGTACTTATCCTA
Source organism: Elaeis guineensis (assembly GCF_000442705.2). Lineage (NCBI taxonomy): Eukaryota > Viridiplantae > Streptophyta > Magnoliopsida > Arecales > Arecaceae > Elaeis > Elaeis guineensis. Next base: position 25,326,240 of record NC_025999.2, read on the forward strand.
GTACACATTTAATTTGTGTAGCCCATATGATGTGCTAATCAAGTAGTTGTCTCTACTTTGTATATGAGATACAAATTTGAAATTTTTAAAATATTCAAAGAATTCATATGTAAGTAAAAAAATAAATTAAAAATTTTCTGAAGGTACTTCGATCGGATCGAGGATGCAATACCATTGAAAAAAATTTTTCGATTATCTTATAAAATGGCATTATTTCATATTGGATCCCTTTTAGTAAATCTTAGCTCAATGAGATAAGAAGAGTCATGGGACTATATGAGATATGGTCTGATCTATAATAAAATTTACTGATTTATTTATATTTTTTTAAGAATATACTTTATTTCTATGAAATTGGGTTCTCTCTAAATCTGTTCCTACCATATCGTATGAGATATGGCATGGTGAGAACTGAATCTTGATTATTTTGAAACTCAAGAATGTCCAGCCTGTATCTAGGACAGCTGATGGATATGTTAGAGGATAGATCTATAAAGCTCATTCTAAAAGAGTATGGGATACTACTTTCTGAAAAGATCACAATGTGATTGTGACCCGACATGCTATCTTCTTGAAAAATTATTTAACAAAGATGAAGTAGTGGGAGAAAAGTTAAGCTCAAAGAGAGTATCTCTGAAGAGCAGCGAGCCTTGAGACCTTAAGAATCTATTTATCATGATGAGCCAGTAGACGTAAATTTTTCCTCCACCTCATATACATAGTAGGATCTCCAATCCTCTCAAAAGATACTCGGGTATGCTTGACAGAAGATGTAGAGAAAGTCATTTCTCATGGGAGATAGGAACATAGAGATGATCCTAAAAGCCTACAATGAAGTGATGTGAGACATCGACTCCAAGAAAGAGATGTGAAATAGCTTTCCTAAGAAGAGATCTTTCGAAGATTTCTGTATAGAATAGCCTATGGATTTCACTTCTTATGATAGGAGATCACAAAGTCTATAATAATCTTAAAATTAAAATAGTCATTTCGATGATATGATCAAATTATTTGATCAGAAAAGAAGAATTATGGATTTCAAAATGGTCAGTGGGAGTATCCAATACTGACATTGATTAAAATATGGTTGAATATAGATTTCTCCATAAAAGATATAAAATGAGTATCCTAAAGATCTATACTGATAGATGTAATTGGATGCTTGTGTTTTCACAAATAAATTATAGAGACTGGATGCTAAAAGAATTCAGCATAGAAATCTCGAAGAGAGATCTGCTACCCTCTCGGGCATAGTTGTATGTCATGTAATGTACTTGAACTGATATAAAAAATACTGTGAATGTCACAAGTAGATATCAGTTGTATCCAGGCTGTAAGTGCTGGATTGCTGTAAAAACAACCTTAAGCTCTTAAGAAGAACTGAGGATATGTTCTTAATTTGATGAAAGATCAAAGCTAGGAGTGGGAGGATACATCAATTCAAATTTTATGTCTGACATTGATGGTAGAATGTCTACATCATAAGATGTGTTCCTATGTCGATATTTTGGAAGGATATCAAATAATCGATTGATGGAAGCTGAGTACACTATAGATGTGTAGGATGCATTCTGATTTTAATATTAGTTACAGAATTAGTTGTCATGTCATCAGATGCCATGATACTATACTGCAAAGACAAAGGCACCATAGCCCTTGCTAAGGAGCCTAGATCTCACCAGATATCCAAACACATAGAGCAGAAGAACACGCGACTATCTCAAGTAGAAATACATAGAGGTGCAGAGAGCAAAGCTCTATATGTGATGTGGTTGACTCACTAGTAAGTCACTTAGCTAGCCTAAGACTAAAGCCTGTCTTATGAAGATGGGACTTGGTACATGGCAGATTGGTTTTAGTATAAGTGGAAGATTGTTGGATGTATGCCCTAGAAGCCAATCTTGACTGACACATTTCGTATCTCTAGGATATGATTTTATACTTATTGGATAGTTATATTATCATTTATGTTTATGTGTCCATGAATCATCCAAGAGATTAACAAGATGATGACACATATTCTCAAAGAGTTGAAAATTTGAGATATGTGTCATTAATGGTTAATTTCTAAATTACTCCTGATCATTAGATCATCATGGGGATAGTGATTGATTCGGATAGATCAGTGTATGGATCACTTCCTTCAGACAGATGGATCTCGAGTATACAGTGTAGAGATACTGGAGCGAGAATGCAGGTGGCTGTTAAAGAATAACTAGCACTGAGCGTGACCAATACGAGAAGTCATATGGATGTCTGCTCACTTGTTAGTGACTTTCTCAATGCTACAATTGTATGATTGATCTTTTGACCTGAGATGGCACTACTGCTCGCAGTGAGACTGCTGGAGTTTGACTGACACATCAACATGGATCTCAATAAGCCTTTGTAGTGGATGTTGAAGATAGTTGGTCAACTGTAGGAGTGGGGTGTGCATCAAGATAGGATCTATCGATCCTAGCAGAAGGGAGTAGTCCTATAAAATTTAAAAGATTGAGTCCTTAAGTCTATGGTCATAGCAATGTGATTGATGAAAAAGAATTTTCATAGAGTCACATATGGACTCAAGCTGATTGAATCTATCATATGACCGATATTGAGGTTTGATGATTCATCCATGACCTGCCATCTGGTCGGGACTCATGATAGAGGGACTGTATCATACATTAATTGCACCTAAAGGTTCGTCTTTTATTTTGCTGGGTTGTCACTACATACTGCTAGGTGTTATTGGTGGATTGTGAGACTCATGAGGATTATCTTGATGATCAATGATCTTTGGTGGGCAAAGTTGGAATTATTCCAACCCATTAAAAAGAGTTTTATTGATATTGTGATAGAGATCACAATATATCTCACTACTAGATAGAATAGAACATATGGGGTCACACACAAAAGAGATTTTGAACTGATCAGATGGTTGAATTATGATTATGAATCGTAATAGAATTTGATTATCAATTTGATTGATAATTGATCTAATGTAAATATTGTATTATGTAACTTACTAAAGAGTTAGTAAGTCATAAGAGGATTAATTAGTAATAAGATTGCTAATTGACTTAATTTGATTGAGCAATGGGACTTGCATCAAGTCCAATTTGATTGGATTTAATTTGACTCATTATGGGTTTGATTTGATCAACCCCAATAAGGTTATAGGATAACTCTAAAAGGATCGAATGATTAATCCCAATTGAATTAGGATTTGGGTATGACCCAATTTCTAATTAGACTAGGATATATGAATTTTTATTTGGACTAGGAATCCTCATTTTTTTAGGTGCACCAAATCTTAATAGGATTAGGATTAAAATTGAGTTTGACTCAAGCACCAAGAAAAAGTCCAATAGGACTAGGACTCCTCCTCCAATTAGGAGACATCAAATCTCAATAAATTAGGCTCCAAATTAGATTTGGATTTTTATCTATTTGAGTCTAATCTGGTCCTAATGTGATTAGGATTTAATTGATGTTTTATTGGATTTAAAACAGCCATCTAATAAAGAGTCCCAAGATCTTGAAATTCTTCCCTTCCATGCACCAAAACACCCCACGCCCACTTTCCACGTTGAACCAAATATGACACCTCTTTTTCTCCCCTTTTGTGCATGTAAGAAAGAAGAGATTTCCTCCCTTATTCACCATGTAAAACCTAGTTGTAATAGGATTTGGGTGGGCGACACAAAATTAGGAAGAGTCCATGGATGTTTGGACTCTATCTCCTAATCAAGATAGAATTCCTCTTATCTCTATTTAAACCCAGCACATATGGGATGGTAGAGAAGGATAATCATCAGGTTTTCACATCCTAAAGGAGAGGAGTTCGCGTGGAGAAAAGCAAGGAGAGAGGGCACGGCATCATGGGTCCATGGCGTGAGGTTTGTTACAAACATCCTTTCTTTCTCGCAACAACCAAAGGTTGGTTGTTTTGGACATTCTCTTCTCTACCTCTTGTCCATGTTTAGACATGGATGTCTCCTCTTCTTTTTGTTCAAAAGTTGGATAAAATTTTTACCACTCTATTATAGAGATTTGGTACATGAATTTTAGGAAGAAAAGAGAAGAAAGGATTCTTCTCATTATCTCTAGCGTAGAGATCAAGATCCTCCTACATCTTCTTGTTCTCTAAGAGTGTCTTGAGAGAAAAAAAAAATTCAACCATCAAAATATGATCTTTGTAAGGAAGCTAGCACTTCGATAAGATCAAAAGGCTTCTGATTAGATCAAAGTCTCGTATGGATATCCATAGAGGTCGGACATTTGTGCGGCTACAAGAGATCTTTGAAAGACATTCATGATCATCTGTTCGCATTGAATATTGATCTATATTCAAGTATATTTTAAATTTATTTTTTCTATTTAATTTTTGTATCTGAATCTTATCTCACATATGATGATTCTGTTATGGTTTAAAGATTTGATCTTATGCATGCTTAAATTAAATTAGATTTAATCTGAAAAATTTTTAAATTCCGCTGCGTACTAGTTTTGAAAAATCATGCGTGCATGAAACCATAAAACTCCAACAAGATAGGCCTCTAGGCCTTAGTCCCAGCAACCTACCCAAAGAGCTCTAGACAAGGCATCAACACAAATAATAAACAAGAAAGAGGAGAGGGTGCAACTTCAGTGCAGACCCACAATCGAGTAGAAAAAGTCAGTGGGAGTCCCATTGCTCAAGATGGAGAAAGTGGGTGCTTGAACACAACCTAAAATTCACTGGATCTATGTCTCATGAAATTCAAAGATCTCCATAGAGTGTCATAAGAAGTCTCAACTAACATAGCTATAGACTTTCTCCATATCGAGGTTGATAGCCATCAAACTCTGGTGGTAGGGGGGCCCTCTAAAGATCGTGCATAAACTTCTGGATGATGAAAATATTATCAATGATGCTCCGACCATCCACAAATATTCAATGCTCCAAGCTCACAATCCGAGAGAGGATATGCTTCATTTTTGCTCACCAATATCATTGCTATAGTCTTGTATAGGATTGTACATAGGCTAATGGGTTTGAAGCGATAGACTCTGTGGTGTCATATCTTTTTAGGATCAAGGATATATAGGACCTCTTTCAATCCTTAGGTATCTTGGTAAAGAGAAAAAACTATAAAGTAGTCATCACTACCTTATGACTAATGATTATCCAATATCTTTGAAGAAGAGAAGGGAAAACCATTCAGTCCTGGCATTTTATCCTCCACCATGGACCAAAAAGCATCCCAAATCTCCTCTGTAAATATTTGCTCAATGAGGTAAGTGTTTTGAGCATTTGAGATTGTAGTCAAGGGAGAGGAGAGGATCATCGATCCACAAGACTTTCTATCCTCTTTGTTGCTCCTTGAATTGATTTTGATGATTACAAAATATTTGAGGAGATTACTAATGATTTTGGCTTGAAAAAAGATTTATTGCATTTCAGGGATAAAATCATAATTCTGTCAAGACCTGATTCAGAAGCCTCAAGAGCAAGAACTGAAGTCGTGCAATCTATTAGAAAAAATTTCAACATTTTTGAAAGTATATTTTATAAGAAAATCAAATTTCTATTTTTGAGTCGATCCCATGAGTCGACTCATGGCTTAAAGGGCTAAATGGCACGCTGAAATTTTGGCTGGCACTCTCTGTGAGTCGATCCCATGGGTCGACCCCTTGGTATGAGTTGACCCTATGAGTCGACCTCTACTGCTTTGCAGGCCAAAATTACAGAACAGTCATTTTCTATTCTGTTCCACAGAGGTCGATCCCATGAGTCAACCCATGAGCATGAGTCGACCCTATGAGTCGACCCCTGTGACGGAAAAGTTTCGCAACGGCTAGTTTTTAACCCGTTTCAATTATATTTAATGCTCATTTAATATGTTCTAATGGCTCTATTTCAGCTCAGATTACTCTCCACCATTATTTGAAGTTATATAAAGGACTTAAAAGAGGGAATCAAAAGATAGAGGATTTTGAAAAAGGTTCTTCAAGTACTCCGTTCAACCCTAAGCAAGAGCCCACTTAAAGCATTCAAGAAGCTTTTAAATCAAGTTCACCAACTCCTCAAGTGCTCATTCAAGTCTCCAACTATCTTGAGAAAATCAGAAAGAGCTTCCTTCAAATTGTGTAAAGTATATTTAATACCTTATTTGCTCATTAAAGGAGCTTCATTTGTATTGCTGTGCTATTAACTGTAATACTCTTTTTGAGTCATTATTTTTGTTTTGGAAGGGTTCCAAAATATGGGAAGGTTGATCCGAACCTTGAATCGGATTGTATTGGGTTGGCTTATATCCGAGAAACAAGTGTTCTAGCTTGGAATAGCTAGAGTCGGAGGTTCCGACGAGTATATTCAGGTTGAATACAATTTAGTGGATTGGAATTCTCAAGTAGGAGCTTGGAGAGTAGATGTAGGTGCAAGGTTGGCACCGAACCACTATAAATCTTTTTGTTTGTGTTGTGTTTAATTGCTCTCCTTTTAAATTTCTTTATTCTCTTGCATTCTTGCATCTAACCATTACCCTTGCATCAATTACATTCTCTTTACTTATCTTGCTATTGTTAAATATTCTTTATAACTTGTAAGTTAAGTTTAAATTTTTGGAAACCCAATTCACCCCCCCCCCCTCTTGGGTTACATTCTCCTCACTTATCTTGCTATTGTTAAATATTCTTCATAAGTTGTAAGTTAAGTTTAAATTTTTGAAAACCCAATTCAACCCCCCCTCTTGGATTGCATAGCTAGGCAACAAGTGGTATCAAAGCTCGATGCTCTAGCCCTACTTTGATTTAACCATCAAAGAGTTAAAGATCTATGGCAACTCAAGTTGGTACTTCTCTAGCTGAGGGGCAGTCCACTAACCGACCTCCACTTTTTAATAGGTCAAACTATACCTATTGGAAAGCTCGGATGAAAATCTTTATTCAAGCACTTGACTATGATATGTGGAGTATCATAGTAAACGGCTCTCACACACCCACTAAAATTATTGATGGTGTGAAATCAATCAAATTCAAAAAAAAATAGGATGAGGTTGATAAGAAAATGGCTCAACTAAATGCTAAAGCTATGAATATTTTATATTGTGCCCTAGATACTAATGAATTCAATCATATTTCAACATGCATGTCTGCTAAAAAAATATGGGATAGATTAGAAGTAACTCATGAAGGAACTAATCAAATGAAAGAATCCATAATTAACATGCTCGTGCATAAATATGAACTTTTTAAAATAGAGCATGATAAATCTATAACTGAAATATTTACTCATTTTACTGACATTATAAATGATCTGAAAAGTCTTGGTAAGTCTTATTCTAACAGTGACATCGTGAGGAAGATTCTTAGATCTTTACCAAGAACTTGGGAAGCCAAAGTGATCGCTATCCAAGAAGCCATGGTCTAAACATCCTACCCTTGGAAGAGCTTCTAGGATCACTAATGACACATGAGCTGAGCATGAAACAACATCAAGAAGAAGAAGTCAAAAAGAAGAGAACAATAGCCCTCAAATCCACTGCTCAACTTGATGAAGAAACTGATGATACGAAAAATGAAGAGCAAGATGAAGAAATGTCTCTCATTACTAGAAGGTTTAAAAAATTTTTGAGAAAAAAGAAACAAGGAATGAGGAAGACGCCACCCACAAAAGAGAAATATAGCAAAGAAAAGAATAAAGACTAACCCCTTATTTGCTACGAATGCAAGAAACCAGGATATTTTAAGTCTGAATGTCCACAACTGAAGAAGGGTCCCAAGAAGTACAAGAAGAAGGCCATGATGGCTACTTGGAGTGAAAGTGATGAGTCAAGCTCCGAAGAAGAAGACTCAAATGAATAAGCCAACTTGTGCCTTATGGCACATAAAAATGAGGTAAATTCTGATACTCCTATTGACTTTACCTTTGAAGAACTTCATGAAGCTTTTTATGATTTAATTGATGAACTAAAGAAGCTAGGGGTAAAGAATAAAGAGTTAAAATCAAAGAATCAATCTTTACTAAAATAAAATGAGAGGATTTCAAATAAAAAATCTATCCTGCTTCAAGAAAATCTGAACCTAAAGAATGAAATTGCCAAGCTAAAATCAATAGTTGAAAAATTCACCTTAAGTTCTAATAAACTTAATATGATTCTTGAAAATCAAAAAGCTATTTATGATAATGCTGGTCTTGGTTACAACCCCTTAAAGAAACAAAAGTTTCTAAAAAATATCTATGTAAACACTTCAAACAATAAGTTCTCAGACATTACTTACTTCAAATGTGGTAAAATAGGTCACAAGTCATACACTTGTGTCTCTAACAAATTCTTAAATTATAATGCAAAGAAAATATGGGTTCCAAAAGGAACCATTGTGACTAACCAAAAAAGATCAAAGAAAGCTTGGGTACCTAAAGTAAAAACTTGACTTTTGCTTGCAGATGTGTCTAGCATCCCAAGGAGCAAACCGAAAATGATATCTTGATAGCAGATGCTCGAGACACATAACTGGTGATGAATCCCAATTCATCACACTTGATGCTAAAAATGGAGGGATGATCATCTTTGGAGATAATGACAAAAGAAAGATCATCGGTATAGATAATATTGGTATTACTCCCTCCAAGTATATTGAAAATATTTTATTAGTAGATGGTTTAAAATATAATTTATTAAGCATCAGTCAATTTTGTGATAAAGGATACAAAGTTATTTTTGAATCTTCTGTTTGCATTGTAACTAGTCCTGTTAATAAAGGCATTAAATTTGTTGGGCATAGACATGGCAATGTTTATATGGTAGATTTGAATGATCTATCCAAAATAAACATGCAATACCTAGTATCTTTGAATGCCAAAATTAATGAGACTAGTTGGCTTTGGCATCGTAGGCTTGCACATATTAGCATGCATTCACTTTCAAAATTCATTAAGAAAGAATTAGTTATTGGTTTACCCAAATTGAACTTTGAAAAGGACAGAATCTGTGATGCATGCCAACTAGGTAAACAAACAAGAGTTTCATTCAAATCTAAAGATATTGTTTCAACTACTAGGCCATTAGAATTATTGCATATGGATTTGTTTGGACCTACTAGAACTACTAGTCTAGGAGGAAAATGATATGATTTTGTAATTATTGATGACTTCTCTCATTTTACATGGATTTTCTTTTTGGCACATAAGGATGAAATTTTTCAAGTTTTCTTTAAATTTTATCGAAAAGTCATAAATGAGAAAGATTTTTCAATTCAAAATATTCGAAGTGATCATGGAATCGAATTTGAAAATCAAGATTTTAAAAAATTTTATGATGAAAAAAGAATAGGCCACAACTTTTCGGCACCCAGGACACCCCAACAAAATGGAGTAGTAAAAAGAAAAAATAGAACCCTTGATGAAATGGCCCGTACCATGCTATGTGAAAGCAATCTTCCAAGATACTTTTGGACGGAAGCTATTAACACTGCATGTTACATATTGAATCGTGCTTTAATTAGACAAATTTTGAAGAAAACTCCCTATGAGCTTTGGAAAGGAAGAAAATCAAATATTGCATATTTTCATATTTTTGGGTGCCGATGCTTTGTGTTAAATAACGGTAAAGAAAGACTAAAAAAATTTGATATAAAATTTGATGAAGTAATTTTTTTTGGTTACTCCTCTTCTAGTAAAGCTTTTAGAGTTTTCAACAAAAGAACCTTAGTAGTAGAGGAGTCAATTCATGTTATCTTTGATGAAACTAACGATCTTCCTTCAAGAAAGAATAAAGGTTTTGATGATGCAGATCCTCTTATAGAAGGGATAAAAGAGATCAATCTAAAAGATTTTACGATTCAAGATGATGAAGAACATGAAGACAAACAAGATGAGGAAGGTGAAGAACGACAAAAATAACCTCAAGGTACAAATAATCTACCCAAAGAATGGAGGTATGATCACAATCACCCCAAGAAACTAATCATTGGTGATCCTACATATGGTGTAAAAACTCATTCTTCACTTAAAAATGCATTCAATCATTGTGCTTTTGTCTCTCATCTTGAACCTAAAACTATAGACGAAGCTGAAAAAGATTATAATTGAATTAATGCAATGCAAGAAGAACTTAATCAATTTGAAAGAAATAATGTATGGACCTTAGTATCAAGACCTAAAAACTATTCAATAATTGGCACAAAATGGGTATATAGGAATAAATTGGATGAACATGGAAATGTAATAAGAAACAAAGCAAGATTGATTGCAAAAGGTTATAATCAAGAAGAAGGAATTGATTTTGATGAGACTTTTGCACCTGTTGCTAGATTATAGGCAATCAGACTTTTACTTGCATATGCTTGCTTTATGAAATTTAAATTATTCCAAATGGATGTCAAAAGTATCTTTTTAAATGGATATATTGCTGAAAAAGTCTATATAGAACAACCCTCAGATTTTGAAAATCATGCTTTTCCTAATCATATTTTTAAACTAAATAAAGCTCTATATGGTTTGAAACAAGCATCCAGGGCTTGGTATGATAGGCTAAGCAAATTTTTACTTAATAATAATTTCTCAAGAGAAAATATAGACACAACTCTTTTCATTAAAAGAAATCAAGATGATATATTAGTTATACAAATATATGTTGATGACATTATTTTTGGGTCTACTAATGAAACTCTTTGTTAAGATTTTGCAAAGCTTATGCAGGGAGAGTTCGAGATGAGTATGATGAGAGAACTCACATTCTTTCTCGGACTCCAAATCAAATAAACGAAGGAAGGAATCTCCATCATCCAAACCAAGTACACAAGAGAATTACTCAAAAGATTTGGAATGGAGAACTCCAAAGCAATTGGCACACCCATGAGCCCTTCATGTAAGCTTGACAAGGACGAAGAAGGTAAAAGTGTAGACTTAAAATTTTATGTGCTCATTTTCAATCAAATTCAAAAGAATCACACTTGAATACAGTTAAAAGAATCCTTAGATATTTAAATGGTACACAAACTCTAGGATTATGATATTCTAAGAACTCATTAATTAACTTAATAGGATATTCAGATGTTGATTTTGCTGGATATAAATTAGATAGAAAAAATACTAGTAGAACTTGCCAATTTCTTGGAGTTAACTTAATCTCTTAGTTTAGCAAGAAATAAAATTCGATAGTACTGTCTACAGCCGAGGCTGAATACATTACCGTCGGAAGTTATTGTGCTCAAATCTTGTAGATTAAGCAACAACTCGAAGACTTTGATATCAAACTTAATGAAACTTTCATAAGATGTGATAATACTAGTGCTATAAATCTCACTAAAAATCTAATTCAACATTCTAGGTCAAAACATATTGAAATCAGGCATCATTTCATACGAAAACATATCCAAAATAAAGACATAATTCTTGACTATATTTGTACTGAAAAATAATTTACTGACATTTTTACCAAGGCCTTAAGTGAAGATAGATTTTGTGAAATTAAGGGAGAACTAAGAATTCTTGATCTATCTGCTTAGGTGTCTCTCTGATTCCAAGGTATCAATATCAAAAATTCTTTTAGCTTAATTTTTATCTTTTTTTTTTGAGCTCAAAAGCTCGAAATAAATATTCTCATGATTAATTTTTGGGTAAACATCCTTCTCCTAATATTTCAAATTTTTTCAAAATTGTTTCATCATTTTTTTGAATTTTTCTGTGCCATGAGTCGACCCCCAGGGTCGACCCTAGGGTAAACTTGTAATATAGACTAAATCCTTCGGGTGCTTTCTTTTTATTGGAAAACCTCCCTTGAGCCGACCTAACTCTTCGTCTTCTTCCTTTCACCAAGCCAAAAGACTCCCTCTCTTCTTTCTCAAACCCAAGTTTTTTCCCAAAACTCTTCTCCCACCATCTCTCACCCTCTAAATCACCCTCTTGGAACCAAGCTCCTCCCTTTTCTCCTTCTTTATTTGGAGTGAGTCGAGCTTGCCCTAGACTCTACCCGTCTTCTCCAAATCGGCACTCTTCTTCTCCAAAATCTTTATCCTTCCCCTCAAAAACTTTTTATCTCTCCCCACATTTGCTCTCCTAAGTTCTTTGCTAGTTCTGCTTGTGCAAATGGCTCCGAAAATGAAGCTTCCACAGAGGAGAAAATCAGTTCGTGAGTTGGAAGAAAGTGTGCGCCGGAAGAGACAAGCAACCGAGACCACTTCGGCTTCAAACCCTGCTCCTGCATTTGCTCCAGCTACAACTTGGTCTCCAATAAGCCCCAGTAAGGTACCCCTTTCTGATAGGAAGGTAGAGTCCGGCAAAAATATTGATTTTAGATTTTTTGAAAAGAAAAAGTTCTCTATCGGATCAAAAATTAAGGACCAAGGTTGGGAATTCTACTGCTCCCTAAAAGAAAATACCTATGTGGATCTTGTTAGAGAATTTTATCTGAATTTGAGATACAGCAATGAAACAGTAAAATCCACAGTAAAGGGTATAGAAATTAGCCTAGATCCTATGCTCTTGAGAGAAATTCTTCATTTATCCTGTGAGGGATACACAAACATGGAACTCCCAGTTAAGGAGGAGGGAATAAATGTTATTCTAGGAAGAACCTTCACTGTAAGCCTAAATAAATTAGAGGCTAAGATTCTTTCCATTGAGATGAGGCTGCTACACCAAATGGTAACTAAGTGATTTTTCTCTAGAAGTGGTAGACATGATCTCCTCTCTGGTCGGGACATCTGCATTATGTATCATGTTATTACTCAAACTCCCCTGAACCTCCCGGCATTGATGATTGAGGCTATGAGAGAGACCTTGAATAGGTCCAAGGCATGTTTGCCTTTTGGTATGGCTCTCACTTTAGTATTTAGGATATTTGGAATTAGCTTTGAGGGGGAGGCAGTAGCTAGGCTATCTCACTCCGACACTATCAACCGTCATACTCTGCACCGCATGGGATTTTTCAAGACTGATGATGGTTGGACAAAAGGTGTGGAAGAGAGAGCTGAGGACAGAGCAGAGGAAGAAGGACCATCATCATCTCTCCGTGATCACAGGACTGTATCTTCAGATATTCAGTTTGTTTCTGACCATGAGGCTGGGCCGTCAGAGTCTATGAGGAGGCACACTTCAGTTCAGCTGCCGGATAGCAGAGCACATCCTTCAGAGATCAGATTGGCTGATAATCAGATAGAGATGATATCTCAACGTATAACCTCCACACTATCACGTCAGTTGGGTACTTCTGCTTTTGCTCAGAGATCAACATCTCATGTTGTATCTGATCAGACACTGATCCTCCACATCTCCACTGTGTTTCAGATGATTTTTGATCAGTCAGTACGCATCGAGCAGCTTGAGGGTTGTATAGTAAGACTGACTGGTAGAGTATTTGACTTGCAGAGGCAAGTGTTAGCTCTAGCCTATCCACAGCCTCATGAGGACATCACTGAGGTCTCTGACCTATTTGCGGAGGTAGCCAGACTGCAAGGAGACTTAGAGAGTGGTTTTGACTTTTTGAGGAGAGAGATCAGGGACTCTAGTGAGCATGCTTCCACTCAGTTTACTGCACTGCTACAATCTGTTTCGAGAGCTTTGAACCTTCTGGACACCATCAGACTCTCTCTTGTAGCTCAGTCCTTTGCTTCTCAGCCTTCAGGATCTTCTCACCCCTCCACTCGTGCTGGCACCTCTACCCTTGGCAGAGGCAGATGCGGTCGAGGTCGAGCTCGTGGATATGATCCTTCATCTCCTCACCCCATCTCTGATTCATCAGACTCCGATCCATCCAGCCATGATATCTATTAGATCTAGTGTAGTCCGTCCTTTCTTTAGTTTTTGTCTAGGATCTTTTCTTGTAGGCCATGTAATGCAGTATTGACTGATTGACTCTTGGATAGTTTCTATCCATATCTTTTGTACTCTAAGTCAACACTTATGTATTAAAATATCTTTGTACTCAATCATCTTTTGGATATATATATATATATATATATATATATATATATATATATATATATATATATACTTTGACTTTCAATGAATATCTCTGATCAAATGAAGTTACTTTTAAATTCTAAAATACTTGAATAGCAATATCTTTTCAATGAACAAATTGATATATCTTTTACGATTGCTATATTGAGGGGGAGTAAAATAATAACCAATAAAGAAACAAGCAATCAAAGAAGGAAGCTAAAGAAGTAAAATTGATCCCATCAACAGGAAGGAATAGATAAAATATATTAAAAAAAAGAGAGAAAAGAATCAAGATTGAGATATAAAATCTCAATTGATGCTGTTAAAAAGGGGGAGTAGAGAATCGAGATTGAGATTGAGCAATAAGAGCAATAAAGATTGAACATTAAGTAAATTGTTAAGATTGAACATTAAGTAAATTGTAAAGATTGAACATTAAGTAAATTGTTAAGATTGAACATTAAGTAAATTGTTAAGCAAATGGGTACATGTGTCACATGCCTTTCTTTTTTTTTCTTTTCTTTCCAAGCAAATGCACTTATAAGCAAATTTTAAATTTCTCTTTAAACTGATTATGATGTATTTCATTCCAATACTTGGCAATAATATCTAAGTGATGCATCTTCATAAATTTGAAATTAATGTTCAATGCTTTTTATATGCTTTTGCTCAAATATTTTGTCATCATCAAAAAGGGAGAGATTGTTGCTCCTTGAATTAATTTTGATGATTACAAAGTATTTGAGGGGATTACTAATGATTTTGGCTTGGAAAAAGACTTATTGCATTTCAGGGGTAAAATCATAATTCTGTCAAGACCTGATTCAGAAGCCTCAAGAGCAAGAACTAAAGTCGTGCAATCTATTGGAGGAAATTTCAATATTTTTTGAAGTATATTTTATAAGAAAATCATATTTCTATTTTTGAGTCGACCCCATGAGTCGACTCATGGCTTAAAGGGCTGAACGGCATGCTGAAATTTTGACTGGCACTCTCTGTGAGTCGACCTCATAGGTCGACCCCTTGGCATGAGTCGATCCTATGAGTCGATTTCTGCTGCTTCGTAGGCCAAAATTACAGAATAGTCATTTTATATTCTATTCCATAGAGGTCGATCCAATGAGTCGATCCATGAGCATGAGTCGACCCTATGAGTCGACCCCTGTGATGGAAAAGTTTCGCAACGACTAGTTTTTAGCCCATTTCAATTGCATTTAATGCTCATTTAATATGCTCTAACGGCTCTATTTCAGGTCAGATTACTCTTCACTATTATTTGAAGTTATATAAAGGACTTAAAGGAGGGAATCAAAAGATAGAGGATTTTGAAAAAGGTTCTTCAAGCACTCTGTTCAACCCTAAGCAAGAGCCCACTTAAAGCATTCAGGAAGCTTTTAATTCAAGTTCACCAACTCCTCAAGTACTCATTCAAGTCTCCAACTATCTTAAAAAAATCAGAAAGAGCTTCCTTCAAATTGTGTAAAGTATATTTAATGCCTTATTCGCTCATTAAAGGAGTTTCATTTATATTTCTGTGCTATTAACTGTAATACTCTTTTTGAGTCATTATTTTTATTTTAGAAGGGTTCCAAAATATGGGAAGGTTGATCCAAACTTTGAATCGGATTGTATTGGGTTGGCTTGTACCCAAAAAATAAGTGTTCTAGCTTGGAATAGCTAGAGTCAGAGGTTCCGACGAGTGTATTCAGATTGAATACAATTTAGTGGATTGAAATTTTCAAGTAGGAGCTTGGAGAGTGGATGTAGGTGCAAGGTTGGCACCAAACCACTATAAATCTTCTTGTTTGTGTTGTGTTTAATTGTTCTCCTTTTAAATTTCTTTATTCTCTTGCATTCTTGTATCTAACCATTACCCTTGCATCAATTACATTCTCCTCACTTATCTTGCTATTGTTAAATATTCTTCATAAGTTGTAAGTTAAGTTTAAATTTTTGAAAACCCAATTCACCCCCCCCCCTCTTGGGTTGCATAGCTGGGCAACACTCTTGACTTAAAGAAAGTAAGAAGCTCCTGTCTAATTGCATTCTCCCTATCCATCATTTATCTTGTACTATCTATGAGGGATTGGATCATATTTCTTTACCTCCTAATTATAGTAGATTGATGAAGAAAATTTGGTATTCCTATCTCCATTCCTAATCTATTGGATCCTCGACTTGTAGCACCAGAGGACATCTTGCTATCAAAGTAAAGAGTGGTGCATAGCTAGCTTTATCTTGAGATCAACCAGCTCCTCGACAAAAAGATGCCCATCCTTGTCCTCTCTAGCCTGAAGGCCCATAATAGAGGCTTCAGCCTCCTCCACATGCTTGAAGATGTTGTGCATCTTCATCTGGTTCCATCTTCGAAGCCTTCATTTGGTGATGGGCTCCAGCTTGTGTCACTCGATATAAAGCAACCCCCTACATCGGCACTCCCCAAGCACCTCAATGCTAACAAAGATCATGTATTGATCTAAGATGATTCGAGGAAGGTGGTGCATCTAGTAATTTGAGAACTATTGGATCTAGCTAATCGAAGTGAAGGTCCTATCAATCCTCTACCAAATCCTAGTATTGCCTACTTGGTTGTTACACCAGATGAATCCAACTGTAGAGAATAGAAGGTCAACAAGGCCAGTTGTCTCAACGAAAACCCAAAACTCCCTAGACTTGATTTTGTTGCAGAAAGGCCTCCCCTCTCTCTTTTCCATAGGCTGATAAATACAATTGAAGTCCCTAGTCAGCATAGTAGGGATTTTCTGACCAAGCAAATTAGACGTCTTAGTCTAGAGGATCTTTTGTTCTCTATAATCAGCGCTGGCATGGACATCCAACAAAATCCATGAGATTTCATTCAACTTAGAAATCACTCAACAATCTATTAGGTATAATTGTGTGGGACATCCATAGTAGCAACACCTACTTGCCACAATAGAACAATACCTCGAGAGAGCCCTTTCGATGTAATGGGATAGAAATCCCATGAAGGTGGAAAGCATTAATGGTCTCAAATCATCTTTCTACTCGATAGCCGCATTTCATACAACAAACAAATATCCAAACTATACAATAGCACCGATCTTCTAAAGAAAGAAATAAAAGAGGGCTTCCTCACTCCCTACAATTCTAGGAGAGGATCTTCATTGAGTAAGTCAGGGTGATGATAGTTCAGGATCCGGACCTTCCTAGCAAACAATCTCTTCAATTTGAATACCACCACTTGGTTCAGTCTTCCTCTTCTCGGGTTGTGACTCATCACCTAAAGCTGCCTTGAGCCACTAAAGGATCTCTTCATGCTTTAAAGTTTCCATCCATGAATCATCCTCACCATCAACACACACCACCAAACCCACCTAAGCAATCCTCAACTCCCCCTATGATCGAAGGATACCACCGTGGCTGAGGGAATCCTTCTTCCCTTCCTTAAGGACTAAGGTGTGGGAGAAGAGATAGCCAGGGGAAGGGGCTCCACTAGAGAGGGGCTTTTAACCTTTTGATTCACCACTGGGCTACCCCTTAGAGCTGAGGATGTTGATGCCTCATCCTCTTTTGGGTGATCTGAAGATTGTGATTTGGAAAGAGCTATATCCCCTTATGGTCTGAGCCCACCACCAGCCTATGAGGGAGTAGGTGAGACCGATTTGGCCTAAGTTGATGCAGCTAGGTTCTTGGACCTCTTCAGACATTGGCCCGGTCCAGCCTTCGCCATCATAATGTCTAATCTCCATGGGCCCTTGGGCCCAACATCCTCCATCTCTTGGGGGCCTAGCTCCCTAAGTGGATCAAAACTCGAGTCTGAAGCCCTAACAACCCCCTCCATTGATTGACAACAATCACCCATCATGCTACCATTCACCAAGGATCAACAGCATGCGACCTTGGTTGGCTTTTGCCAACCATCCAAATTGGGCATTGACTCGAGTGAGTTGGGTCGATTCAATGCCGAGTTTGGCCAAGAAGGGAAAACCTGGCTTAGACAACTCAGGCGCTGATGGTCCCCTTCCTCACCCATTGTACCCTTTGGTAACCCTAGGCTATTTGACTTTCACTGTCACCAACCAAGGGCCAAACGTCGAGCATCAATCCATCTCTCTTTGAGCCACCTCCTACTCAATACCATCCTTCAATCTACCACCCACCTCCACCACCATAGGAGTTATCTCCTTCTCCTGAATCGAGTTCAAAAAAATTTTTGACTAGACCGATGGCTTCGTAGTCAATTCTGATGTCAGAAACTTACATTCACTATTGGAATATCTGATTCTCTTATAGTGGTAGTAGAACAAGGGGATGTTCTCATATATGAAGATATACCACAAATCCCTATGCCTCTCCCGATTCAGAATCCTAGGCTTCAATGGCTTTATGGCATCGATTTGGATCTTGACTTTGGTATACCCTAACTTCTATAGCTAGTCGATGAACATGTCCATGGCCAACGATTTTCCCATTAAGGAAGTGATCTCCAAGATAGATAGCTTGTCCCCAAACTCCAAGGGCAATCATGGTAGTTTGATCCACACCACCATCATTTGAACTAAGTCAGTGCCAAGAATGAAGTCAGGCACCCATGGTTCTATTGTCATTAGTTGCCTGGTGATCAACTAAGGGCCATTTGCTAGGGTAGCATTTCAATCATCCTTCGATCGAAATCTAAAGACACAATAGTCTTTAGCTGGTGGAAATGACTCTACATTGTAGTCCAGTTTCCTCTTTGCCTTCAACTCCCTTGCAATCCATTTTGCTAGAACTCTCCAGCCTAACTTTCCCTTTGGTCTCTAGGGTTCTAGTCTTATTATGAGGCTTCGATCTATTCCTCTTATAACTCCAAAACCTACATAAAATGTAGCCGGAGATTCTCCAATTTCTCCTCTAAAATCTTATGACTTGTCCAACCAAATTACCTCATCCGACCCTGAGCACTCCTAATCGATATCTAGTTTTCATCACTGCTTCTCATAGAAATACAACTTCCCCATCAGAGGATTCACCAATTGAAGGACCACCTTGATCGGCCATGCTTAAGCCATCCACCAAGTATTCAAAGAAAGATCTCAAACAAGCACCAGAAACCACATGAAACTTAAAATGCCTGCACACCAAAATGAAACTCTCAAATCCTTTTTTTTTCCTTTTTTTTTAACTAGAAGCAACTATTTACCTTTGTTTCCTTTAACAAATCATATTTTAACATTAGTCATCAATGAGAAACTATAATTTCACTAATGGATTAGTGAATAGTAGATTCGTCATAGCGATGTGTGTCACCTATAATGCAATAGTAATTATAATATCTCATGATAGGTTTCATTCACAAATAGCATAGACATATCACATGCATTTTCATTTGAAAGACAACTTACTTTTATGTTTATTAATTTTAGCAAATGCTTTATTAATTTTAGCAAATGCCATAATATACTCATTTTGTAGTGTAGGTTTTAGAAGCAAGCATTGTTTATCAATAGAATTACAAGAATGCACAAGGTAAATGTAATGAAGGATAAAGGCTTGGCATAAAGAGGTGTGAGGTCCTTAGGTTCACATTTAATTTCAGATTAGTTAATTAACAGCCAATCTTGTTTTAGCTTTTATTAATTCTATTTCTAGTTTAGTTGCTTATTTTAACTTTGCTTTTGTTTGCTATTTTAATCTTACGTAAGCAAAGGTATTTCCCTGGGCACCTAACCAATGTTATTATTAGATATTTTTGAGTTATGTTATTTGTTATCCTCCCTTTGATTGGTCGTTTGAAGGTCTTATCGTGAAGGGTAAAAAAAAGGATGCAACTTTTAATCTTATTCTAGCACAGTTTCTAAAGCATCAAATACTTGATTGTGGATAATTCACTCTATATAGGCATCTATTAAAATATTTTAGTGTAGAATTTAGTTCATGATGAACCAAAGTCATACTGGGTGAAAGTGGATCAATATCTGTCCAAATATAATTTTTTGTCCAAATATGGATGAAAATTTAAGTATTTGACTTATATGAATATATATATTCATATCCCTTAAAGAAAAATGGATATGGAAATGGATAGATAACTATCTTATTCGCATCCGAATATCCAATTTTACTTATAATTCTATTCAATTTTGTGTAGTACTTATTAACTTTTAAGAAAAATATACAATTATATTAATATAATATTAATTTAATTTATCATTCATTTAGTAATATCTTAGATTCTATAGTCATAAAATTTAATTATCCAATATATATCCATATTTTCTATATCCAATTTGTACCCATATTTGTTTAAAACAAATATGGATAAATTTTTGCATAGACTATTATTTGTATCATAACATATCTGTATTTGTATTCATCAAATAAAATAAATATTGATATAGATATACTGATAATTTATCAGATATGGATATGGATATATTATCCGATCCAATTCAAGCCCAAAGATCAAGGTAGGCGATTTTGACTTGCATTTCTTCTGTAGTGTGTTGGAATATAAGTCGTGCAGTATGGCCTCTTCTGACCATTGGCAAGAGATGAAAAGAAAGTGGCCTAAAATAAAATTATAAATTTACTCACATTGAAGATACTAATTGTTGTGGGGGTTATCCCACCTCAGCTCATAAGAAAGTCAATCTGAATTGATGGCTGAGTTCATATAAAGTCGATCTAAATTAGAGGTTAAGCTCATAAGAAAGCCGACATGAATTAAAGACTGAGCTCATAAGAAAGCCAACCTGAATTAGAAGATGAGTTCATATAAAGCCGATCTGAACTAGAGACTGAGGTCATAAGAAAGCCAACCTGAACTGGAGCTGAGCTCATCAGAAAGTTGAATGCTGACCGACTCATCTCAGCTCATATAAATACTGATCTGACTCGTCTTAGCTCATATAAATATTGACCTAATTTATCTTAGCTTATATGAATGCCGATCTGAAGTAAAGTATTCTATATATCTGAGATATCTAGAGTCTCATATGATACTTGATCTCACCTCGGTATTTTATCGAGGTCAACTATTACATTAAACGGCCACAGTCATCCTATGAAAGTTGGCCATGAAGTCACATACATCCATACTACAACTCATCATCAGCTGACACATACAGCTAAGTATGACCTCACTTCTAGCTAATATATATAACTATGCTCCAGCTCACATATAGCTGGCCTCTAACAGCCTAAAAAACTCCTCCAATGGCCTAACAAACTCTTAAACGGCCTCATCAGTCTCTCTATGAATAGAGGGGCAAGAGATCTTCTAGATAAGTTCTGACTCTCAGACTCTGGACTCATATTAGAGTGAGACTCTGTCGATGAAAATTTTGTCAGTTCTCCAATGAGAACTTTAGTTTCCATCCAATCCAAACTCTCTAGTTCCTCACCAACCCTTCTTTTCTCTATTCTACTTTTTTCACCTTCTATTCTCGAGGCTTAAACTGACTTAAACATCGGAGGGTCAAAAATCAAAAAATCTACATCTGGTTCCTTGACTTGTTTTGTAGGTTCCTTGAAGACTTGCCAAATTGGATTGCTACAGCCCTTCCAGCATATCTTCTTTCGATCCCATCATCTTAAATTTTAAGCCTCACAACAACAGATTGGTGCTAGAAAGAGGGCCTTTGCCCAAAAATTTTGTGAAAAAATGATGAATTAGAAAGCACAAAATAATGTACCATAGAATAGTGACTAGAGGTAGTTCTTCAAGAAACTCTAGCTCAGCACAAAGAGCCCTCAATAAAGTTTTCTTTAATATCTCAATTCTTATCCATAGAAGGTCAGATTCCTCTATGTAGTCTTATCAGGTTACATCACTTTACTACACCACCTTCAGAGCCTTAAGCTGTCAACTCATGGTATTAATAGGGATGGCCTTTGCATCTTGTGAGTTGACAATACTCACCAATTCAAAAAATCAAAAGATCAGGCTCGATGCTCGAGAATATGATGAGGGGTGAAAATATCCTTTTCGACCACCTCTTTTCTCAAGACTCTTAACAGAACTCATAATCTCTTTAGTAGTAAATTCTCAAGCTCCATCTACTATTTTATTCCTTTCTTGTAGGTCAATAGGTTCTTGAGCACGCGAGCCGAAGAAAATTCGAAACAAAGACAATAAAGTTTGTTCAAATGAGATATATGTTTGAAGAAACTCGTATCTAAACGAGATATCTATTTGAAGAAACTTAAATTCTAATTTAAGATTTTAAGACAACATACTCTTGAAAGGGAAGAAGATGAAACATCTTAATATGAAATTCATCTGTTATATGGGGGATCCAACCTGCCTGTGACGACATCGGATAGAGATATTTCTTAAATCTCTATGATATTCAATTTATTATGATTGGTTTATTCTTAGTTAATTGACTTAAGCTTTAAAGCCATATCATTCTTAATATTTTAAAATTTACTTATTATATTAAGCTACATATGCTTCATGATTGATTCAACCAAGGTCAAATAATATTCATGTTGTAAAAGGACGACATCTTTAGTCCCACATCAGTAGTGAGTTAAGAGAAAGTATGGCTAATATAGATTGAAACTTTCTTGCTCCTTGTAAAGGATAAAATCGTGAAGCTCCAAATGATCAAAGCCTATTGAAGTCCAAAAATAGTCATAAGCCAAAACAAACAATATCTCATATATATGAAAGCAGAGTTAACCCAATCATTTGAGCCATCTAATCCCTTGATCGCAATAGTTCATTATAAATATAATTATTTAAATCTTATATAGTACAGATAAATCCAAATTGGACTATGTGAGGTTAGATAGATCAATATGTATGTATACGTGTGTGTACATGTATATATATAAAAAAAAAGAGAGGAGAAAATCCTCGTCTTGGTCGAAGTCACCTTACAGGTGATATGACAAAAAAAGTAAATAAAAAAAAAAAAGGAGAAAATTCTCATAAATTTGATCTTGGATGCGATCGAAGTCATCTTACAAATGACATAATATATATATATATATGTATATATATGTATATATATATATATATGTATATATATATGTATGTATATATATATATATATATGTATATATATATGTATGTACATATGTATATGTATGTATATATATATGTATGTACATATGTATATGTATGTATATGTATGTATGTACATACATATATGTATGTATATGTATGTATGTACATACATATATGTATGTATATGTATGTATGTACATATATATATATATGTATATGTATGTATGTATATATATATATATATATATATATGTATGTATGTATGTATGTATATATATATATATACATACATATATATATATATATATATATATATATATATATATATATATATATATATATATATATATATATATATATAAAAGAGAGGAAAGAAAGGAAAAAAAAGAAAGAGAGGGGTGGGGCCTCGAACACCGTCAAGTCATCTTACGAATGGCTTCCCCTCCGCCAGGGGTCGCCGGCGGGCCACCCGCACCCTCCTGGAGCCAAACACCGCCGGTGTGGCTGAATTGGTGGCCTCCCACCACCGGCATGACGAATCGGTGCCCCATACGCCTCCAAGGGCCGAACCCCGATGGATCGGCCGTTACCAAAACCTTTCGTGGCCTCCCACGCTGGCGTGCCGGATTGGTGCCCCCTGTCCCTCCCGAGGTCAAGACTGACGAATCGGCCTTCACCAACGTCTCCAGCGCTTCCGCATGACCCCCGGAGCCAAGATCGGTGGACCAGCAGTCACCAGAGCCTTTCGCATGCTCCCGTGTGTTCCCAGGCATCGAATCCCGTCGGGCCGAAGCCTCCCGATGTCTGTGAGCCTCCTGACGTCAAAACGCATCCAGATTGGTGTTACCGGCACCGGACTCCATCGGATTAACGACACTGGTGTCTCTGGTTCCCCTCCTCGCGCTCGCATGCATTCCTGGAATGGAGCCCCGCCGGGTCGGTGATTTTTCGATGTCAAATCCATCCGCATCGATGGCCCATGTGTGCCTTCCGGCGCCAAACACCTCCGGGTTGGTGATTTTCCGGCATCAAATCCCTCCAAGTCGGCGGCCTCCGACGTCAAGAACTTTCAGATTGGTCGTCCCTGGGCCTCCCGCATTCCGTGCCTCCCGTTGCTGACGACTCCCCGACTCGGACGACTTTTCCCACTGTGTGCGCGGTCTCTTCTTCGCCCAAGGCCTCCGCACTTCCCACCTCGGGCAATGCTGAGGTGACCTATGGGTGCCTGCAAAGCCCGTGCAGTCCCTCCTTCACCCGAGGTTGGCTCCCGCATCTAACCTCGGACAATACTGGCGTGACTCGTGAATCTCCGAAGATCAGGTCAAAGTTGAATCAAAAAAAAAAAAAAATTGGTCGAAATTAAAATGATCTAAAATACGGATCAAACTCAAGCTAAACAACAAGTAATCAAACAGGACTCACGAGTTTTTAAATAAAATCTTCTGATAAAAGACTCTTAAACTCCTTGCAGAATCAAAAAAGAACAATATGGTCAAGCCAAAATCAAAATCATGACGGAAATAAAATTAAAATTAGACCAGGACAAAAACAAATCCAAACTTGAGGCAAAAAACAGGAAAGAGTCGAGCAGAACTTAGAAGCTCTTAAACAGACATCATAATCTCTGTTGGGTATAAAATACCCACAGCCGAAGTCCTCAGCAGAATCGGCTCCAGGAGGTCCGCCCGGACTCCTACGGGAGCCGAGCTTCGTCGCCAACGTCAACCGCCGGTAAGGTTCGTCCGGACTCCTACGGGAGCCGGACTCCGCCAACAACTCCAACCGCAAGCAGACTTCGTCCGGACTCCTACGGGAGCCGGACTCCGCCAACAACTTCAACCACAAGCAGACTTCGTCCGGACTCCGCCAACAACTTCAACCGCAAGTAGACTCCGCCCGGACTCCCACGGGAGCCGGGCTCTGTCCTTAACATCAGCTGCCGGTAAGCCTTATCCGGACTCCTAAGGGAGCCGGACTTCGCCTTTAACTTTAATTGCAGGAAGACTCCGCCCGGACTCCTACGGGAGCCGGGCTTCATCCTCAACTCCAACGGCTGCAGACAAACTTCGTCCGGACTCCTACGGGAGCCGGACTCCGCCAACAACTTCAACCACAAGCAGACTTCGTCCGGACTCCTACGGGAGCCGGACTCCGCCAACAACTTCAACCGCAAGTAGACTCCGCCCGGACTCCCACGGGAGCCGGGCTCCGTCCTTAACATCAGTTGCCGGTAAGCCTTGTCCGGACTCCTACGGGAGCCGGACTTCGCCTTTAACTTTAATTGCAGGAAGACTCCGCCCGGACTCCTACGGGAGCCGGACTTCATCCTCAACTCCAACGGCTGCACACAAACTTCGTCCGGACTCCTACGGGAGCCGGACTCCGCCAACAACTTCAACCGCAAGCAGACTTCGTCCGGACTCCTACGGGAGCCGGACTCCGCCAACAACTTCAACCGCAAGTAGACTCCGCCCGGACACCTACGGGAGCCGGGCTCCGTCCTCAACATCAGCTGCCGGTAAGCCTTGTCCGGACTCCTACGGGAGCCGGACTTCGTATCTGATTTTGATTGCAGGGGATTCCACCCGGACTCCTACGGGAGCCGGGCTCCGCCCGCGACTTCAGCTCCGAGAGGACTCCGTCCAGACTCCCACGGGAGCCGGGCTCCACCCACGACCCCAACCGCAGGGAGGACTCCGCCCGGACCCCTACGGGGGCCGGACTCCGACCGCTGTCGAACTTCAGCCGATGGATCTGCGCCCCCTGGCAAGCCACAATAATAGCCACGATCCTGCTCCACTTCCTGCGGCGGATTCCGCGCAGCTCCATCACTCCCTGACAGGCCGCAGTAACGGTCGCAGCTCTGCTCCACTTCCTACGACGGATTCCGCACAGCTCCATTACTCCCTGGCAGGCCACAATAACGGCCACGATCCTGCTCCACTTCCTGCGGCGGATACCGCGCGATTCTCCCATCCGCTGGCAAGTCACGACAACGGACGCCGCTCCACTCTCCGCGACAGACTCCACGTGGCACGCCCCGGTGATAGCCACGGGTCCACTCCACTACTCTGTGCAACAAACTTCGCCTGACCCTGGGCAGCCTACTGCCAGACGGTTACAGATATCGCTATCAGGCTACTGCCCCTCCGCCTATAAAAGGGGGCCCCAGATACGTTATTCTATAAGCTCTAGTTTTTACCTAAAACTCTGCTAAATTTTCCGTTCGAACACTCCATTCTTGTTGAGGCAGAGAACTGACTTGAGCATCGGAGGGTCTTGCCGGAGCAACCCCACCTCCGGTTTAGACTTCCCTTGCAGGTCCCGACGGCGACCGCGACTTCCTCGACTCCAGCTTCTCCGGCGCAAGCGAATTTTTGTACCAACAGGATTGGCGCTAGAGGAAGGGGCCTGTGTCTTCGCAGTACCCTTGTTCTTAAAGGAGCGTTCAACGGAGCCGCCCCCGATCGTCTTCTCAGACACCCACTCCTTGTTTCCCCCCGCGGGATCCATACTCGATGCCTCCACGTAAGGCGTCCACGCGACGGTCCACGGCCTCCGCGGCCAGATCTCAGGCTCTGGCCTCCCCTCCTGTTTCTCAA
This sequence comes from Elaeis guineensis, assembly GCF_000442705.2. Classification (NCBI taxonomy): domain Eukaryota; kingdom Viridiplantae; phylum Streptophyta; class Magnoliopsida; order Arecales; family Arecaceae; genus Elaeis; species Elaeis guineensis. The sequence goes on from NC_025999.2 coordinate 25,352,734, forward strand.
CCTCCTCCTCCTCCTCCTCCGGCGGCGGCGGTCGGCGCGGAGCAGTTTGACTTGCTGGCACAGCAGGTCAGAGGCCTCACCGAAGCTGTGCAAGCAATGCAGCAGCAGTAGCTGCAGGCATCGGCGCACCCGGAAAGGGCGTCTCCGGAATGCCAGAACCCGACGGCGGGGCGGGCCACCTGGGCCAGCCGCCCCGTCCTTCCTGGGAAAACAAACCAGAGGGTAGAGAGCCCTCAATCGGACCACGACTCCACCCCTGGAAGATCTCTGCCCCCGTTCTGCCAGAGGACCCTCGAGACTCGAAGTCGAGAGGATTTCCTGGACCGGAGGCTCCAGGAGATGAACCGGTGGATTGAAGAACTCCGCCATGCACCCTCCTCTTATGGTGAGGATATTTGTACTGACCCTCCCTTCTCCCAAATGATCATACAGGAACCGATCCCGCCAAACTTCAAGCTTCCCCAGTTCGAAAGCTACAACGGGACTTCGGACCCGGTCGATCATCTGGAGGCCTTCCGGACGATGATGCTGCTTCACGGTGCTCCTGATGCCATCTTATGCCGGGCTTTCCCGTCTACCTTGAAGGGAGCGGCGAGGAACTGGTACTCAGCTTTGAAACTGGGTACCATCTTTTCCTTCGATCAAATGAGCCACCAATTTGTGGCCCATTTTGTCAGCAGCCGGCGCCCCCGGAAGGGTTCGGAGTCCCTCATCAACATCAGGCAAAGGGAAGGGGAGTCCATTCGGGCCTACATCAATCGCTTCAACATCGCGGCACTGGAGGTCCGGAACTTGGACCAATCAGTCGCAATGGCCGCCCTGAAGGGTGGCCTTCAGAAGAATGATCTTTTGTTCTCTCTGGAGAAGAAATATCCCAGGGATTTTGCTGATTTGCTGGCTCGGGCTGAAGGATACGTCCGAGCGGAAGAGGCCTTCAAAATGAAGGATGAAGAGACGGCGAGGGAGCGACAAACGGGAGACTCGAGTAAGCCCGCAATTGAAAAAAGGCCAAAGGAAGCCCGGCTGCGTTCTCGATGCCCTCCTAGGCATAAGCGCGCCCATACTCCACCCCGGGCGCGCAGGCAGAGAAGCCCGGATCGTGAGGTTCGGCGGGGTTCCCCACCAGGGAGATTCTGCAACTACGCCCCCCTCAACGCCTCGAAGGCCCAGGTATTGATGGAGGTCAGGGAGCAGCTCCCTAGGCCGGAGAGGATGCGCACACACCCCGGGAAGCGCAACCCCAACAAATTCTGCCTCTACCACCGCGACCACGGCCACGACACAGAGGAATGCATCCAGCTCCAGGACGAGATCGAGGAGCTCATTCGGCGAGGTCGACTCGACAGGTTCATCCGACGTAGGCCCGAGGGTAGAGGAGATCGGCCAAAGGCCCTTCCGCAGCCTGAACCGCCAAGAAGGGAGGAGCAACTCGGGGACTGGCCTCCCATCGGGACCATCGACTCCATCACCGGAGGGCCTCAAGGAGGAGCAGACCACCCGCGACCGTGGAACTCGGAAAATCTGTAAATGTATCACTTACGATTTTACCTTGAATCTAAATTTCTTTCTACTTGACGTACTCTTCCCATCTGGCGTGGATTTATTATGACTGGATATGACCCCTCCAAAAACAAAGTTATGTTAGGAACGGGGGAGAACCCCGCCCAAGCATACCTAAAATGAAAGTCCGACTATCTCAAAATCGGGTGGGGGGAGAGGCCTTACAGCGCCCTAATGTGCCCCCACAGCCATGTCAGGAACAGGAGGAGGACCTCATCCTGACATGAGCAAAGTCAAAGGCCCGGTTCTTTTAGACCGGATGGGGGGAGAGGCCTTACAACGCCCTGATGTGCCCCCACAGCCATGTCAGGAACAGGAGGAGAACCTCGTCCTGACATGAGCAAAGTCAAAGGCCCGGTTCTTTTAGACCGGATGGGGGGAGAGGCCTGACAACGCCCTGATGTGCCCCCACAGCCATGTCAGGAACAGGAGGAGAACCTCGTCCTGACATGAGCAAAGTCAAAGACCCGATTTTTTTAGACCGGATGGGGGGAGAGGCCTGACAACGCCCTGATGTGCCCCCACAGCCATGTCAGGAATAGGAGGAGAACCTCGTCCTAACATGAGCAAAGTCAAAGGCCCGGTTCTTTTAGACCGGATGGGGGGAGAGGCCTTACAACGTCCTAATGTGCCCCCACAGCCATGTCAGGAACAGGAGGAGAACCTCGTCCTGACATGAGCAAAGTCGAAGGCCCGGTTCTTTTAGACCGGATGGGGGGAGAGGCCTTACAGCACCCTAACGCGCCCCCACTGCCAAGCCGGGAACGGGAGGAGAACCTCGCCCTGGCTCGAGCAAAGTGGAGGGCCCGGACTCCTACGGGAGCCGGGCTCCGTCCACGACGCCAAGGAAGACTTCACCCGGACTCCTACGGGAGCCGGGTTCCGTCCACGATGCCAAGGAAGACTTCACCCGGACTCCTACGGGAGCCGGGTTCCGTCCACGACGCCAAGGAAGACTTCACCCGGACTCCTACGGGAGCCAGGTTCCGTCCACGACGCCAAGGAAGACTTCACCCGGACTCCTACGGGAGCCGGGCTCCGTCCACGACGCCAAGGAAGACTTCACCTGGACTCCTACGGAAGTCGGGTTCCGTCCACGATGCCAAGGAAGACTTCACCCTGACTCCTACGGGAGTCGGGTTCCGTTCGGATTCCGTCCACGATGCCAAGGAAGACTTCACCCGGACTCCTACGGGAGCCGGGTTTCGTCCACGACGCCAAGGAAGACTTCACCCGGACTCCTACGGGAGCCGGGTTCCGTCCACGACGCCAAGGAAGACTTCACCCGGACTCCTACGGGAGCCAGGTTCCGCCCACGACACCAAGGAAGACTTCATCCGGACTCCTACAGGAGCCGGGTTCCATCCACGATGCCAAGGAAGACTTAACCCGGACTCCTACGGGAGCCGGGTTCCGTCCACGATGCCAAGGAAGACTTCACCCAGACTCCTACGGGAGCCGGATTCCATCCACGACGCCAAGGAAGACTTCACCCGGACTCCTACGGGAGCCGGGTTCCGTCCACGACGCCAAGGAAAACTTCACCCGGACTCCTACGGGAGCCAGGTTCCGCCCACGACGTCAAGGAAGACTTCACCCGGACTCCTACGGGAGCCGGGTTCCGTCCACGACACCAAGGAAGACTTCACTCGGACTCCTACGGGAGCCGGGTTCCGTCCACAACGCCAAGGAAGACTCCACCCGGACTCCTACGGGAGCCGGGCTCCGTACACGATGCCAAGGAAGACTCCATCCGGACTCCTACGGGAGCCGGGCTCCGTACACGACGCCAAAGAAGATTCCACCCGGACTTCTATGGGAGCCGGGTTCCACCCACGACTTCTGCAGCAAGAGCTGATGGTGGCGAAGCCCGGCCGCCCAACAAGATCGGGTGAAAGGAAAAAGCCCCTCATCGGCACCTCCGCGCTCCCATGCAACCCCGCGAAAAGTGGGGGGAAGGCCCTCACTCCGAGAAGAGGAGAAAAATTAAAAAGGAAGGATGACGAACTACGACGAAAACAGATGAAGGATGAACCACACCAAAAGACCTAAAGGACTTCGTCCCAACTGAAACGGAGAGTTCCTACCGAACACCTCCGGCCGCTAAAAAGACTTTCGACACCGGTTAGGAAGACAACGACATCTCCGAAATAATGCGGGGCCCGGATGGCCAAGCTCGGGCTTGCGGCCATGTACGACGAGAAAGGCGAGCTAACGCATCGACAACCGGGCGCCCCCTAACGACGTCTACATCAGGCAAGTCAAACGACAAGAAAAGTTCGACGGACGGCAATTTAGTGCAACGCGCGGACGAGGTAACACAAAATGCCCTTTTCATTCCATTTTCGATAAACACGCTACAAAGCCCAGAAGGCCAAGGAAAGAAAGGCAAAATGACAAAAGGGAAGTAAATACATGAAAAGACAGAAAGACAAAAAGAGCTCTAAGGAGGCCCTGCTCCCTCCGACCTGGAATTATCTACTCCGTCCCTTAACCAGGACTGCCTTAGATTCTCAATTTCTTCTTCTAGCTCTTCCCTTTTCTGCAGCGCGTCCTGGAGCGCCCGACGAAGTCGCTGGCTCTCGACCTCCACTTCTCGATGCCTCTTCCTCAGGACCTCGGATTCTGCCTCTGCATCCGCGACGGCCCGCCGCTCGAGTGCCAGTTGGATCTTCAGTTGTTGCAGCTCAACTGTCTTTTCCCCGAGGGAGACAGAAATCCCCTCAACGGTGCCTCTTAGGGCTTGGAGCTCTTCAGAATCTCGGACGGAAGTAAGCTATGCCCTGTTAGCCAGCTGCCTCTGGAGACGGACGACTTCGTCGGCCGCCGTCCTGAACCTCCCTTTATATTCTTCCACCTGCCTGCGCCAGCTAGCCCGATGCACGTCATGGCTCACCTCGGCGTCCTGAAGCTGCTACTGAAGGTCGGAGACCTTCTTCGACCACCCTTGATCACCGTCGACCCGGGCCAAGAGCCGGGATGAATTTTCTTCCAGCTGACCGATCTTCCCCTTCGCAGCTGACAATTCCACCTTGAGGGTGCTGATCCTGGCGGCCTGGGCCCAAATTCGGTCGCTGGCGCTCTTCTTGCATTCCTCGAGTTCCTTCGCGAAGTCCGCCTTCCTCCGGCTATACTCCATGATCCCCTTCACATGGAGACTCCGAAAGTGGGTGGCCTCGGCGGTGGCTTCAGAGTGACCTTCCCTCGATTTGCAGAGCTCGCCTTCCGTCTTCTTCAACTTCTTTGTCAGGTGAAGAACTTCCTTCTTCAGCCGCTGGATCGTCGATTTCAGCGGGACCCCTAAGGGCAGGGGGAGCGCTTCTGCAGGGCACTGCCATCGGAAGGCAAAAGCGTCAAAGCACGACTCATTGCAGGAAGAAAAGCAGAGAGAAGGAGGGGGGAAGGAGAAGCCGTCCGCAACAAGAAATTCAACTTTATTGATTGAATGGTTTTTGAAGACAAACAGAAAAGAAAAATTGCGACGAAATAAAGGTACAAGATTGAGGTCTCAGACCTCAGGGGCGGGGGGTGGAGAACTCGGCATCCCCGGTGTGGGGGCTGCGACAGCAGTGGCGGCTGACGAGGGACTGGCCTCGTCTTCAGACTCCTCGCCTAGGAAGCTGAGGTCGAGCTCTGGGAATTTTTTGGCCACCTTCTCTTGGCAGAGCTTGAACCCCTTAATGAACGCTTCCTGGCCAAATTGGACCTTCAGGTCCCTCATCTCCGTGGAGGCCTTGAATTCCTCCACCGTAAGGGCTCTGGCCTCCGAGACCAGGACCGGAGTTTGCTCGACCAAGTTGGCGACCTCGGCCTCCGCCTTCCTCGCCGATTCCTCCAAGATCTGCCTCTCCTCCTCCCGGGCTTGCTTCTCTCTTTCCAGGGCCTCCTGGAGGGCGGCTGCTTCGGCCGTCTTTGCTTGGAGGCGAGCAACCTCCGCCTGACAGCGTTCCTCCACCTGGAGGATGTCCCTCCTCGTGCGGCTCACTGCCTCGATATAGGCGAGGAGCTGGTGCCCAAATCTGCAAGGACAGCTAGGGAATAAGAACAAAGGCCGAGTAGTCGTGTAAATGAAGATCCGCTTACCTCAAGGAAGGACCCCAAAGAGTCCCAAGCCCACTGCTCAGGATCAGCGCGGTCGATCCTCTCCACGACGTCAGGCAGAATGCAGCCGTCGATCAGCCGCCTGATCAAGTCTCTATCGTTGAAGGGATTCTCCGACCCCTCTTCGGAGCAGAGGGACTCGTCCGCAGCAGTTCGACAGCTACTCGCCCTGCGGGCCACCGATTTCCTTCTTTTCCCCGCGGCGGGTGCCTCCGTGGAGCGAAACCCCAGAACGGGGGCCCCAGTCGGCGGACTCCTCGAGGAGGCCCGGAGAGCCGTTGGCTCGACGTTCGAGGGAATGTCGATGGCCGGGGCCACCTGGACGGGTGCAACTAAGCTCGACTCCTCCACCCTGGCCCTCTTCGTCGATCCGAAGGTCGCAGCGCCCTTTCTCTTGTGGGCCCTAAGGCCCCTGGCAAGCATCCGCGCTGCTTCGGCGTCCATTCCTAAAAAAAAAAAAAAAGAAGAAAGAGAAAGAGAAAAGGAAAGAAGAAAAAGAAGCAAACCAATCAATCAAGAGTCAAAGGTCGAAAAAAAAAAAAAAGAAAAAGAGAGAGAGAGAGAAGAAAAGAAGAAAGGGAAAGAAAGAAAGAAACAGAGGAGAAAAAGAGAAAAAGAGAAGAAGAGAAGAAAGGCATGAAAAGAGAAGATAAGGTAAAAGATGAATACTCGCTGGATCCTGGAGACTCAGGCCGATGTTGAAAAGAAATTGCTCCCTCAGAAAATTGGGAAGGGAAGGAGCGGAATAAGCTAGAAGCTTCCGGGCAGCCTGGAGGTCGTCCTCCCCCAGGCTGGGGGCCCGGCGGACAGAATCCCTCAGAGAGCCCCAAGGGGGCAGGCCCAGTCTCAGGGTCGGGCTGTGGATGGAGAGGTATTTCCTTTTTCAATTGTGGATCGAAGAAGGGGCGCCTTTCAGCAACCCCTTCTTGCCGAACTGGGGGGAGAAGTACCACCAGTCCTTTACCGAAGGATGGCGCTTGAAGGTATAGAAGTGCCTAAACAAGGAGAGGGACGGTTGGACCTCGACTACGTGGCAGAGAGAGAGAAATCCTATCAAGAACCTAAAAGAATTCGGGGCCACGAAAGCCAAGGAGATGTCTAAGAAGCGGAAGAGGGCAACAACAAAGGAAGGAAGCGGAAGCCGGAGTCCGGCACGGAACGCTTCCTGGTACAGACAAAAATGACCGGAAGGGGGAGTGCTGGCCCGGTCAGAAGGGCCAGGCAGCTCCAGGTTGTACTCCAGAGGAACTCCGTACTGAACCCTTATCAGAAGGAGTTCCTCCGAGGTCAAGGAACATGGAATGGCGCCCGGTGCGAAAATCGGGTGGAGCCCAGCCCCAGATGCAGGTTCGTCTATAGAGCCGGGGACCTGGGGGTTTGAGGCGGAAGAGCTCCCGGAACTGCAGGGAGCAGAAGAGCCAGAAGATATTTCGAGTAGTTTCGAAGGGGGGCTCTAAAGGTCCCTAAGAAGATGGACAGAAGAGGGGACGAGAGGCCACAAGAAGCTAACTCGGAGGGATGCAAAAAATAATGACAGAGAAGAAGTCCCTAGGCGGTGGGAAGAAGGTTGGTGGTGCTGGAACTAACCTATATCGCTCTGAGGGACCAGAAGGACGAAAACAGAAGACACCTACGGCTCGAGAAGACGCCCACTGAAACAGGGCTCTCGAAGAGAAGGCAGACACTGGTCGAAACTCTAGAATGGAATAGGGCACCTAAAGGTGGGCGGACGGGTTTAAATAGACCCTGGGATCCGGCGCCATAATGATCGCGAATGCCCCCAAGCCAATCCACACCCGGCACGTGTCCCACTCCCCCCGGCAGGCGGCTAAAAGCGGCTGATGAATCAGCAGGGCCATTATGGTGCCGTACCTGGGCCAGTGTACCGACGAGAATTTCGAAGGGTCGCTTCGTATCGCCCCGATCCGAAAAGACTCCAGCACGCGCACATTTAATGCCAAAATATCTGGGGGCGGCAGTGCGCAGGATTCGAAGGGACGGCTTCGACTGTGCCCATCTCTCTCTGTACTTCCTTCGTTCGAAATTCAAACTCGAAAGTAGGGAGACTGGTGTTGGGTATAAAATACCCACAGCCGAAGTCCTCAGCAGAATCGACTCCAGGAGGTCCGCCCGGACTCCTACGGGAGCCGAACTTCGTCGCCAACGTCAACCGCCGGTAAGGTTCGTCCGGACTCCTACGGGAGCCGGACTCCGCCAACAACTCCAACCGCAAGCAGACTTCGTCCGGACTCCTACGGAAGCCGGACTCCGCCAACAACTTCAACCACAAGCAGACTTCGTCCGGACTCCTACGGGAGCCGGACTCCGCCAACAACTTCAACCGCAAGTAGACTCCGCCCGGACTCCCACGGGAGCCGGGCTCCGTCCTTAACATCAGCTGCCGGTAAGCCTTGTCCGGACTCCTACGGGAGCCGGACTTCGCCTTTAACTTTAATTGCAAGAAGACTCCGCCCGGACTCCTACGGGAGCTGGGCTTCATCCTTAACTCCAACGGCTGCAGACAAACTTCGTCCAGACTCCTACGGGAGCCAGACTCCGCCAACAACTTCAACCACAAGCAGACTTCGTCTGGACTCCTACGGGAGCCAGACTCCGCCAACAACTTCAACCGCAAGTAGACTCCGCCCGGACTCCCACGGGAGCCAGGCTCCGTCCTTAACATCAGCTGCCGGTAAGCCTTGTCCGGACTCCTACGGGAGCCGGACTTCGCCTTTAACTTTAATTGCAGGAAGACTCCGCCCAGACTCCTACGGGAGCCGGGCTTCATCCTCAACTCCAACGGCTGCAGACAAACTTCGTCCGGACTCCTACGGGAGCCGGACTCCGCCAACAACTTCAACCGCAAGCAGACTTCGTCCGGACTCCTACGGGAGCCGGACTCCGCCAACAACTTCAACCGCAAGTAGACTCCGCCCGGACTCCTACGGGAGCCGGGCTCCGTCCTCAACATCAGCTGCCGGTAAGCCTTGTCCGGACTCCTACGGGAGCCGGACTTCGTATCTGATTTTGATTGCAGGGGATTCTGCCCGGACTCCTACGGGAGCCGGGCTCCGCCCGCGACTTCAGCTCCGAGAGGACTCCGCCCAGACTCCCACGAGAGCCGGGCTCCACCCACGACCCCAACCGCAGGGAGGACTCCGCCCGGACCCCTACGGGGGCCGGACTCCGACCGCTGCCGAACTTCAGCCGATGGATCTGCGCCCCCTGGCAGGCCACAATAACAGCCACGATCCTGCTCCACTTCCTGCGGTGGATTCTGCGCAGCTCTATCACTCCCTGACAGGCCGCAGTAACGATCGCAGCTCTGCTCCACTTCCTACGACGGATTCCACGCAGCTCCACTACTCCCTGGCAGGCCACAATAACGGCCACGATCCTGCTCCACTTCCTGCGGTGGATACCGTGCGATTCTTCCATCCGCTGGCAAGTCACGACAACGGACGCCGCTCCACTCCCCGCGGCAGACTCCACGTGGCATGCCCCGGTGATAGCCACGGGTCCACTCCACTACTCTGCGCAACAAACTCCGCCTGACCCTGGGCAGTCCACTGCCAGACGGTTACAGATATCGCTATCAGGCTACTGCCCCTCCGCCTATAAAAGGGGGGCCCCAGATACATTATTCTATAAGCTCTAGTTTTTACCTAAAACTCTGCTAAATTCTCCGTTCGAACACTCCATTCTTATTGAGGCAGAGAACTGACTTGAGCGTCGGAGGGTCTTGCCGGAGCAACCCCACCTCCGGTTTAGACTTTCCTTGCAGGTCCCGACGGCGACCGCGACTTCCTCGACTCCAGCTTCTCCGGTGCAAGCGGATTTTTGCACCAACAATCTCCATGGTAATAGATGTTCAAACCCCATCTACTACTCTATTCCTTCCTTGCAGGATAATAGATTCTTGAACACATGAGTTGAAATAAAAATTAAACAAAACTATGGTGAATATCAAGCCCAAAGATAAGGTGAAGATTAAGCTGAGGTAAAGATAATCCAAAATCCATGTCATCAAAAAGCCGACCTAATTAGAAGGATGAAGGCTAAGTTCATGAAAAAATCGACCTTAACAGAAAGGTCAACAACGGCTCATCAGGAAGTCTAGCTCATCAAAAAATCGACCTCATTAGAAGGGTGAAGGTTGAGCTCATGAAAAAGCCAACCTCAACAGAAAGGTCAATAGTGGCTCATCAGAAAATCTAGCTCATCAAAAAACCGACCTCATCAAGAAGTCTAGCTTATCAAAAAACCGACCTCATTAGAACCCTAGCTCATCAAGAAGCCTAGCTTATCAAAAAGCCAACCTTATTAGAAGGATGAAAGCTGAGCTCATGAAAAAGACGACCTCAATAGAAAGGCTCATCAAGAGGTAAGACACCCAATCTCCAGATTAGACTTCAATAAAAATTCAATCTCCGGATTGGTAGAGCCTCTAGAGGTACAGATGGAGATAAGATCTCTCCAAATCCAATCTCCGAATTGGTAGAGCCTTGAGAGGTACAAATGAAAATAAGATCTCTCCAAATCTAATATCTGAATTGGTAGAGCTCTGAGAGGCACAAATGGAGATAAGATCTCCTTAATTCCAATCTTCGAATTGGTAGAGCCTTGAGAGGCACAAATGGAGATAAGATCTCTCCAAATCTAATCTCCGGATTGATAAAATCCTGAGAGGCATAAATGGAGATAAGATCTCCCAAATACCGATCTACGGATCGAGGTTATTTTTTAGCTCATATAAATACCGATCTTAGGATCGAAATTATCTTTCAGCTCATATAAATACCGACCTCAAGATTGAGGTTATCTTGAAAATACTAACCTTAGGGTCGAGGTTATCTTTTAGTTCATATAAATATCGATCTCAGGATCGAAATTATCTTTCAGCTCATATAAATATTGACATCAAGATCGAGGTTATCTTGAAAATACCGACCTATGGATCGAGGTTATCTTGGATTTCTATCAGATACCGACCACAAGATTGAGGTTATATTTCAGCTTATATAAATACCGACCTCCCGATTGAGGTTATCTTTTTAGCTCTACAAAATACCGACTTCAGGATTGAGGCTATCCTGCAAAATATCGATCTCCCATACTTAAAATTTAGAAAATCTTCAAAAGTATTATCAATGAAAAATACTCCAATGAGCTTATTCTTGCATATTATCTTCTAATTTATGAAAATCTAATCTCCGGATTGGTAGAGCCTAAAAGGACACAAATGGAGATAAAATCTCTCCAAATCCAATCTTCAGATTGGTAGAGCTTCGAGAGGCACAAACAAAGATAAGATCTCCCAAATATCGATCTACGGATCGATATCATCTTTCAGCTCATATAAATACCGACCTCAAAGTCGAACTTATTTTGATATTCTATCAAATACAGATCTTCAGATCGAAGTTATCTTGAAATTCTATTATTGATCTCCGGATCAAAGTTATCTTGAAATTCTATTATTGATCTTCAGATCGAAGTTATCTTGAAATTCTATTATTGATCTTCAGATCGAGGTTATTTTGAAGTTCTATTAAATACTGATCTTCAGATTGAGGATATCTTCCGATATACTCAAGGTTACAAGTAGTACACTTTAAAAACTAAATGATATAAATTTGCCACCTCGAACAAGCTGAAAACTTATTTTTTGGGTTACTTTTTTCATCCAAAATAAATTTTTAGGACTCAGAAGTGGGGGGTAAGTGTTATGGGGGATCTCAGTTTATAAGAAAGCCAATCTGAATTGGAGGTTGAGCTCATATAAAGTCGATCTGAATTAGAAGCTGAGCTCATAAGAAAGTCGACCTGAATTGGAGGCTAAATTCACATAAAGCCGACTTGAACTAGAGGCTGAGCTCATAAGAAAGCCAATCTGAACCGAAGGCTGAGCTCATCAAAAAGCTGAATGCCATCCTGACTCATCTCAGCTCATATAAATATTGATCTGACTCATCTCAACTCATATGAATATCGACCTGAAGCAAAGTATTGCATATATTCGAAACATCCAAAGTCTCATATGATACTTGATCTCACTTCGATATTTTACCGAGGTCAACTATTACATTAAATAGCCACAACCATTCTGTGAAAGCTGGCCACGATCTCACATACAGCCATACTACAACTCATTTCCAGCTAGCATATACAACTAAATATGACCTCACTTCCAGCTAATATATATAGCTATGCTCTAGCTTATATACAACTGGCCTCTAATGGCCTAATAAACTCCTCCAACGGTCTAACAAATTCTCTAACGGTCTCATCAGCCCATCTATAAATAAAAGGCCAAGAGATCCTCTATATAAGTTATGACTTCCAGATTCTGGGCTCATATTAGAGTGAGACTCTATCGATGGAAATTTTGCCAGTTCTCCAATAAGAACTCTAGTTCTCATCCAGTCCAAATTTTCGAATTCCTCACCAATTTTTCTGCTTTCTATTTTACTTTTTTCATCTTTTGTTCTGGAGATTTGAATTGATTTGAGCATCGAAGAATCAAAAATTAAAAAATTTTTATCTGATTCTTTGATTTATTTTATAATTTTTTTGATTTATTTTATAATTTTTTTGAAGACTTACCGTATTGGATTGCTATATTTTTTTTCATCGTGGCTTCTTCTGATCTCCTTATCTCATATTTTGAGTTTTAGTACGGAGACAAAGCTAGGGAAATATCGTACGAGGCAACCAATAACGCAACAAATCTAATGCAAAAAAACAAAAACAGATGTATGCGCATTGTTATTGTCGTTATTTTTTTATTTAACAGCTTATGGAAGTCGATCGATTGGACGGCCCAGATTTTTTGTTCTTCATCCGTAACCCAATCCAGCTGCGCAAGAGTTAGCGGAGCACCGGCAAAACCCTAACGCTAACTTCCGAGACTATATCAACGTTCTAAATTGCTCTTGGCTCAAGTTCTCTTCCGGACGCGGCGGCTTCCCTTCCTCCCGAGGCTTCGAATCCCGAAACCCTAGTAGAACTACTTACTGCGAGAGATGGTAATTTACAGATCGCTACTCCAACGGCGTCTTTTTTAATCTTCTTCTTTTGATTTCCCTTTCGCTTGATCTCTTTTCTGTTCTGTCGTTCGCAGGCGCCGAAGAAGGACAAGGCCCCGCCGCCGTCCTCGAAGCCCGCCAAGTCCGGCGGAGGAAAGCAGAAGAAAAAGGTAATCTCCATCCATTTAGGCTTCGTTTGTTGATGATTTATGTTGTCGTCGATCGGTTTTTGGGACCTTGTTCGTGAAGATAATTATTTTTTTTTGGGATTTATGCTAGATTAAAGATCGGGTTTTGTGTCTGGATCTAAAGATTTGTTAGGGTTTTGGTCGCAGAAATGGAGCAAGGGAAAGCAGAAGGAGAAGGTGAACAATGCGGTTCTCTTCGATCAGGCGACCTATGATAAGATGCTCTCCGAGGTTCCCAAGTACAAGCAGATCACTCCCTCGGTGTTGTCCGAGAGATTAAGGGTATCTGTCCCATTCGACTTCCTTTTTTCTTTCTTCCATTCCCTGTTAGATGCTTGTTGTATTCACTAATTAATTTATTTCCTGTGAGGCTGAATCGCCTATATTTGTTTGCTTTCTGTGGATTCTTGGATCGGTTACCTGATATCTGTTATCAACTTATAGGTGGAAAAGTAAAATAACTATTTTGTCTGTATACTTTGTGAGATTTCATTGTTTCATTAAATTTTGGTTTTTATGCTTACGACATGGTAAATATTGTAGCTATATGGAGGGCTTATTTCTGTTACCCATTTTGTCTTGTAGTCGAGGAGTAACTACTTAAGCATTTGCAAGATATTCTTTCCTCTAATTTTATGATTTTTGATTGATGGAGCTTCTGCATTATTTGGGAATGCCTATTTTTCATATTGAAGATGGGCATTATCCTTAAGGGCCGTTCCTTTTTTTTTTTTTGCTGGTTTGCTTGAGACAAGTCTTGGGGGTATCATTTTTTTTTATTGGCTTTTATTATTACATGTAAAATGAAGCTTCTCATTGCTGGTTTCAGCATAAGCTTACATAGCTCCTGTATGTGAAGTGTGCTTTTTGGTGTTCATTACTTTGAAGTCTAGGAGAGATTGGTATATGATGCTATTTTCATGTGTTTCCTATTGATATAAATGTGTCATGGGAACATCTAGTTGACTTCTTTTTTACAATGATGTGGTAGATGTTATCAGGGTGAAAATATGTTTGATATGGATACTAGTGCAGGTAAGATAGGACCAACAACATATGAAAAATTCTCTTTGTTTGTTGACATGGCCTCTAATTTTAAGCATGTGTGACCCATCTGAGCTTGGCAATGTTTGATGTGCGCTAATCATGTTGACCCTGCCAACTAGTTTACCAATGATCCCAATCACTGGATCTATGCCGTCATGATTGCTGCCCCTTATGGATTTTTCAGAAAGCACCGAACGAGTTTATGAGATTTGTTTGATCCTTACTAATATAAACAAGTGGTTTAATTACCTGAAATTTTGCATCGATGCCTATAAGTTCCATCAAACGTACCAGTCATTCTTGACATAATGACGTATACGTCACATTTAGGCAAACTTCCCACATTATGTAAAAATTTGCAAGGAATTTCTTCTTTCCTGTCTCGAGCAATGTCTATCTGCTTCTTGTAAGGAGTTGTGTTCCTTCCCCTTTGAATTCACTTTGTGCCTGCTTGGCTTCACCTCCATCATTGTTTGCTATCTGATATGTGTAATTGGAGTAGGTTGATTGGAGGATTCTTGTTTGTCATGAGATGGATAGGGTCAAGAGGTGACAGAATATTGTGGTTGGGCTCTTGGGAGGGTAATAAATAAATGTGAGTGCAGAAGTAGTTTTCTAGTGTTGGCAAATGAATGGTTAGTTTCTGGCTTAAGTGTTTTGCTAATGTGCAACAAAATTGTTTTTTAATAAATTATTGCCTTAATGTTTTAGAAAAATGTGGAAAACAAAGTGAGTCACTATTAATCTATATCAGAAAGGTAGGTTATGGGGCTATATTCTTACTTGTGCAGTTAATATAAAGTTTTGAAAAACAGAGAATTTTCACATGGAAGTCTATGCTTTCATAGCTTTGATTCTGTTTTTTTTTTTTTTAACTTAAATGGAACATAAGATAGAAATACTTAAACAAAGTAACATCCTCCTTTTTGGAATCTGGTTGAGGGTTGCAGGTTTTATTGTTTCTGTTCTTGTGATCATATTAAGAGCACCGTTATGATTTTCTTGTCTGGTCACATTCAGTTTTTTCAAAACACTTCCTTATTTCTTAATCGTGTGGCAACATGAAGCCTCCATCTAGGGTAAGGTACCTACTTCAAAACACCTTGAAAACTCAAACGCTCACCTGCTTCCTTTGTGCTTCTTTATCAGAAGTGTTTTAAGAATATCATTTCCATGTACCTGCAACCATTCTAACTCTCACGCTTGCTCCCAATTTTGGCTACTAGGCTTACAATCCTCCCTCTTTCTTCCTCTTCTCCTCTCTCCTTCTTCGAACCTTTTCTCATCCATACTATTTTTTATTATGTACTCTAAATTTGTTACTATGTTCCATTCTCTAATTATGTGGCCTTACTCTTCTGAAGTCTTGTTACGAATAACTGGATCCCTTCATCAATTTTTCAGTATAACCTGATTTCACGAGAGCTCTCTCTTCTATTATCTGATTGTGTACTTGGTGTTCCTTTTCTCTCTTCTGTTCTCAATTATGTGTATTGTATTTCATATCTCCTTTCCAACCTATAATGTGTATGGTCAGGTATTTTTTTTGTATCATGTAGCATGCTAGTATGGTGTTTGAATGCCTGATTTCATACACTTCTCATGAAACTGGCAAGCTTCTGTTGTTTGTGCTAAATTTTCAATCATTTTTTGTGTAAATCTTGTCCTGGGACCATGAAGATTAGATCATTGTTGTCTTTTAGGTGTCGTATGTTGCTGTTGGTTTCAATTTATAATCTTTTATCATATCCATTATCATTGTTCCTACAAATTCTCCATAACTCAAACATGGTAAGTGAATCTATTTTGCGCTTCGATGTCATTAAGTCGCACCTTACTGTTATTATTCACCCAGCTTATATTCACATCCTGTTGTTTATTGTACCACCAACACCACATAGCATTCATTGCAAAGAAATAAAAAGTTCACCTTATTGTATCATTAATTTTTATTTTGACTAGTGGAAATTTTATACTGATTCTTTTACTAATGTGATTCCCTGTCGCAGACTCTTATTCAATAAGGAAACAGCATTATTCTAAGATTCTTTTTGTTCTTTCCAGATCAATGGATCATTGGCCAGAAGAGCTATCAAGGATTTAATGGCCAGGGGTTCCATCAGGATGGTATCAGCACATGCCAGTCAGCAGATCTACACAAGAGCAACCAATACCTGACAGGGTTTTCGTTGATATAGTTATCTAGGATGATGAATCCTTTCTGGTTTCCTTGGGTGGGTCTGGTTTCTTTTTCCTGGTGCAGTGACTCAATTAATTTTGTGATGCTTCGGTTAGAGCGCAAGGATTCTTCTTTATTATGAAGTTAAAATTTTGTTATTAGCTATTCCGACTATGATGCTTTTGGTAGTTAAAGATCAATTATGTGCTGTAATTTAGCTTTACCTAATTTGGTGCTTCCTTTTAAGATGTCGAGTAGATTGACATACAGAAATGTTGTAAGCCTTTTTTTTCAGATTTAAAGGCTGCTGGAATTTACAGCATCATTTGGCTCAGATCAACTTGATTGATACATCAATCGTTGAACATGGTGTGAAGAAAAATCAGCTCCGAAGCTAATTGCTGATCTGTTGCTTGGAGGTTGACAGAAGCTAAAAATGTTTGAGATCTGATAACAGCAAATGGATTATAGTATAGCGGGATGGTAGTTTGTGCCGCCAGTGGGGAAAACAGGGGAAGAGAGAGGAATGAGTTGTAGAGTGTCATAAGAGAACGAGGAGATGGGGGTGTGAAGGCCCATGGCTATTTCTATGCTCATCTGTTCTCAAGACTCTCTGGCAGCACTTTACCATAAGAGTGTTTGAAATGGCTTTGATTGCACTGACATCCTGAAATGGCAGCACTAGATTACACCGCACATTGTCGTCTTGAAGCCTTAATTGCGTGTTTGAAATGGTTTCAATGCAGGTATAAGCCTAATATGATCCTTGCTTTCAACTGATATTAAGTGGTCACTTATGGGCTGATTTGAAGAGTTAGAAGTCTTTTGGTGGTATTTGTTTTATGTTTTTTCTGAGAAAAATAAATATAGGATTCATTATTTATTTTATCATCTCTCATCCATTTTTCATACCAAACATCATAATTTAAAATAGATTTTTTTTTTCCTCAAATGTTAGTGTACCCTCAACAAAATTGGCTCTAACAGAAAATAAAAGCATAGTATTAAGATATGACTTGTTACCAAGTAAATAAAAAATTTGCATCAGGTTTAGACATCGGCAACATGAATTTTTTTTCATATATCTTCTTATAGTTGTCATATTCAATGCAATCTAACCTAAGATTTAATCAATGTTAGCCACACATCTAGATTTAATCAAGCCATGTGCACCAAATCTACCCAAGATTGCCTTAATTATGGAGCTAAATCCTGATGGCATGGCTATAAAAAACAATACAACTTGCAATTTTGACAAATTGGCATTCAACCCTTTCAAATATTCATGACTTGATCTAGGTATCAAGACCAATACAAAATCTGTGGTTAATTTTCTAAATGAGCATCGAGTATAAACTGAATTATTTGTGTTTGGCTTGGAAAAGTTCTTCATATATCACTTTGCAAATTTGACAAAGACATGTATGCTGCAAATAGTGCTAATACAATGCTTATCCTATCTGCAAATTAGGGAGAAAATATTAATAAGAAAAATCGCTAGGGTAGATCCGATTAGCTAGGGAGGGGGTTGGCTTGAAGGGAGGTGTGCTTTGATGCGGCATTCCATTAAAAAGCCATATCTCAAGACACTTTTTCGTTTATTGGAGGATGTGATAGGAGAGCCATATCATTATTTATTTTGAAATTATCAACCAAAGATCCACATGATGATTTTTATAAATTTTAGTAATAATTTATACATTATTAGAATGAAAATAATCCAATATACTAGACAACAAAAAAAGAACAAAGGGAACAAAACAAATGAAATGGATAGGAGAGGGTGAGAAAGGGGACAAATGAAATGGATAGGAGAGGGTGAGAAAGGGGAAATTAAATGGTAAAAAAAAAAAGAATAAACTCAATATTATTGCTCTACATAAAATCTATAGTTTTAGTGAACACGTAATTCAAACTATTGATCAATATATATTTGCAATTTGAATCGAGTCACCGTTCAAAGCAAAATGAAAAAAAAGACCACAATCCATCATTTTTATAGAGCATCGCCTAGTCTCTTGTTAAGTGGCACTGTTCATCGAGCATCAGCCAGACTCCAATTAGTTGGCCCCTCTTTCTCCTTGACATGACTTACATTTAGCAAGAATGGCAACTCCATCTATATTGAGAGAAGTACAAGATACTCAGGAGGGCATTCGTCTCAAAAAGCCCCATGGCAAGATCAATGACACCTACTGCATTCTTGACCGCCTCTCTCCTTAATCGTAACTTTGTTTAGGACAATCCGCGTGGGGTACCTCTTGGATTGCTAGATGGGAGATCTATGCCATTCCAAGCTAATTGTTCCCTCATCAATCTCTCTAATAGGCATTTGTGAGGAGGAAGAGGAGCGAGTACCATGTACTCTTTGGGCCTTGATACACCGAACATAAGACTGAAGCAACAAAAGAACCATTCTTCTGATGAATCCGAGGAGGTTCCATTGAGCGATGGTCAGTTGAAACCTCTTTGAGTTGACCTCCTTTGATCCCAACTTACACGTTAGAATAACAGGCATCATGGAGCAAAAGCTTGGCCAATGATCTAATCTCACCCATAAAGGCAGTGTCTTTTAAGGATTGATTACAAAATTTTGAGACACTATCTTGATACGTTGGAAGCCTATGCTAGCTATGCTTTTGTAGGTAAGTTGGCCCTTTCAAAACAAGAGGTACCTGTGGTTTCAACACCTAAGGCACCCAAGGGTCCACACATCTTGTTTCAACATGAAGGTAGCCTAAGGATTCATGCATTCTATTTCAACATTAAGGGCGCCCAAGGTTCAAGCGTTGATACCATATACATTTATATGCCATTTTTGTTTTTTATGTTGATGTAAATTAAATGTGAATATATCATTAGATGCATATAAAAAAAGGCAACTAATGAATATTTAATTTAAACTGCTAGAGATATTAAATATTATAATAATTAATATTATTTTATTAAAATTTGATGCTCTCTGAATTATTTTGCAGGTGATGGGGAGTTTGGGTTCATACGATTCAAATTGGACTTAAATTGGATCAGATTTGAGAATCAGGCAACCAGCTTCCATTCCAGTGCAAACGCGACTTAAAGATCAAGGGTCAAGAAGTAGCCTCTCCAATTAGGAGCTTAGATTAGAAGATAAATGAAACCAAGTGTCAACATAACTTAAATCTTAAAAGCTCAGATTAAAAGATCACTCTTCATAAAGATCCAAGGGTCCTTATTCACGCTCCCACCTCTCTTTTCATGAAATCCTAGCCTCTCCACTCTATAAATAGAACCCCAAGGCCTCCATCTTCTCCAATGAAGCCAATGCCTAAGTTTCTCTCTAAGTTGTTGCCCCCATCTCTCTTTCTTTCTTCTCTATAAGTCTATGGGAGGTCCTAACTCTAGCACGCCTTCCATCAAATTTAGAAGAGATTCTAATCCTAGTGACGCTACTCTTTCTCTTCTATATACCCGCTCCCATCTACCTTTCTTCCTTGGAGTTTCTAGACCAAGCCTTCTAGCCATCCTACTGCTGTCTATATGAAGGAAGACGAAGGATTCAAGGAGATACATCCACCATCGAGCGCAGCGAGAAGATTAACTTGATTTAGTTGTCTTGTATCACAATTTTTTTTATGTATGCTTCTCTATTTGATTAATGAAAAGTAATTTTATTACAATTTTCATATTTTTTTCTTAATTTCTTGAACCTATTATTCTTTTTTTTTTGTATTTTCGAAACAATCGACTAAGATCTCTGTGGATATGATCCTGACTCATCCTATCTACATAGTAGTGAGTAGCGTTAATTTTGGTGTGCTACGATACACATAAAATTTTGGCACCATTGCTGAAAATCTTGACGTGATTGTTTTGAAAAAAAAATCAAAAAAAATCTGTAAAATAAAAAAAAATATTTTACTGCTTTCTAAATTTTTATTTCTTAATTTAGATTGCTTGACAGCCTTATATGCTTTACTGCTTTATATTTCTAATTAATTATTTCTTTCTTTTGCACCTTGCTTTTCATACTTTACTTTGCTTATTAGTAATTCACTTTTTATTATTAGTTAATTTACTTAAATTACTTAATTACCTTATATTTAGTCTTCCTTTTTTTAAATTTCTGCCTCATATTGCTCTTCGTATATGGTAGTTTTACTACTTTATATCTAGATTTCTTTATTTAGATGCATAATTTTTTTTTTTGCTTTCTATAACTTAGTGATTTACTGCTTTCTATAACTTAGAATAATTTATTATCCTAAAAATAGATTGATTTATTGCTTTATTTGTAGGTTATCTATTTGCCTTTTAATCTTAGCATTATTTACTTTTCATTTAGTTAGATTCACTAGATCTTCTTATACCTAATTAACCTAATTTAAAACTTACCTCTTATTCTTTTTTGCTTAAAAATAACATAATATAAAAAGAATACAAAGACACCACATGACACTTGACTAATATAAATAAACTAATTAAATCTTAAAAGCTACTTAACATGTTTGGACATCTTTTTTTTTTTGCATTGTATATTTTCATAAAAAAATCTTAAGGGCAAAAATCTAATCAACATAAGGTGAAGATTTCATCGTCCTTCCTTGGCCCATAAATCACCATCTTGCAATTGCATTGATCTAAACCTTTAATTTAAAATCGATTAGACGTTGACCCCTAAGGATCCTCGAGCTCAATAGGAAAAGGAACCCTAAAAGTTGGATTAGATTCAGGTTAGTCAGTTTAACTGGTGTCTAGGAAAGTGGTTTAGAGATTACGTCCCGAAGGAAGATGGTTCATTAATTGGTTTCGTTCATTTACCTGGCCAACGCAGTTGGTATCTAAGGAAAGCAACTGGAGGATCCCCACCAACCTTACACTTACCTAGCCAGTTGAGCAGCTAGTCTGCTACTTGAAGTACTTGAAGGTGATCTTGATAGTTGGAACTGTCTAGATCTAGGGTAACCTATAGTCAGGATTGATTGAACCACATGATTGTTAACTAAAAACAATCAAACCTAATTAATTCTTTTCTCTCTTCTTAGCCTTAGAACTCCTTAGGTTCTCTTCTTTAGAACTCTTTTCTCTCCCCTTTCTTCTTTTCTCATCTTTTTTTTCAAAAAAAAATACTAAAATTAACACTCAGTGAGATCTTTGGGTGCATGCTAGGATGCCAATCATTATAATCTGATTTACACCCATTAGACCTAGAGCTAGAAAGAATGATTCGAACAAACCAAATCAAAATCATGGATCCAAAACAGGGACAATTAAGAGAGTATTTTACTCCCTCATCTTACACCTACTTATCATATATCCAGCCTCCTCCCGTGGAGGCGGCACAATACGAAATCAAATCCAACATTATTCAAATGCTACCATCATTCTATGGACTGACGAATGAGGATCCGTACAAATACTTGGATAAATTTCTTGAGATATGCTCTACAGTAAAAATTCAAAACTTCTTTGATGATGTCCTCAGGTTGAAACTATTCCCTTTTTTACTTAAGGACAAAGCCAAGCATTGGTTAAATTTTCTTGATTTCATAACCATTTCAACTTGGGACCATCTTCAAAGAGAGTTCCTCAAGAAATACTTTTCGATTGAAAAAATAAATTCAATTAGAAAAGCCATCACTAGTTTTTTCTAATTGGATGGTGAACTTTTTCATGAGACATGGGAAAGAAACCTTATTCATAAATGCCCCCACCATGCTGTCCCCAAATGGCAACTTGTTCAGTGTTTCTACGATGGTCTATCAGGGAAACACCGATAAATGATCGATGCATCGTGTGGTGAGACATTCATACTAAAGAGTGAGGATGAGGCTTGGCAGCTCTTTGAAACACTTATTGAGAACTCCCTGCATCACATGTCTGTCACCTCTAGAGAACAACCCATGTCTCAACAGAAAAGAGGTAAAATTTATTAGATTGGAAACATTATGGATATCTACAGTAAGGTAAATGAGTTGTCCCAAAATTAGACCGTCTTCTGAATACTAGACACTCTCTGATTCTACCTAATCCAGTCCAAGTTGTTTGTGCACTATGTGCAAGCCCGACCTATTTTGTTAGTGAATGTCCAACTGCACTTCAATTTTTTGAGTTTGTACATGAGCAGATCCAGCAAGCTTAAACCCAACAAGCTCATAGATCAGAAAATAATTCATATTCGAATACTTATAACCCTGGTTGGAGAAACCACCCAAATTTTTTCGGGAGACCACAACCAGTGGTTGGCCCTGCTATACCTAGATCCAACTATGAGGACCTGACATATAGGTATGGACCATACCACCAGTTCCAAAATGCTCCTCAACCGTCTATCACTAGTCACAGCTCAGCTTTTGAGGAGAAGGTTCTAAAAGTGCTAGAACGATTAGAAGTCAACATCCAGACCCTTAACTCTCACATACAATCCATTGCTAAGCTAGAGACCCAAATAGGTCAACTAGCAACCATAGTCAGTAAGAGGGAAGGAGAACAATTACTTAGCCAATCTGAGAGCAATCCGAGAGGGTAATTTATGATTGAGAGCTCTAATGCTCCAAAAATCTTTTCTGAACATGCTAAATCAATCATGACTTTCAAAACTGAGAAGGTCATGAAACACACGAGTAAAACCAATAAGACCAACCCTAGACCTCTGATCAAGTCCAAATCACCCAAGAACAAAGTGGATCCAAAAGTAGAGAATGGACCAACTGCATCAGAATCACTTTACTTGTCTAAAGCTCCATTTTCGAGTTCCCTAAAAGCCCCTACTCCTGTAGATAAGAAGGAAGGAAGACTTGACGAGATGTTGAAATTATTTAAGCAAGTTCAAATTAATCTCTCCCTTCTAGACGCAATCAAACATGTCCCAACTTACGTAAAATTTTTGAAAAAATTGTGCACCTAGAAACATAAATCTCGATCACAAGTTTCAAAGAAAATATGCATCACCGAACAAGCTAGCTTTGTATTCTAGCATGCTACCCCTCCAAAGCTTAAAGATCCAGGTACCCCTACCATTTCTTATATTATAGGAGACTTTCATATCGAACAAGCTCTCCTGGACCTAGGGGCCAGTGTGAACCTTTTACCTAACTCGGTTTATGAACTTTTTGATTTGGAGAACTGAAACCAATGTCGGTCACTTTATAATTAGCTGATAGATCAATTAAGATACCACATGGGATAATCGAGGATATTTTAGTCAAAGTAGATGAGTTCTATTTTTTAGTTGATTTTCTAGTCCTTGATATGAAACTGAGTGGCAATCCAAGATAAATTTTTATTATCTTAGGCAGACCCTTCCTAGCTATGGCAAATGCGTGCATCAATTGTAGAACAGGAGTCATGGACGCATCATTTGAAAATAAGAAATTGAGACTGAATGTGTTCAGTGCATCCCAAGGACCATCAACTGATAGTTGCTTTAAGATAGATATATTCGAGGACATCATAGAGGAAGCAATATCAATGATTTTTGTATATGATTCTCGAGACACCCACTTGATGCAGTTTGGAGTGGATGATTATGATATGGAGAGAGGTAGCGAAGAAGTAAACATTCTAGTTGATACATCAAATGTTGAAACTACTTCTCCTTGGACAATCAAGTACGAGCCATTGCCCGCATTAGCCAATACAGCCACAGTCCCATCATTAGAATCACCACCTGCACTAGAATTAAAGCCACTTCCGACCACACTCAAGTATGCATTCTTAGGACCTAATGACACCCTTCTGGTGATCATTGCATCAGACTTGACTCCGGATCAGGAAGTGCAATTGGTTGGTATTTTAAAGAAAAATAAAGAGGCTATCGGCCGGTCCATTGTCTATCTAAAAAGAATTGCCCCTCCATCTGTATGCACCACATTCATTACGAGGCAGATGTCAAATCTCATCGAGATATGTAGAGGAGATTAAACCTGAACATGTGAAAAGTAGTGAAGAAAGAGACCGTAAAATGATTAGATGCTGGAATCATCTACCCCATATCCGACAGTAAATGGGTCAGCCATACCCATGTAGTACCTAAGAAATCAGGTATTACTGTGGTGGAGAATGAAGAAGGTGAATTATTTTCCACTTGCACACTATCTAGCTGGCGAGTATGCATTAACTATAGAAAACTAAACGCTATTATCAGGAAGGATCATTTTTCATTATCCTTCGTCGACCAAATTCTAGAACGGCTTGCGGGTCAATATTTTTTTTTATTTTTTAGATGATTATTTAGGGTACAATCAGATATCTATATTCTCAGATGACTAAGAGAAAACCACCTTCACTTGCCCCTATGGCACTTTTATTTTTCAACGTATGCCGTTCGGGCTCTGTAATGCACTCGCTATATTTCAACGGTGTATCTTGGCTATTTTTTCAGATATAGTGGATAAATATCTCGAAGTATTCATGGATAATTTTTTTGTATTTGGAACCACTTTTGAGGATCGTCTTCATAATTTCTCCAAAGTCCTTAAGCACTGTACAGAGATAAATTTGGTTTTAAGTTGGAAAAAGAGTCATTTTATGGTTCGAGAAGGAATCGTATTGGGACATATTATTTCTGAAAGGGAGATTGAGGTAGACAAAACTAAAATCGAAGTCATTTCAAAACTACTACCCCCCACTTTAGTTCGACAAATATAATCCTTCTTAGATTATGCTGGATTTTACAGACGCTTCATCAAAGATTTTAGCAAGATATCGAGACCCTTGTGCAATCTACTAGTCAAGGATATGCCGTTTGTCTTTAATGAAGAATGTCTACAAGCCTTCCAGTTATTCTACCCCTGTTTGCATGAAGGAAGATAAAGAATTCAAGGAGATACATCCACCATCGAGCGCAGTGAGAAGATCAACTTAGTTTAGTTGTCTTGTATCATAATTTTATTTCTTTTTCTTTATGTATGTTTCTTTATTTGATTAATAAAAAATAATTTTATTATAATTTTCATATTTATTTCTTAATTTCTTGAATCTATTATTCTTTTTTTTTTGTGTTTTTGAAACAATCGACTAAAATCTTTGTAGATACGATCTTGGCTCACCCTATCTACATAGTAGTGAGTAGGATTATTTTTGGTGTGTTACGACATGCATCAAATTTTGATGCCGTTACCAAACTCCCCATCACCTGCAAAATAGTCCAATTTATCTTCCACATATTACGAATAGTTCTAACAACAGCATCCATAAAAAAATCTCCTGATTGATCCTTCCCATTTGAAATTATGTGTGATGCTTCTGATTTCGCAATAGGGACCATCTTAAGTCAAAGAATCAACAAGAAGCCACATATGATCTATTATACTAGCAAAACTCTATCCAATGCCCAATTAAACTATACCACGACAGAAAAAGAGCTACTAGCGGTGGTATTCGCCCTTGATAAATTTCATTCATATCTATTAGGGTCTAAGGTTCTAGTGTATTCTGATTATGCGGCTCTAAAATATTTGCTCTCAAAGAAAGATATTAAATCATGATTGATCAGATGGATCCTTCTGCTTCAAAAATTTGACCTAAAAATTTGAGATAAAAAAGGTTCCAAAAATATGATCGCTGATCATATTTCTAGAATCTTAATTGATCATACGATGGGTACAGATGATGTCAAGGAGAATTTTTTTGACGAACAACTTTTTGCAACCTTCTCTCATCTAATCTCATAGTTTGTCCACATCATTAACTATTTGACAATAGGGCAAGTTCCTCTCCATTGGACAAAATAAGAGAAGAATCGATTCTTCTCATAGGTCAAACATTATTATTGGGAGGAATTTGAATTATTTAAACATTGTCCTGATCAAGTGATTCAACGCTATGTCTCTGAGAATGAGTATCAAAGTATACTTACCTTTTATCACTCTCATGCATGCAGAGGATATTTCAGTACGAAGAGAACGACCGCGAAAGTGTTACAAAGTAGATTTTACTGGCCGACATTGTTTAAGGATGCACATAAATTTTATCTTGAGTGCTTGCGCTGTCAGCAGATAGAAAATATTTTTAAAAAAAATATGATGCCACTATCCCCCATTTTGATCGTGAAAGTTTTTGATATTTGGGAAATCGATTTTATCGACTCTTTTCCTCCATCCTATGGATATGAATATATTTTAGTTATGGTAGATTATCTATCTAAATGGGTTGAGGCTATGACAATTAGAATGAATGATCACAAGATGGTAATCAAATTTATCCAACAGAACATCTTAAGTCAATTTGGTTGCCCAAGAGCCATTATTAATGACGAAGGTGCACACTTCACGAATAGGCACTTTAAAAGTTTAATGAAGAAATATGAAATCACTCACAAAGTTGCCACACCATACCACCCCCAAACTAGTGGCCAAGTAGAAGTCTCCAATAGAGAGATCAAACAAATTCTCGAGAAGACGGTTAGGCCTGATTGAAAAGATTGGTCGGGACGATTAGATGATGTATTATGGGCCTACCGTACTGCATACAAGACCCTGATAGGAATGTCTCCCTATCGATTTATTTTTGAAAAAATCTATCATCTATCGGTAGAACTAGAACACCGCATATTTTGGGCTATAAAGTAATTCAATTTCGATATGAAAAATGCAGGTTGTAATAGGAGACTACAATTGAATGAATTAGAAGAGCTACGTAATGAAACATATGAGAATTCATAAATTTATAAGGCTCGAACTAAGGCTTATCATGATAAATATATTTCATGAAAAATATTTGAACCTAATCAAAAAGTGTGGCTTTATAATTCAAGGTTGTGACTATTCCCTGAAATATTTCATTCACGTAGGGATGGACCATATGTCATAACTCAGGTATTCCCTCATGGAGCAATTGAAATCAAAGATCTTAAACAGAGAAATACCTTCAAAGTAAATGGCCAACGATTGAAATATTATGTGGATGAAATCAGAGATGGCGAACAAGTTGACTCAATTGAATTGCAGAATCTAGTCTACAATTGAATTTTAACTTAGTCTGGCTGAAGACCTTAAACTTAGCATTTGTTGGAAGGCAACCCAATATTTTAATTTTTTTAGTTATCTAGATTTTTTTTATTTTGTAGGAATCTAATAAGAATGACTAACTAAGTTGAGGAGAGAACATCATCAACATCTGACAAAGACTCTTGAAAAATATGAAAGAACCTGCAAACAACAGCAAACTAGGTGGTATCTCTCCTTTTGCATTTTTTTTTCCTTTTCCTCCATTAGGGACAATGAAAATTAAGTTAGAGAGAGAATAATTAATTTAATTAAGTCCTCGAGTATGGTCACAAATAATTAGTTTTGTGTATTTAGATTTTATCTCGATTTGAAGTTAACTAGGCATCCTAATCAATGAGTGATTAACGGTCTAGATAATTTTAGAGATATCAAGAAAGAAAATATTAAGGACATCCAATTAATGGTAGAATTTAGATTAGACTAAATTTTGGAGTGATTCTAGAACCCTCTTTCTACCTACCTCAATGAATAATCTACTTCATGCGGGTATGGATGAAAATGTCAAAGTATGTAAAAAGTTCACCTTAATCATTGATGAAAAAAAAAGAGTTTTTAGCATTTCTCACTAAGTAATCAGGCTCCTTCGTCTGAGTAAGCATTGTTGTTCATGTCAAAAGGTGAGAATGTGAATAAACCTCTTGTATAGTCAGTTTTAACTTGTAGTCTTTTTGACTTGAGTCAGAAGTCTGAGGGGTGTTTTACATCTAATATCCTAAAGCCAACTGATTTGAGAGTCATTAGTCTAAAGCTCGCTACAAGAGTCAATTAGAAAGCTTAAAGGGTTACGACATTGCACCGACTATACATATAAATATTTTTTTTTAAAAAAAAGAAAAAAAATAAGAGAAAGAATAAAGAAAATAAACTACACCAAACTCATATTAAGTTAGAGGATTTAAAGAGAAGAGTGGAGAGTCGATGAAAAAAGATCTCTAAAAATTTTTATGGCTAATACTCAACTACTAATTGGATCGAATTGATAATTCAATGAAGTACCTCTTTAATGGTCTAGCCGAATATCCACTATAGTTAGGAATATCTAGGATAACTTTTGATTCAAGGATAATTTGGTGAACAATGCTAATGTATCTATTTTATTCGAGGATGAGTAAAAATTCAAGTTGGGAGGTGTGATAAAAATTTAATTTAAACCATTAGAGATACTAAATATTATAATAATTGATGTTATTTTATTGAAATTTGATGCTCTCTAGTCTATTTTGTAGGTGATGGAGAGTTTGGGTTCATATAATTTAAAATGGACTTAAATTGGATCAGATTTGAGCGAACCAGGCAACCAGCTTTCATTTTAGTACGAACGTGACTTAAAGATCAAGGGTCAAGAAGCAGCCTCTCCAATCAAGGATCCAGATTAGAAGATAAATGAAATCAAGTGTAAATACGACTTAAATCTCAAAGGCTTAGATTAAAAGATCACTCTTCATAAAGATCCAAGGGTCCTTATTCATGCTCTCACCTCTCTTTTCATGAAATCCTAGCCTCCCCACTCTATAAATAGAATCCCAAGGCCTTCATCTTCTCTAATGAAGCCAACGCCTAAGTTTCTCTCTAAGTTGTTGCCCCCATCTCTCCTTGTTTCTTCTCCATAAGTCTAGGGGAGGTCCTAACCCTAGCACGCCTTTCATCAAATCTAGGAGAGATCTTAATCATAGTGTCGCTACTCTTTCTCTTCTACATACCCACTTCCATCTACCTTTCTTCTTTGGAGTTCTTAGATCATACCTTCTAGTCATCCTGCCACTGTTTGCATGGAGGAAGACGAAGGATTCAAGGAGACACATCCACCATCAAGCGCAGTGAGAAGATCAACTTGGTTTAGTTATCTTGTATCATAATTTTATTTCTTTTTCTTTATGTATACTTCTTTATTTGATTAATAAAAAATAATTTTATTACAATTTTCATACTTCTTTCTTAGTTTCTTGAATCTATTATTCTTTTTTTTTTTGTATTTTCGAAACAATCGACTAAGATCTCCGTGGATAAGATCCCGACTCACCCTATCTACATTGTAGTGAGTAGGGTTAATTTTGGTGTGCTATGACACTATTGCCCAGATATAGAGCCCAAGAGGAGGGGTGAATTGGGTCTTTTTAAAATTTTAAAGGTTAGTGCACTAAAGCAATATGCTAAAGTATTGGAGTGGAGTGGGTTGATTTTCAATAAAAATGAATTCAAACACAAAAGATAGAAATACAAGTATAAGGCACAAGGAACAAGTAAAGAGAGGCAAGCATAACAAATACAAAGAATTTATAGTGGTTCGGTGCCAACCTTGCACCTACATTTACTCTCCAACTCCCTACTTAGAAATTCAATCTACTAAATGAATTTCAAAAATTACACTACGTCGGACACCTTTGACCCTTGCTATCCAAGCAAGAATACTCATTTTTTAGATATAAGCCAACCCTCAATACTCCAATTTCAGGTTCGGATCAACCTATCTGAGTTTTGGAACCCTCCAAAACTCAAAATACAATATGAGAAAAAATAGGGTACAAAAATTTTAGCATAAAATTTTCTTAAATGAACACAATAAATGCAATAGAAATACAATACTTAAGAAAAATTTTTTTTTGCGTAACACCCTCAATGAATTTCACACTTGATTGCTGCTGGAGAGTGGTTAGTGAAGTGATTAAATGCTTCTATTTCTCTCTTTAGGGCTGATAGATCTTTTTTTGGATTTGAACTTGAATGCTTGCTTCAACTTCTGATTTTTCATTTCAAGAGAGCATTTATAGTCACCATTTACCCTTGAGAATATCTTAAAGTTAGTTTAGAGCCATTGAAGAGTGTTTAATGCATATTAAATACACCAAAAATAGACTAAAAACTAACCGTTGCAAACTCGTCCAGAATAGGTCATCCCATATGAGTCATCCCACTGTGACTGAAAAGTCTCATGGGATGTCTCATTTGGCCAGTCCGAAAATCAGACTTTCTGTTTTGATCTCAGGATCTCTGGGGTCATCCCAGGTGGGTCGTCCCACTGTATGCCATAAGTCAAAATAGTGCGTGCCGGCTACTTAATGAAAAGGGATGACCCAGATGGGTCGCTCCATTTTGTTGTAACCTAATTTTTCATACATTTAAGATTTGAAACTTACCAGAATACTTTCAAATACTCTCAAATAGATTCAAATCAATTAGACACTCTCAGAAGGCTTTCAAATTTCTCCAACTTGCAGAAACTTCAACTTTGGCATACTTGATGAAGCTTTTCAAATTCAATCTTTTGGACTATCTGAAACATCATAAAAATATTCTCCAAAGATAAAAAATACATTAGTAGTCTCTTCAAATAGTTTGTAATTATCAAAATCAATTCTTGGAATAACAGACATGCATCAGCAAGTCCAGTATATAGGTTGACATCATTCATAAATGTTGATCATGCCATATGCATGAGCTTGATAAAGTTCTATATGCAATAATAGTGGCAAATTGATTTGATGGACCATTGTTGTGAAATTCATGTGTTTTGAATAAGAAAATGGACACCTATAAATATGTTCTAATTAATAACAATCCCATGCATAGGTAGGGAAAAAAGAGAATCCGGCATTTATTACATAAAATACTGTGTTCTCAAGATATAGTCAAGCATAAAACTAAAATTCCCTAATTTGGGCCTACCATCCTAAAATTGATGGAAACGATCGTATGCAAAACCAATAAGCAATATCATACAACTAGCAAAAATAAAGAATAATTCTATAAAGCCAACTTGTTAACACCTTGAGTACCATTACAATGCAGTAGGAGGAGATTGACACAATTTGTAGGAGGTTGGAATGATTCATGAGTGCTGAGTCATAACTGAAGTCAACTAAATGTTGATCACAAACTAGTTGGGCTCAGTTACATGGATGGATGAGCCATCATAGTATATTATGTTATAATTATGGTAGTCAAGTAATTCTGTAGATAAGGCAGCACTGCTCCATAGTATTTCTTATTAAGTAAATCACATTACTAGAAATAAGGGTTTCATTGATGGACAATTCCATTAGAAAATCCATAAAATCAATCAAAAAATGTGTTTCTGACAGATTTTTTGACGGATTTTGATCGATAAAAAAAAATCATGTCAGTAATTTTTTTTCTGATAGATCATGTCCGTTAGAAAATTTTTTGACAGATTTATGATGGATAATCTATCAGAAATATACTTCTCATATTCTTCAACAAATGTTATTTTTTTCGTCAGAAAATATAATTATGACAGAATTTTCTGACAGATTATCTGTCAAAAATTTTTGATGAATTATCCATCAGAAAATTTTTTACGATTTGGTACTCATACTGACAGATTTTCCATCAAAAAAATTTTTGACAAAATATATGTCAGAAATATATTATTATTATATTTGAATTTTTTTCATTCACTGATCGATAATCCATCACAAAATTTGTAGATGAAAAATCCATCAGAAACCCATCAAAAATATACAAATACCAAGATTTACATGTTAATATTGAGAAATATACAAACCTAAAATGAATATCAAATTTAACGAAACAAAATATAGAGATTCATCTCTTAATATTCAACCAATTATATATTCAAGATCTAAAGTTTAACATCAAGTGCATTAAAACATATGAAATATCATACAATAAAAATTCTTCATATACTTATAAAAGTACATTATATATATCTAAAATATCAAATGTTTAATCAATTAGTAGTTGGAGGATCATTGCCATCGAAAGGGGGAGGTGAAAATTGGCTTGAAGGTGGTATCTCCATACCCCTTGAATGTGCCCAAGCTTTAAACGAACGAAGAATTTGGGCCATCATCAAACTGCAACTGATGCCTCTATCTCAACAGTCTTTGTTGGCAAACGCTCCATCCATTTGTTGAGCAACTCCTCAAATTGCTTGTGTCCAATTAGGCTGGAATGAGGAGCTATCTGGCTGCATACAGGAGTGGGATGAGGAAGGACCTCCAAGTATAGACTTTACTTTTATCGTGGATCCAAAGCTATATAATTGACCTCTATTAGAGCCTTCAGTTGCTTTCACCTATGCATTAGTGTCAAAAGAAGGCTACAATAAGATATCATCACCATACTTAACTAAAATAGCTGATGCATAAGACTCTTGTAAGTACACTAAATATATAAATTTTTAAGTAGCATATTAAAATAAACCACATTCATGACTCACAATAACTTTGTTTGACTTGGCATCGACATATTCTGTCTTTCCCTTCAGCATATGAGTGTGGCTGAACAACTCTATATGATTCGATTCTCTACCATACTCTTGCATCTACACTCAAGATCACATATTATTACTAATAAATAAAAGGATTTAAGATTAAGTACTTAAAATAGGCATCACAAAGTTCAAAGTTCAAACTTACAAAAGCTAACCTTTCTAAACCAATTTCATATTTACGAAGTGTCTTCATTCAAGAGCTCTTATAATCCTCATCCTTTCCAAATTTAAAATGACGAATCATGAAACCTTCCATGAAATAATAGAAGCCATTTACAATAATATAAAGATGATAAATACCCATGGGAAACAAAAATATCACAACATAATTTTATTACAAATTGATAAATTAGAATAAACTTCAATAACATTAAATATATATATATATATAGACAATAACAACACTCATGCTTTAAACATTGAAAAAAAAAGAAAATTGTTGTGAGAAAGCAGGTTGATTCATATGCATAGATCGATATGGTTACACTAACCACAGTGGAAGCAGACTTTAAAATTTTAATCTGATCTAAATATATAGATTTTCAATCTTAATCAACCCTGGGATCATCTAACATGTATAAATAAATTAATTGCATAGATCTAAAATTATAAACATTAAAGGAATGAGTTATACCTAATCGCTTTTCCTTGTTCTTCCTCGGATCGGATCCTACGGATGTCTAGGGTTCTTGTTGCAGCCACGCACGTGCCCGATCTCTATAAATATCTATACAGAGATATCTCGATCAGAACTTTGAAATCTCTGAGGTGCTAGCTCCCTAGTAGGCTTTGTTCTTCAACTTAGATTAGGGCCTTTTACTTAATATCACTTGAAGCAGCCTTGTTGCAGGTTTATGAAAATTGATCCAACAACCAAGAAGAATCAAGAACCCTTTCTTGATTTCTTTTCTCTCTCTCTAAGGCCTCCCTAATCTCTCAGATCAGATCTAGAGGAGGAGGTACTGGGGTGTGGAAGGAAGGGAACAAGAGGTGGTTGGCATGGAGGAGGAAGGGGGTGGTCATGTTGTTAGCGCACAACACAAGGAAAAACTAGTCCTCACACCTTCACACCCCCTTTTTATATTTTGTCGCACAAAATCCCCTCCTTTCCCATGCCAAAACCTGATAAGAATTTAGTTGGATTAGTTAGGCTAATCCCTAATCAAGATAGGAAGTTCTAACTAATCAAGAAACCAAGTGGTGCCTTATCCCTATCTCCCTACGCACGCATGCGAGAACCAGCGAGAAAATCACCACCCCATCCTTCCTTTCTTCGGCTAAAGTGGGAAGAGAAGTCCATGAAATTTGGGCTCAAAAGGTCAGGGTCAATTTGGTTCAAACTAGATCAAAATCGAGTTCAAATTGAGCCCAAATCGAATTGAATTCGAAAGGCTGTCAAACCTGATCTAATTAGGATTGAAATCTAAATCTGATTTGAATAATTGAACCTAATTAGCATTAAAATAAATCAAATATAATTAAATTAAATCTGATTTAAATTAATTAAGACTTGATCCATAATTTAATCAGTCTCAATTAAATTATAATATTTATAATTAAATTTTTATACTAACAATTAGCAGTTACTAAATCTGTAACACTTACAAATTTATTCAAATCATCAATTCAATTGATAATTTGACTTTGATCCAAATCATTGATCGGATCAAACTCTTTTTGTGTGTGATCCCTCAAATTCTATTCTGTCTGATAGTGAGACATACAATGATCTCCATCATAGTATCATCGAAACTCCTTTCGATGGATCAGAATAATTCTAGGTCAACCCAACAAGGATTGTTGATTCGAAAATAATCCTAGCAAGTTCTCACAATCCATCAATGACGTCTAGTAGTATGTAATAGTAATCCAGCAGAACAAAAAAAAAATCTGAACCTGTAGGTGCAGTTACAGTGTGATTCAGTCTTTTTATCGTGAGTCTCGACTCGACGAAGATCATGAAAAACTCATCAAATCTCATCATCAGTCATATGTCCGATTGGCTCAACTTGAGTTCACTTGTGAATTCTATAAAAACTTTTTTCAAGTATTCACACTTACTTCAGTTGAAGACTTTCTAAAATTAGTTTTGCTAATCGTATAGGACTTCTCCTTTTCTATCAAGATCGATAGATTTCATCTAGGTGTATCCTACTTTAATAGTGAATCTGAACCTACTGTAACCAACATATATAGCAAAAATCTGAATGGCTAGAGACCAAAAAAAATATATAGTCAAACTAAGTAGTCTTACCGTGAATAGTCAACACACCGTAGGTTAAAAGACCACTCACACCATTGTAGCATCGAGAAGATCACTGACGAGTGAGTAGACATCCAAGTGATTTCTCATATTGATCACACTTAGTGTAAGTTATTCTCCAACAACCACCTATACTCTCACCCCAGTATCTCTACACCACAGACTCGAGACTCATCTATCCAGAAGAGATTATCCGTGCATCAATTTTAAATAGATTGATCACTATCCTCTATGATGATCTTACGATTAGGAGTATTTAAAAACTAACCACTAATAATGTATGTCTCAAATTCTTAACATTTTGAGAATATACAAAATCATCTTTTTTTAATTTCTAGGATAAATCATGGACACATAAATATGATTGAAAATAAAAATATTCTTTATTAATAATAAAAATTTTACAAGCATAATAATAGACCCTGAAATTATAAATGTGTCAGCCAATAATTGACTTCTAGGGCACACATTTAACAAACTCCCACTTAATTTAAAGTCAATTGGTCATATACCTAAGATCCATCTTCTCAAGATGAGCTTTGATCTTCTGTTAGCTAAGAGGCTTCGTTAGTGGATCCATCATATTCTGTGTGGAGTCGACTCTCTGCACCTCAATGAACTTCTTCTCACATTAGTCATATATGATGTGGAACTGCCATTCTATATGCTTAAACTTTTTATAAGACTCAGGCTCCTTAGTGAGTGCTATAGCACCATTATTGTCGTAGTGCAGTGCAATGACATCCGATGGCATCACAACTAGCTTTCAACAAACTTTTTGAATTAGTATGCTTCCTTAGCAGCTTCAGAGATAGCGATGTATTTAGCTTCCATGGTTAAATCTACAATAACCGACTATTTGAAATTCTTCCAACTAATCGATCCACCATTACATAGAAAAATACACTCTGATGTAGACTTTCTATTATCGATATCAGACATAAGTCTAAATCGGTGTAGTCTTTCACTTTCAGCTCTGATCTTCTATCAAAGATCAAGAATAAATCTTTAATCCTGCTCAAGTACTTAAGTATATTCTTAACTACAATCCAGAGCTCCTCACTTGGATTCGACTGACGTCTGCTCATAACACTCACGACAAGTGCTATATCAGGTTTAGTACACAGCATGGCATGCATGAGGCTCCTTATAGCTGAAGCATAAGGGATTTTACTCATACATTGAATCTCCTCAGGTGTGTCAGGATACATCTTCTTGGAGAGATAGATGCCATGCCTAAGGGATAAAGGACCTCTCTTGGAGTTTTTAATGCTGAACCTTTTTAGCACTATCTTTATGTATATTTTCTGAAAAAGTCTTATCATTCTCTTAGATCTATCCCTATAGACCTTAATACTAAGAATGTAGGAAGCTTTTCTTAGATCTTTCATGGAGAATTTTTTTGACAACCATACTTTGTTTGAAGTCAGTATGAGAATATCATTCTCAATCAGGAGGATATTATCCACGTATAATACGAAGAATGTGACAGCACTCCTACTGATCTTTTTGTACACACAGGGCTCCTCCTCATTTCTAATGAAATTAAATGATTTGATCACATCATTAAAGCAGATGTTCCAACTCCAAGATACTTGCTTGAGTTCATAAATGAATCTTTACAGCTTGCAGACTTTATGATTACTATCACTGGATGTGAAATCTATAAGTTGGTCCATATAGATATCTTCCTCAACATATCTATTTAGGAAGATAATTTTTACGTCTATCTGTCAGATTTCATAATCATAGTAAGCTGCAACAGCAAATCGAGTCTGGATGAATTTCAGCATGGCCACTGATGAAAAGATTTTCTGATAGTCAATGCCTTCATGTTGACTATACTCTTTCGCTACCAACCTTACTTTATAGGTCTCTACTTGACCATCCAATCCAATTTTTATTTTATAGATTCATTTACATCTAATAGGTACAATATCTTTAGGTGGATCTACTAAGGCCCAAATCTGGTTGGAATGCATGGAGTCAATTTTTGACTTCATCACTTTCTTCTATTTTTTGGAGTCTACATCTAACATCGCTTCATCATAGGTCTTGAGATCATTCCTAATGTCTCTATCTCTCATAAGGAATGCTTCCTCTAGATCCTCTGCAAGAATACCTAAGTACCTTTTAGGAGGACGGGAGATCCTACTTGATCTATGAGGTGGAGGTATCACATCTATTGGCTCATTAATGTGTTCAGATTCCTGAACTTGATGCTCTTCAAAGACTTTCTTTTAGAGCACAATCTTCCTCCCACTGCCTCCATCTTGGATAAACTTCTTTTTCAAGATGACGGCATGATGGCTCACAATCACATTATGATCTTCTGAAAGATAAAAATAGTATCTCATGAATTCTTTATGATATCCTATAAAACAAGCCCTAAGTGACCTGGTCTCTAATTTATCCACCTACTGTTGCTTGACATCGGTCGGACATCTCTAAATCTTGAGATAACCAAGACTTTGCTTCTTACTATACCATAGCTCATATGGTGTGGTAGGAACAGATTTAGAGGAAATCCTATTTAGAAGATGTATAGTAGAAAGCAACGCATATTTTCAGAGAAAAATAGGAAGATTTGTGATACTGGACCATATCCAATAGGATTTGATTCCTCCTTTTGGATATTCTATTAAGCTGAGATGTCCCTAGAGATGTCCACTGTGAGACTATGCTGTTGTCTTTAAGATAGGCTTAGAATTTTCCATTAAGATATTCTCCTCTTCGATCAAATCGAAGAACCTTTATGGATTTTACGATTTGTTTCTCCACTTCATGTCTGAACTCTTTGAACTTTTCAAAGACTTCAGATTTATGATGTATCAAATACACAAAATCATATCATGAAAAATCATTGATAAAGATTATGAAGTAGATATAGCCACCTTTGATATGTACATCGAATGGACCATACATGTTAGTGCACACCAAGGCTAATATATCAGTGGCCCTTTCTGCTTGTCCTACAAAGGGTAGCTTAGCTATTTTTCTTTGAAGACATGACTCACAAACTGGATATGACTCGAAAGTTAATAGCCCCAAAAGGTCATCTTTCTTCAATTTGTTAAGTCTGTTCTCTCCAATATAGCCTAGCCTAAGATACCATAGATACTTTTGGCTAACCCTATCTCTAAGTCTCTTAGACTCTACGACACTCATAATTTGCTTGTTAACATTAACACTCACATCCATATGCAAATGATAAAGACCGTCTATCAAATAGGCATGTGCAATAATTTTATTTTCAAAATAAATTGAATATAAATTTTTTATTAAAATAAAAATTTTAATTATTCTGTGCTAGCATAGAAATAAAAATCAAATTTCTACTGACTATAGGTATAAAATAATAATTTTTTAAAAGCAAACTAAATCCTAACGATAGCTTCAGAGAGTAGGTCCCGACGGCCACAGCCGTAACTCTTATCCCATTACCGATCTTGAGAATGATCTCACCTTCTCTCAATCCTCTAACTTTCTCTAGACCCTGCATAGAAGTGCACAAGTGAGCACTAGAACCATAATCTAAAATCCAACTAGAAAAAGAGGAAATCATTAGATTAGTTTCAATTATGAGCAATTCGAACGTACCTTTAGAAGGCGCATCCTTCTTCTTGTTCTTCACTATCTCTAGGTATGCAGGATAATTTTTTCTCTAGTGGCTTTCGACATTGCAGTGAAAATATTTTCCTTTATCATTGACCTTCTTCGAAGCTTTCTTCTTCTTCCCACTCTCAATCTTTTCCTTCTTCATAGGCTTTTGACTTTTCTTCTTCCTAATAGACTTTCTCTTGAAAGAAGCCTATCCTACAGTAAGAACCATTCCCCTTAAAATTTTGAAGGTGCCCTTAGCTGTTACCAATATATTCAACAACTTGGGCAAGGTGCTATCAATCTTATTCATATAGTAGTTCATAATGAACTATCTATATGAATCAGGAAGGGACTGCATGATCAAATTCACTTGTAGTTCCTTGTCCATATTCATTTTGAGCTTCTAAAGCTCTTCAATGTCTTTGATCATTGTCAGATAATGATCGTGCACGGACTGTCCATCATGTATCTTCACTTTGAAAAGTTTCTGAAAGATCTTAAAATAAGCCGTGCAACTTTGCTCACCTTACAACTCTTACAGATGAATCAGAATCTATCTGACAGTTCTCATGTCTTCATGCTGGTGCTAAAATTATTAGACATGGACACAAGAATGTAGCACTTAGCCCTGTTGTCTTCGTCCATCCACTTGTCAAGTATAGCTCATTGATCAGGGGATGGGCGAGCCAGCAATACAGGCATCTCTTGGTCTAGGACATAGATCAATTTCTCAAAATTGAGAACAATTCTCAAATTTTAGAGCTAGTCTTTGTAGTTTTATCCGGTCAACCTATTGGTGTCAAGTATTCGGGCTAGAGGGTTTGAACTCGATATGGTTAATTAACTGTAGAGAAAAATAATTTTTAATTAAATATTTATACTTGTAAATATTTGTTATAGTCTAATAAATAAATAAAGAGCTCCTACTATTTTTATGAATCTTCCAGACTCCTAGGGTGGAAAAATGAAAACCTATATGCGATTAGTTTCTAGTGGGTACTGTGCTCCCACTAAACCATACGTAGCTCACCTAATAATTATTGATAACGTACAGACCAATGAGTGGACAATACCTTATCCATTGCTTCACTAAGCAAGATACAATAGGTTCGGTCTCTAAGTTCTGTGGCTTCACCTAAAAGTTATTGACATATTTCTTAGTTAAGTCAGATCCATCGTACACTAGCGGATACAAAGCCATCATTGGATCCCTCATCTAATAATTATTGGGCCCAACCCCATCTCTACTCTGGGACATCTAATACCATAAAGTGGTTGTGCTTTTTTAATGTAATCAAACCACTGTAACCAGTCAAGAACGATCAACACCAGGAAGGCACCCGCATCTCTACAATGGTGGAAGATTGCTGACTTAATATTTGATTGAGAAAATTTAGATTCAGATCTCTTCTTTAATTAATCATAATGGTTATGACTAACCTAGTAGCATGGACTAGCTTGAGCCAACAAATAACCTAATATAAAATATAATCTCTCAAAATGGTTAGATAAGTTAAGATGAGTGGGGGTCTCCACGTTGCATTTTTTAGACACCAACGAATTGACAAGTCAGACAACAGAATTAATTAAATAATCACCATCTATATACTTACCTTAGACACCAAATTGATTGATTAGAATTGATCAAGTTAGCCTATTGACCCGAGCTCGAACCACTGAGCGAAATTAGGTCTTAAGTGGATCGATAACATGTGGCTGTTAATTGATCCAACCAAACTATAACTAATTGGATTGGTCATGAGCATATTTGATCTAATCCTAATCAATATTTGATTTGGTTTGATCAATCACTCAAGCTAAACCTAATTGAGCTACCCATATCCTTAATCCCATATTTTATGTAATTAAAATTTGAATCTTAAATTCATAATTTTAGATCTTTTAATTTTAAATCTTAATTTTTAATTAAGTATATTATGAACATAGATTTAGTTTAGATGTCAAATCAATTTGTAATCTAAACTAATTTGGATTGCATCACATGCAATTTTATAGTCAACAGACTCGAGTCGACTCACCTTAAAACTCGGGTCGACTCGTCTATGATGAATAAAAACTGTAAGCCCACACCTGCAGGATTGAGTCGACTCATGTGTAAATGAGTTGACTCACCAAGATCTCGAGTCGACTCCAACAAAAATGAGTCGATTCGCCAAGGGCTCGAGTCAACTCAAACTGAATCTGAGTCAACTTGGTAGGCAAGCTAGCCATAATTTTAGGATTTATGCAAATTGGATCCTAGGATTTTAGATCTAGAGTTTTGCAAAAATTAAATTTTAGATCATGTATAAAAACTATACATTACATATATAATTTTATGACCTAAAATTAATTAAAAATACATATCTAATATGCATGTAAACAAAATCTTGATCTAAAACTTGTATCACATACATCTAGGATCTTTCATTCATTATTTTTTTTTATGGGAGATTATCACAAGTAACACCCCTACACGTCATAAGAGAACCCATCGATTGGGCAAGTGAGAGGCTTTAACCCTTGCTTTCTCTTATGACCAAACGGCCATGGTGATGCACCCATTCCAAATACTAGACTAATAGAAATTTAATCTAATATATCTAATATGTAATCTATTAAATTTAGATTAGATTTTTTTTCACATATCAGATATATGAACTATAAATCAGATCATATGACTATAATTTTAGATCTAAAATTTATTTAAAATATGCTAGAACAACTTGGCTTTGATATCATTATGAGAAAATAGGTTGATTCACATGCATAGATTGATACGATTATACTAACCACAATGAAAGTAGATTTTAAAATTTTAATTTGATCTAAACATGTAGATTTTTAATCTTAATCAATCTTAAGATCATCTAACATGCATAAATAAATTAATTGTGTAGATCTGAAATCATAAATAATAAAGAAATAAGTTATACTTGATCATTTTTTTGTTCTTTCTCGGATCGGATCCTACGGATGTCTAGGGTTCCTATCGCAATTGTACATGTGCTCGGCCTCTACTGATATCCATACAAAGATATCTGGATCAAAACTCTAAAACCCCTGGGGTGCTAGCACCCTTACAGGCTTTGCTCTTCAGCTTAGATTAGGGTCTTTTACTTAATATCACTTAAAGCAGTCCTGTTGCAGGTTTATGGGAATTGACAACCAAGAAGAATCAAGAACCCTTTTTTGATTCTTTTTTTCTCTCTCTAAGGCCTCCCTAATCTCTCAGATCATATCTAGAGGAGGTAGTACTGGGGCATGGAAGGGAGGGAATAAGAGGTGGTCAGCATGGAGGAGGAATGGGGCGGTAATGTTGTTGTTAGATGTGTACCCTAAAAATCAATTGTTGGCTAATATATTATGTAATTTTAGATCTTATTCTTGTACTTATAAAATTTTATTATTAATAAAAGGATATATTCATTTTCAATCATGTTTATGTATCCATGATTTATCCTAAAAATTAATCAAGATGATTATGTATATTCTCAAGGTGTTAAAAATTTGAGACATACATTATTAGTGGTTAGTTTATAAATACTTCTGATT
This sequence comes from Elaeis guineensis, assembly GCF_000442705.2. Taxonomy (NCBI): domain Eukaryota; kingdom Viridiplantae; phylum Streptophyta; class Magnoliopsida; order Arecales; family Arecaceae; genus Elaeis; species Elaeis guineensis. The sequence continues at coordinate 25,394,500 of NC_025999.2, forward strand.
GTAGGCATGAAGGATAGTGATCAATCGATTTAAGATCGATGCATGGATCACGTCCCTTCCAAATAGATGAATCTTAAGTCTACGATGTAGGGACACTGGGATGAGAGTACAGGTGATTGTTAAAGAATAACTTACACTGAGTGTGACTAACACAAAAAATTACTTAGATGTCTACTCACTCATCAGTAGTCTTTTTGATGTTGCAGTGGTGTGAGTGATTTTTGGACCTACTGTGTCATTAGCTATACACAGCGAAGCTATTGAGTTTGACTACATATTCTCTTGGTCCCTAACCATTCGGATCTTTACTGTGTATATTGGCTATAATAGATTCAAGTTTGCTGTTAGAGTAGGATGCACCTAGATAGAATCTATCGACCTTGATAGAAAAGAAAAAGTCCTTTGCGATTAGTAAGACTGAGTTCAGAAAATCTTCGATCGAAGCAAGTGTGCATACTGAAAAGGACTTTTCATGAGATTCACAAATAAACTCGAGTCGAGCCAATCTGATATGTGACTGATGATGTGGTTTGACGAGTTCTCCATGACCTCTGTCAAGTTGAAACTCACGATAGAAGGACTAAATTATATGGTAACTGCATCTAGATGTTCAGATTTTTTTATTTTATTAGATTGTCACTACATATTGCTAGGCATCACTGATAGATTGTGAGAACTCACTAGGATTATTTTCGAATCAACGATCTTTTTTGGATAAAGTTGGAATTGTCTGGTCCATCAAAAGGAGTTTCGATGATACTGTGATAGAGATCACGGTATGTCTTACTATCAGACAGAATAAAACTTGAGGGGTCACATACAAAAAGAGTTTGACTTGATCAATAACTTGGATCAAATTTGAATTATCAATTTGATTGATGGTTTGAATTTGAAAATTATTAATTTATAATTGTTATACATTTAGTAACTGCTAATTATTAGCACAGAGACTTAATTATAAATATTATAATTTAATTAGGACTAATTAAATTATAGATCAAGTTTTAATTAATTTAGATCAGATTTAATTTAATTAGACTTGATTTAATTTAATACTAATTGGATTCAATTATTCAAATCAGATTTGGATTTTAATCCTGATTCGATCAGATTGGACAGTTTTTCGAATTTGATTCAATTCGAACTCAATTTGAAGTCAATTTGGATCCAGTTTGAACCAAATTGACCCTATCCCTTTGAGCTCGGGGCTTCTCTCTTCAATTGGCTGATCAAAAAGAGGAGGAATGGTGATTTTTCTCATTGCTTCTCTTGGGCGCGCATAGGAGGATAGAAATGAGGTGCCACCTCATTTCTTGGTTAGTTTGAATTCCTATCAAGATAGAGATAAGGCTAACTAATTTTAAACTGATCCTAATATAATTAGAATCAGTTATTGGCTTGGTTTTTTGCATGAGAAAATAACCATCGATTGTGTGTGCTAATTGTTTCTCATCCCACTTCTTCTTCATATCCCCTTCCCTCCCTATTCCATCTTCCACGCCCAAGTCCCTCCAGATCAGATCTGAGGGAAGCCTTTGGGAGAGAGAAAAAAAAATCAAAAGAAAGTTTTTTGATTTTTCTTGATGGTTAGGATCAATCTTCAGGATCCTTTATAGGGTTGCTTCAAGTGATATTAGGTAAAGTGGCCTGATACAAGCTGAAGAAGCCAAAAAATGAAGCCTGTAAGGGAGCTAGCACCTTAAGAGTTTTGAAGTTCTGATTGAAACACCTCTGTGTTGATACCAACAGAGGTCAGATACTTGTGCGGCTATGGTAGGAACCCCAGACATCCGCAGGATTCGATTTGAGGAAAGAGAAGGAAAAAGCAATCAGGTATACCATCTTCTTTCTATTTATGATTTTAGATCTATGTTCATAAATTTATTTATGCATGTTAGACAATCCTAGAGTTGATTATGATTTAAAATCAGTATGCTTAGATATGAAATAAAATTTTTAAAATCTGCTTCTGCTGTGGTTACTATAACCGTAACGATCTATGTATGTGAATTAGCCTATTTTCTAACAATAATATTAGAGCCAAGTCATTCTAGCATATTTTTAATAAATTTTAGATCTAAAATTATATTCATATGATCTAATTTATAGTTCATATATCTGATATGTGAAAGAAAATTTGATCTAAATTTAATAAATTACATATTAGATATGTTAGATTAAACTACTATTAGCCTAGTACTTAGATTGGGTGCATCATCATGGCCATCCGATCATAAGAGGAAGTAGGGGTTAAAGCACCTCACTTGTCCAATCGATGGGTTCTCTTATGACGTATAGGGATGTCGCTTGTGATGAGCTCTCATGAAGAAGAGCCGTGAACAAAAGATCCTAGATATATGTGATACAAGTTTTAGATCTAGATTTTTTTTTCATGCATATATTAGATATATATTTTTAATTAATTTTAGATCATAAAATTATATATGTGATATGTAATTTGTTCACACATGATCTGAAATTTAATTTCTATAAAATTTTATATCTAAAACCCTAGGATCTAACTTGCATAAATCTTGAAATTGTGGTTGGCTTGCCTGTCAAGTCAACTCAGATTTAGTTCGAGTCGATTCAAGTCCTTGATGAGTTGACTCATCCTTGTTGGAGTCGATTCGAGACTCTAGTGAGTTAGCTCATTTGCACATGAGTTGATCCAATCCTGCGGATGTGGGCTTACGTTTCTATTCATCATAGACGAGTCGACTCGAGTTTCAGGGTGAGTTGACTCGAGTCTGTTGACAGTAAAGTTACATGTGATGCAATCCAAATTAGTTTAGATTAGAAATTGATTTGACATCTAAACTAAATCTAGGTTCATAATGCACTTAATTAAGAATTAAGATTTGAAATTAAAAGATCTAAAATTATGAATTTAAGATCCAAATTTCAATTGCATAAAATATGAGGGTTAAGGGTATGGGTAGTTCAATTAGGTCTAGTTTGAATGGTTGATCAAATCAAATCAAATGTTAATAAGGATTAGGTCAAATATGCTCATGACCAATCCAATTAGTTATAGTTTGGTCGAATCGATTAACAGTTGACTGTTAATCGATCAACCTAAGACTTAATTTGGCTCAGTGGATTAAGTCTGGATAATAGGGTAATCTGATCGATTCTAATCAACCAATTTAGTATCTAAGATAAGTGCATAGATGGTGGTTATTTAATTAATTCTGTTGTTTGATCTGATTAATTCGTTAGTATCTAAGAAAAGCAATGGGGGGACCCCCACACATCTTAACTTATCTGATCATTTTAAAAAATTATATTTTATATTAAGTTACTTGTTGACTCAAGCTAGCCTATGCCACTAGGTTAGTCATAATTGTTATGACTAATTAAGAAAGAGATCTGAATCTAAATCTTCTCAATCAAATATTATGTCTAGCAATTTTTTACTATTTTAGAGATATGGGTGCCTTCCTGGTGTTGATCATTCTCAGCTGATCACAGATGATCATTCTCAGCTAATCATAGTGGTTCGGTTGCATCGAAAAGATACAATCACTCTATGGCATTAGATGCCTCAGGGTAGAGATGGGGTTGAGCCCAATAACTGTTAGGTAAGAGATCCAATGACGGCTTTGTGTCAGCTGGTGTATGGTGGGTCTGACTCAACTAAAAAATATGTCAATAATTATTAGATGAGGTCACAAGACTTAGAGACTGAACTTACTGTATCTTACTTAGTGAAGCAATGGACAAAGTGTTGTCCATTCGTTGGTTCATGCATCACCATTAGCTATTAGGTGAGATGCATATGGATCAGTGGGAGTGCAGTATCCACTAGAAACTAATTACATATAGATTTTTGTTTCTCTACCCGAAGAGTGTGGGAGATTCGTAGAAATAGTAGGAGCCTTGTTTATTTATTAAAGTTCCTATAACAAATATTTACAAGTACACACATCTAATTAAAAATTATTTTTTTTATAATTAATTAATCATGTTGAGTTCAAACTCTCTAGCCCAGATTCTTGACACCAATAAGTTGACTAGATTAAACTACAAAGACTGACTCCAAAACTTGAGAATTATTCTTAGTTCTAAGAAATTGACCCATGTCCTAGATCAGAAGATGCTTGTGTTGCCGGCTCGACCATCCCTTGATCAACGAGCTGCATTTGAGAAGTGGATGGATGAAGACAATAGGGCTAGGTGCTACATTCTTGTGTCTATATCCAATGATCTTCAGTGTCAGCATGAAGACATGAGGACTGCTAAATAGATTCTAATCACTTGTAAGAGTTGTTTGGTGAGCAGAGTCACACAGCTCACATTAAAGTCTCCCGTAGACTTTTGAGAGTGAAGATGTGTGATGGACAGTCCATGCATGATCATTGTTTGACAATGATCAAGGATATCGATGAGCTTCAAAAGCTCAGAATGAATATGGACAAGGAAGTGTAGGTGGATTTAATCATGCAGTTCCTTTCTGATTCGTATGGATAGTTCATCATGAACTACCATATGAATAAGATTGATAGCACCTTATCTGAGTTGTTGAATATATTGGTGATAGCTGAGGACACCTTAAAAAGTTTAAGAAGAATGGTTCTTACTGTGGAGTAGGCTTCTTCCAAGAGAAAGTCTATTGAGAAGAAGAAGAATAAAAAACCTACGAAGAAGCAAAAGATCGAAAGCAGAAAAAAGAAAAAAGCTCTAAAGAAAGCAAACGATAAGAAAAAATATTTTCATTGCAATTTCAAAGGCCACTGGAGAAGAAATTATCCTACATACTTGGCCATAGTAAAGAATAAGAAGAAGGATGCACTTTCTGAAGGTACATCTAAATTGCTTGTTATTAAAACTAATCTAATGATTTTCTCTTCTCCTAGTTGGATTTTAGATTCTGATTCGAATGCTCACTTGTGTACCTCTATGTAAGATCTAGAGGAAGTTAGAGGACTGAGAGAAGACGAGATCACTTTTCATATTGACAATGGGGCAAAAGTTACTACTGTAGTCTTTGAAGCTATCATTAAGATTTAGTTTGCTTTTAAAAAATTATTATTTTATATTTATAGCCAGTAGAAATTTTCTTTCCATTTCTGTGCTAGCACAGAATAATTTTAATTTTTATTTCAATAAAGACTTGTGCATGATTTATTTTAAAAATAAATATGTTGAACATACTTATTTGATAGACAGTCTTTATCATTTGCATGTTGTTGTGAGTGTTAACTTTAACAAGCAAATTATGAGTGCCATAGGGTCTAAGAGACCTAAAGATAGGATTAGCTAAAAGTATCTATGGCATCTTAGGCTAGGCCATATTGGAGAGGACAGACTTAACAAATTAAAAAAAGATGGCCTTCTAGGGCCATTGACTTTCAAGTCTTATCCAACTTGTGAGTTTTGTCTTCCAGAAAAGATGGCTAAGCTGCTCTTTGTAGAATAAGAAGAAAGGGCCAATGATAGGATAACATGGTGTTTATCTTAGATAACATGGTGTTTATCTTAGATAGGTAATATAACAGGGCCAATGATATGTTAGACATGGTGTTTATCTCTTCAAGAAGATGTGTCCTGACATACCTGAGGAGATCCAATGCATGAGCAAGATCCCTTATGTTTTAGTAATAGGGAGCCTCATGTATGCTATGCTATGTACTCGACCTGATATAGTACTTGCCATGAGTGTCACGAGCAGATATTAGTCGAATCCAGATGAGGAGCACTGGATTGTAGTTAAGAACATCCTTAAGTACTTGAGAAGGATCAAAGATTTGTTCTTGATCTTTGGTGGAGGTTTAGAGCTAAAAGTAGAAGGATACACTGATTCAAACTTCATGTCTGATGTCGATGATAGAAAGTCTATATTGAGATATATTTTTCTATGTAATGATGGATTGGCTAGTTGGAAGAGTTTCAAATAATCGATCATTACTGATTCGACCATGAAAGCTATATACATCATCACCTCTGAAGCTGCTAGAAAATCCTACTAGTATAAGAAGTTCGTTGCAGAATTAGGTGTGATGCCATTGGATGCCATTGCACTGCACTATGACAACAACGGTGCCATAGCCCTCACTAAGGAGCTCAAATCTCACCTAAAGTCCAAGCACATAGAGAGGCGGTTCCACATCATATGCAACTATCTCGAGAAAAAGTTCATCGAGGTACAAAGAGTCGACTCCGCACTAAATGTGGCGGACCCATTGACAAAGCTTCTTAGCCAGTAGAAGACCAAAGCTCACTTTGAGAAGATGGGCCTTAGGTATATGACCAATTAGCTTGAGGTTAAGTGGGAGTTTGTTAGATGCATGTCCTAAAAGTTAATTGTTAGCCGACACATTACATAATTTCAGGACTTATTCTTATACTTATAAAACTTTATTATTAATAAAAGAGCATTTTCATTTTCAATCATGTTTATGATTTGTCTTAAAAATTAACAAAGATGATTTTGTATATTCTTAAAGTATTAAAAATTTGAGACATACATTATTAGTAGTTGTTTCTAAATACTCATGATTGTAGGATCATCACGAAGGATAGTGATCATCCATTTAAGATCAGAGCATGGATCACCTCCCTTCCAGGTAGATGAGTTTTGAGTCTGTGGTGTAGGGACACTAAGATGAGAGTACAGATAGTTATTAGAGAATAATTTATATTGAGCATGACCAACATGAGAAACTACTTGGATGTCTACTCACTCGTCAGTGATCTTCTCGATGTTGCAGTGGTGTGAGTGGTCCTTTGACCTACGGTGTCATCGACTATTCACAGTGAGGTTACTGAGTTTGATTGTATATTCTCTTGATCTCTAGCCATTCAAGTCCTTACTGTGTATATTGGGTACAGTAGATTTAATTTCACTGTTAGAGTAGGATGCATCTAGATAGAATCTATCGATCTTGATAGAAAAAGAGAAGTCCTATGCGATTAGCAAGACTAAGTTCAGAAAGTCTTTGGTTGAAGCAAGTGTGAATACTAGAAAAGAATTTTCATAGGAATTACAAGTAAACTCGAGTCGAGTCAATTTGGTATATGACTGACAATAGAGTTTGACGAGTTCTTCATGACCTCTGTCAAGTCGGAACTCATGATATAGGGGCTGAATCACACAGTAATTGCACCTAAGGGTTCAGATTTTTTTGTTCTACTGGATTACCACTATATGCTGCTAGATATCATTAGTGAATTGTGAGAACTCATTAGAATTATTTTTGGATCAATGATCCTTGTTAGGTTAAGTTGCAATTGTTCTGATCTATCAAAAGGAGTTTCAATATTACTACGATAGAAATCATGGTATATCTCATTGTCAGACAGAATAAAACCTAAGGGGTCACACATAAAAGAAGTTTGACCCAATCAATGGCTTAGATCAAATTCAAATTATCAATTTGATTGATGGTTTGAATTTAAAAATTACTAATTTGTAAGTGTTACAGATTTAGTAACTGCTAATTGTTAGCACAGAGACTTAATTACAAATATTGTAATTCAATTGAGACTGATTAAATTAAAGATCAAATTTTAAATAATTTAAATTAGATTTAATTTAATTATATTTGATTTAGTTTAATGCTAATTGGGTTCAATTATCTAAATAAGATTTGGATTTTAATCCTGATTGGATCAAATTTGATAGCTTTTCGAATTCAATTTGATTCAGATTCAATTTGATCTCGATTTGGATCCAGTTTGAATCAAATTGACCCTGACCCTTTGAGCTCAAGTTTTCTAAGCTGCTCTCTCCAATTGGCTGATCAAAAAGAGGAGGAGAGGTGATTTTTCTTGTTGCTTCTCTTAGGCACGCACGTGAGAGGATAGAAATGAGGTGCCACCTTATTTCTTGGTTAGTTTGAATTTCTATCAAGATAGGGATAAGGCTAACTGATTTTAAACTAATCCTAGTCTAATTAGGATCAGTTATTGGTGTAGAATATCAAGAATTTTGTGTGACAAAATTATAAAAGGGGTTGGTTTTTGGCATGAGAAAATAACCACCGATTGTGTGCGCTAATTATTTCTCATCCCCCTTCTTCTTCACGCCCCCTTCCCTCCTTGTTCCATCTTCCATGCCCAAGTCCCTCCAAATCAGATTTGAGAGAAGCCTTTGAGAGAGAGAAAGAAAATCAAAAAAGATTTCTTAATTTTTCTTGATGGTTAGGATCAATCTCCAAGATCCTATACAGGGCAGCTTCAAGTGATATCAAGTAAAGTGGCCTGATTCAAGCTGATGAACGAAGCCTATAAGAGAGCTAGCACCTTGGGAGTTTCAAAGTTTTGATTGGGATATCTCTGTGCGATACCATTAAGAATGGTGCTCTTCTCTCTCTCTTCTTTATTATTTTGTTGAGCTTCTGCCTAAGCATCTGGATATCCAAAGTTTATTCTACAGTGAGAATTATATGTCTGAGGTTGGTGACTAGTATCTAGATAATATTATCCATCCATGTAATATATCTTACACATCAAAAAGTAAAATATCATCTATAGATCCTTTATTATAATTTTTTTTGTAGTTTCTTTATTACAGCAGCTCCTTTCATACTTAAATGAAGATAATACATTTGGTAAGTTCAAATAGAGGCTTTTTTTTAGTTTTGAATATAGTATGTCATATAAATTTTTTCAAAAAATCATATAATAAGTTAGGATATCATGATTTCTATCCATTATAAATTTTGATAACATATTGATATCCATGATCAAAATTATGCTATTATGAATTCATAATATGATATTGTAGGTTAAAATTATAATACCTATATGTAAAATATCTTTTAAAGATAGTTTTGATAATATTATGATATTTTAAATTAAAATTATGATATTATAGATTAATATTATGATATTTTATAGGTAAAAGATCTCTCAAATATATTTTTTGATATTTTTTTGATATTTTAGATCAAAAGTATGATATTCTATATTAAAATTATGATATTCTATATATAAAATAATTTTTAAAGATAGTTTTGATAATATTATTACATCTTAGATCATAACTAAGATACTATAAATTAATATTATAATATTTTATAGGTAAAATATCTCTCAAATATATTTTTTTGATATTTTTATGATATCTTAGGTTAAAATTATGATATTCTATATTAAAATTATGACATCCTATAGGTAAAATATTTACCAAAGATAGTTTTAATGATATTATGATATCTTAGATTAAAATTATGATATTTTAGATTAATATGATAATATTTTATAAATAAGATATCTCTTAAGTATATATTTTGATAATTTTATGATATTCTGAATGAAAATTATGATATTCTAGATTAAAATTATGACATCTTATAGACAGAAAATATTTTTGAGATTATGATATCTTAGATCAAAATTCTGACATTATAGATTAAAATTATGATATTCTAGTTTGAAATTATGATATCTTATAGTAAAATTAGCTTTCAAAGTAAGAAGATGTCATAATTATGATATTTTAGATTGAAATTATGATATTCTAAGTTAAAATTATAACATTCTATGGTATATCTTTAAAGAATCTTATATTTATATCTTTTATATATATATTTTGACTTCAAAGAACCTTCTGTATACTTTCTATAGAGATTTTTGCAAATGATCAGTTGGATAAGGCTTCATGTGATGGTTGTTTTAAGAATCTATCTTCTTTTAGTACATCGAATGCATATAATGAGTTGGTGGAGTACGAGGAGGAAGAAAGATCAGGATGTCACTTTTCGTCACTACTACAAGACCGTCGACAGACCAAAAGACCTAGTTTCTAGCTTGTAGGAGCAATGGTTTATGGTAAGAAGAGGAGCACAGGAGGAACGAGAGAGGAGAAGGCTAAGGATAAAAATATGTTATTAATTTCTTACTAGATGTCATAATTTGTAAATTAAAAATTTTAATTTCATCAAAATATGAGATATACTGTAACAAATGATTTGAAAAATTTGTTACTTTAATAAAATATGATCTTAAATTTGAAATATATTGCATGGACTAATCATAATTATGTAATACTTTCTACTTAAGAAAGGTTTTCTGCATATAATTTCATAATTTTGATACAAAAAGTTATATTTTTGTAAGTACTATATTCAAGAATATTTTTTATACTAAGATATCATAATTTTAATCTATAATATCATAATTTTAATCTAAATTTTATAATTCTATATTCAAAAATATTTTTTATATCAAGATATTATAATTTTAATCTATGACATCATAATTTTGATTCAAGATATCATAATTCTATATTCTGAGATATTTATTATCTAAAATATTATAATTTTAATTTATAATATCATAATTTTGATATAGAATATCATAATTTTATATTCAATAATATTTTTTATATCAAGATATCAGAATTTTAATCTATAATAACATAATTTTGATCCAAAATATCATAATTATGTATTCAAAGATATTTTTTATGTCAGAAAATCATAATTTTAATCTATAATATCATAGTTTTAATCTAGAATATCATAATTCTATATTGAAGAATATTTCTGATATCGAATGTCATAATTTTAACCTATAGTATCATAATTTTGATCTAAGATGTTATAATTCTACATTCAATGATATTTTCTATATCACAATATTATAATTTTAACCTACAATATCATAATTTTGATCTAGGATATTATAATTCTATGTTTGAAAATATATTTTATGCTGAGTGCAATAATTTTAACCTACGATATCATAATTTTGATTCAAAATATCATAATTCTATATTTGAAGATATTTATTATATCAAAAATCATAATTTTAATCTATAATATAATAATTTTGATCTAGGATATCATCATTCTATAGTTAGTGATATTTTTTATACTAGAATATTATAATTTTAGCTTACAATATCATAATTTTGATTCAGAATATCATAATTCTATGCTAAAGGATGTTTATTATATTGAATATTATAATTTTAACTTATAATATCATAATTTTGATTTAAGATATTATAATTTTATATTTGATGATATTTTTTTATCAAAATATCATAATTTTAATCTACAATATCATAATTTTGATCCAAGATTCATAATTCTATATTTAAAGATTTTTTTTGTACCATGATATCATAATTTTAATCTAGAATGTCATAATTTTGATCTAAAATATCATAATTCTATATTTAAAGATATTTTTTATACTAGATGTCATAATTTTAACTTATAATATCATAATTTTAACCTAAAATATCATAATTCTATATTTGAAGATATATTTTATATCAAAATATCATAATTTTAACTTATAATATCATAATTTTGATCTATAATGATACTGTAGGTTAAAATTATGACATCCAATATAAGAAACATCTCCAATATAGAATTATGCATCCTGAATTAAAAATATGATATTATAAATTAAAATTATGATATTTTAATATCAAAAATATTATCAAATATAAAACTATGATATTCTGAATCATAAGTATAATATTATAGGTTAAAATTATGACATCCTGCATAAGAAATATTCTTGAATATAGAATTATGACATCCTAATATAAAAAAAAATTTAAATATAGAATTATGAATCTTAGATCAAAATTATAATATTATAAATTAAAATTATAATATTTTAATATAAAAAATATCATCGAATGTAGAATTATGATATTCTAGATAAAAATTATGATATTATAGATTAAAATTATGACATTCAATATAATAAATATTTTTAAACATAGAATTATAATATTTTGGATTAAATTATGATATTGCAGATTAAAATTATGACATCCTTGTATAGAAAATATCTTCGAATGTAGAACTATGACATCCTAGGTCAAGATTATGATATTATAGGTTAAAATTATAAAATCTTGGTACAAAAAATATTCATGAATATAGTGCTTGCAAAAATATGATATTCTATATCCAAATTATGAAATCATGCATAAAAATTTTTTTTGAAGCATAAAGCATTAAATAATTACAATCAGTCTGTGCAATATATTTCAAATTTAGGATCATATTTTACTGAAGTAATAGAGTTTTCAAACCATATATTACAGTATATCTCATTTTTTGATGAAACTAAAATATCTTATTTATAAATTATGATATTTAGTAAGAAATTAATAATATATTATTTTCATCCTTGGTTCTCTCCTTTCTCGTTCCTCCTGTACTTCTCTTCTTACCATAAATCATTGCTCCTATAAGCTATGAATAAGGTCCTTTGATCCATTGGTGGCCCTGTAGTGGTGATGAAGAGTGATATCTCAACCCTCCTTCCTCATACTCTACCAACTCATTATCTGCATTTGGTGTTCTAGAAGAATATGGATTTTCAAGATAACCATCACATGAAGCCTCATCCAAATGATTATTTGTAGAAATCTCAATAGAAGATGTACAAAAGGTTCTTTGAAGTCAAAAAATACATATGAAAGATACAAATATAAGATTCTTTGAAGATATATCATAGAATATCATAATTTTAATTTAAAATATCATAATTTAAATCTAAAATATCATAATTATGATATCTTCTTATGTTGGAAGTTATTTTTACTGCAAGATGTTATAATTTCAAACTAAAATATCATAATTTTAACCTATAATATCATAATTTTGATCCAAGATATTATAATCTATATTTAAGAGATATTTTTTACCTACAGGATGTCATAATTTTAATTTAAAATATCATAATTTGATCCAAATTATCAAAAAATTATCAAAAAAATATACTTGAGAGGTGTCTTACCTATAAGATATTTTAATATTAATCTAAAATATCCTAATTTTGATCTAAGATATCATAATATTATCAAAACTATCTTTGAATGATATTTTATCTATAAGATATCATAATTTTAATATAAAATATCATAATTTTGATCCAAGATATCATAACAAGATCAAAAAATATATTTGAGATATATTTTATCTATAAGATATTATAATATTAATTTATAATATCATAATTATGATCTAAAATATAATAGTATTATCAAAATTATCTTTCAAAGTTATTTTACAAATAGGATGTCATAATTTTAATATAGAATATCATAATTTTGATCCAAAATATCATAAAATATTAAAAAATATATTTGAAAAGTATTTTATCTACAAGATGTCATAATATTAATCTATAATATCATAATTTTGATCTAAAATATTATAATATTATCAAAACTATCTTTAGAAAGTATTTTATATATAGAATATTATAATTTTAACCTATAATATCATAATATGAATCTATAATACCATAATTTTGATCTTGAATGCCAATATATTACTAAAAAGTATCATGAATAGAAATCATGATATCCTAACTTATTATATAACTTTTTGAAAATATTTATATGACATACTATATTTGAAATTGAAAAAAATACTTCATTTGAATCTACTGAATGTATTAACTTCATTTAACTACGAAAAGAGCTACTGTAATAAAGGAACTACAAAAAAATTATAATAAAAATTTATAGATGATATTTTATTTTTTGATAGATGGGACATATTGCTTGGATAGATAATATTATCTAGATGCTAGCCATCAATCTTAGATGCATAATTCTCACCATAGAATAAACTGTAGACACCCAGATGCTCAGATAGAAGATTAACAAAATGAGGAAGAAGAAAGAGAGAGAAGAGCAGCATTCGTAACATCTAATCAGACTTCAAAATAGTAAAATCACTTCATTTTAGAGGAAAAAAATATTTTCATCATGTTTAATTCAAAAAGTAGATTGTGATGTGCATTAAATATATTTGGTGATGGAATAACACACTGCTTCCATTTTCTTGGCACCTTCAGATATCCAATTTGGTGCGAAATGACATCTAACATGTCACACCATGAGGGTGCTATGTGGACCAATCGGATAACACGGTGTGCTCGACATAGGATTTTCTACACCACGATCGGTGTACAAAAATTTTGCGATCAGTAATCTTATTAATTGTGATAATCTATACCTAAATTAGTGGAACTAATTTCAAGCACAATGAATTATAACCTAAACCATTTCCCAATAGCTCATGATTTCACTAAAAGAACATATTATTGGCATGTAGTTTTCATTCTACATTCAATAAGCACACATGGAAGCTGACATACATTTGTTGCTTGTTGGATAGGAATTAGTACCAATTATTGTAAAAAATAAAAAAAATAAAAAAAAAAAAATAATCAAATACGTGGATCAATTAAAAGATTCACCTCCATAGGGCATGCAAAGCTTCGCTATGAGAAAAGAAAAAATTTATAAGAGGAGATCACATCTTCAATCCTCGTACACCAATCCCTCTCTCTCAACAAGAAGCATTCCCTTATAAAGCTCTCTCTAAAAGACCCCCTGAAATGATTGCTATCTGTTGTCTGATAGTTTGTTTGAAGCCCTTTGCTTTTGCTCTCTGCTGGTGTCCTCTCCAGGGTCTACTACTGCTATTGAACTCTCTGTCTCGACTATTGTAGACTCTCAAGTCTTCGCCAAACACACCACTCTCTATTGCCCATAGGCCTTTTAAAGGCCTTAAACACTGCCCGATCTAAGTTCTACGCAATGTAAGACTCCTATCAGAACTCAAAGAAGCCTCCCAACCTTCTAATCTTGCCTGCTTGCTCCTTAGATCATCTGATCGTGTAATCACACAAAGTTCAATGCAACATAGTGCCTAAAACACCCCTAGACATGCGTGAAATGTAAGGGAAATGGCCTTCAGTCCATGGTGGACTACAAGAAGCGGTAGGAAAATGGTGCATGCACCGCACCCTTCTCTTGGTGGACCATCGGCTCATGGTGGCCATATGAGAATCTGCCATAGGTCGCGCCTGCATGCGGGCTGCGCACACACTCGCATGCTGGGCTGCACGGTGCTTGGGCCGCACACGTGCTTGGGCTCGCCTGTGTTGGGCGCATGCTAGGTTATGCCCAGCTGCAAGCCTGCGTGCCTGGCTGGGCCTGTGAGCATGCTGGGCCGCACCCAATCCGTAGGCTAGCCCCTTTTATAGGCCGTTTTTCATGTGGGCTTCCTTCCTTAGGCTGTGGTTTCACCTGTGGGTCAAATTTTGAGGTATTTTTGTTAATAATTCTCCATCTTAACTTGATATTTGGTCTCTTTCTAACTTTGAGAGCTTTCTGAATGATCTCGCCCTCATGCCCCGAGGCAAATGCTTGCTGATCAGGGATGGACAAATATGAAAGTCGAGCTAGGCTACTCGATCCCATCTCCATCATATACTGTGCTCCTCCTGACCTGAGATCGGCTTAGGATAACTTCCTATGGTAATAAAAACTTCACTCTACAATGTTGCCTCTTGTCCTCCTGAGTCTCCCATCTCATGCTCGATCTACCTACATCTGGAGCTCCACCTCATTTTGGGCTCTTCCTGACTCCTGAAGCTCCAACTCGTATTGGGCTCCTTATTAGATAGTAATATCCTTCTCTAATCTTTTTCTCCTCCAATGTCACCCTATCACCATGAATGACCTTTAGGATTTCATCACCAGCTACCCACATGTAGTCGTTTGAATCCTGTCAGCTCAGTGAGATAAGATTTCGTCTGAAATGGGATATGTATTAGATCTCTCCTAATCTCCTCACTACATCATCATGTATCCTTTAGCTGACCATCCTAGTGTCTTTGATCGCATAGCTCGATCCATCCAGTAGATGAATAGTATTTTCACTACTCTCTAAGGAGTCAAACAGCTCCTCTCTACAACAAACATGATGGATGCATGCAGAGTCTAAAATCTACTACTGAAAAAAGGTAGATACCTCATCAGATAAGACACCATCCTCTGACTCACTATAGATCATTGTCACAGTAGTTGTCATCCAATCTCTGAGTTGAGAGCAATCTCTGACACGATGCTCCAACTCATCATACCGATAGCACCTAATCTTGCTGGAGTCCCTCATCTTAGACTTGGATCATCCTCCTCATGATCTTTTATCGCTCCATCTGCTGCCATCTATTCCTTCAGAAATTGTTAAAGTTGAGTTACCACCATCTGAGCTCGAAGCCTAGCTCTTCTGCTAGAAAATCTCATTTTGGAGAATCACCACCATGACCTCATCCATCTTGATGATGCTCTTTCTTACTAGAAGAGCAGTCATCAAAGACTTATACGAAGAGGGAGGCGATGCTAGCAAGACCAATATCTTGGTCTTTTCCTCAACCTTCTCACCTACACTGAGAAGATCGATAAGAATCTTTTGGAAGTGGCTTAGATGCTCCTACACGCTCTATCTCTCATCCATCCGTATTTGGTAGAATACCTCCAGAGGAAGAAAGTGTTGGTGAGGGACTTCACTATATACAACTTCTCGAGCTTCTACCACAGTATCATCGAAGAAGTCTCATCAAGTACATGAATCACTATCTCATCCGTCAGGTACAGACAGATGGTACTCACCATCCACATCTGTAGCCTATACCAAATCTTCTCCTCCATGATGGCCGGCTTCTTCTCGCACAAGAGAGCATCGATCAACCTGTGTTGGATGAGCATGTCCTTTATCCTCACTTGCCATAAGAAAAAATTACTCTTTTCATCGAATCGATTGATCTCCACCTTAATTGTACTTATCTTCTCCATCTTCAATCATGATCACCACCACCGTAATATGCACTCTGGTACCAACCTGATGTTGATACCACTTGTTGGACAGAATTTGATACCAATTATTATAGAAAAGAAAGAAGAAATAAAGATAAGAAAATAATCAAATATGTAGATTAGTCAAAAGGCTCACCTCCATGGGGCATGTAAAGTTTCACTATAAAAAAAAAAAATATAAGAGGAGATCACACCCTCAACCCTCATACACCAATCCCTCTCTCTTAACAAGAAGCACTACCTCACAAAGCTTTCTCTAGAAAATCTCTTAAAACAACTGTTGTCCACTACCTGACAGTCTGTCTGAAGCCCCCTACTTCAGCTCTCTGCCGACATCCTCTCCAGGGTCTGCTGCTGCTGTCGAACTCTTTCTTTCGACTACCATAGATTCTCAGGTCTCTGCCGAACACACCACTCTCTATTGCCCATAGGCCTTTTAAAGGCCTCAAACGCTACCCAATCTGAGTCCTATGTGATGTAAGACTCCTATTAGAACTCAAAGAAGCCTCCCAACCTTTTGATCATGCCCGCTTGCTCCTCAAATCATCCGATCATGCAATCGCATGAAGTTCAGCACAACACAGTGCCTAAAACACCCCTAGATGTGTGTGAAATGCAAGGAAAATGGTCTTCAGTCCATGATGGACTGCAAGAAGAAATGGGGAAATGGCATGTGGATTGCACCCTTCTCTTGGTGGACCACTGGGTCATGGTGAGATGCATGAGAATTCGCCATGGGCCGCGCCTGCACATGCTTGCATGCTGGCTACTTGGGCACCTGGGCCACGTGCGTGCCTGGGCTCGCCTACGTTGGCCATATGCGCCTGGGCCTACCACATGCTGGGTCATGCCTAGCTGGGCCTGTGAGCATGCTGGACTACATCAGGCCACTCCCAGTCCATGGGCCAGCCCCTCCTACATGATGTTCTTCATGCGGGCTTTCTTTCTTATGCTGTGGTTTCACTTGTGGGTCAAATTTCAAGGTATTTTTCTCAATATTACTATATGAGGGGAACTCCAAGCGTCTCTACTACCATTGCTCTACTTCTCTAGTGAGGCTCGAATAATAGATATAAAAATAATATCTTGAGATTCCTTGAACGCATCATTCTGGTCAATGTTTGGGATAATTCTTGGACAATACAAAGGATACAATAGATCAATCTACTTCTTGACAAATTCTCATCCATGGTTATTGTTGCCATTGGAGAGTCAAGCTGGCTTAGGCTATTAAGCTGGAGTCGGGAGAGAGCAGTGGTCGTAGGATAGCTGGTCAGATCCTTCAGAGTAGGGCATTGGGATCGGGTCCTCGATCGATTCCTGCAAAATCATCAAAGACATGAAAGTCCTCATGTTGGGGGGGGGGAGTTTCTCCAATAGTGGACCCTCTAATGCTTAAGTCAATCTCCTATGGAAGTAACTAAAAGAGGTTTGAGCTAGAGATAGAGATTAGTAGTGGTGTCGAGTATAAAGTATGGAAGTTCGGTGTAATAGAATAGGGTGTGGGAGATGGATGATGTCATTTGGAGGATGGAGATCTTAAAGATGGAGAAAGGGAGCTCAGAGTTCTATGGAGCTAGATTCTAGTTCATATGGAATCCATCTCTAGGAGAAGACATGTGAGGTAGGTGTCCTTCCTTACCTGAAGGGTCCCGAGAAAAAGGTTTTGTAGATGAAGACGGATATATATCGCCTTCGGGGATATGTACCATTTGCCAGGGAGTAGAGGTTATGAAGATGTACTTTGACTGTTAGAGAATAATGGTTCACACATTTGGGGTTATTGAGATCATGGATCTCACTGAGTGGAGGAGGAAGTAGAGCAATGAGTAGGTTGGCCACTTGTCATCTTACAGGCAAAAGGCTCTGTAACTTCTCTAGCACGGTCGTAAAAGACCAGGTGGTAGAGACTGGATGATCTCTTTGTCACCTTTTGCCAAAAGCACATGTCGGGCCATCACTGGGTTGTTAGTGCTATGGTGCATGGTCTAGCTTAGGGTGTATAAGTTATATACCTATTATATTTATATATTTTTGATAATTTCTGTTCTTTAGCTGCTCATATTTGGGAAGTCAACTATTGCAGCACAATATTGTTTCATCCTTTCCACATCTACAAAAAGGCCAACCTTTCCCTCATCTCAACATTAAGGCGTAAGAACAATATTGTAGCTATTTTTGCCCTCTCTAATTTTGAAAGACTTTCATCCTTGATGTGGCCTTCAATTCCACTTCACCCAACTACACACATCCCTTAACACTGAATGCAGAAACTTTATTTCAATCAAATTGGCCCCCACACTTTTTTGGATAATCAGATGAATTAAATTATCTAGTGTGGATCATTTTGGGAGTCAAAAAATAAAATATTTAAAAATTAAATAGAAAGAATATTAGATGAAGAAACCCATATGTTGAGTCAGTGTGATTTACAATATAAGATTGTTGATCTAAGAAATAATTTTGATGATTACAAAATATTGGAGCATAAAAATTAATCTAATATCTTTGAAGTTTGGCTTGAGAATATTTTTGTAGAATGACATTACTTTTAGTGAGCTTTGAAATCACTTGAGCTGTATTTGAGCCAAGAAAAATCTAGTTTGGAGATGAATTAAGTATGAAAAATCAAATTGAGGAAGTCGAGTTGACTCATGGCTTGGAGTTGACTCTGGCACAGTCTAGCACTGGCATGTAGGTTTGGCATGTTTGTGTGTCGACTCATAGATTTCTAAAGTTGACTTTCTCAGTGAAACAAAAGACTAAATTTTTGGCACATCTCTTCAGAGTCGACTCATGGTCAAGGTGAGTTGTCTAATGGAGATGGACAAGTCAACTCGTCTTTTGGCAAGTCGACTCTCTCAAGAAAAATAGAAAAATAAATTTTAAAGATTTAAGGCTGAGTCGACTCATGCTCTTCATGAGTCAACTCTTAGACCTTTACAAGTCGACTTTTTAGTCTACAAGTCGACACTTGGACTTTTGATAGTTCAAATGGCTAGTTCTACAGGAGGTTTTGTTTCATCTAAATTTTTTTCAAATGACTAGTTTTCACTCCCAATGGTAAAAAATGGCTAGAGTTGAGTTCAAAGCATATAAAACTTGATAGAAATTGAATGAAAACACAAAAAAAATCAAATGAACATAAGAGAGAATAATTTTCAAAGAAAAAGAGCCCATTTTCAGTATTCATTGCATTCAAGAGAGTTCAACCACTTTCCAATCAATTTTTCTTGATTTTTGTATGGACAATCAAAGAAAAAAGAGTAAGTATTAAGTGCAAGCATTCAAGTCTTTTTCGAGTAAACTTTACCGACAACATTCATCTTATTTAAGAAGCTTTTCTTCTGTTGTAAATTTTTTTTATTCTGAATTTTTTGTAACAAGTTCCAGAGGGTTTGAAACTTGGAAAAAAATTAATCCAAATCTATTAATTGGATTGGGAGCTTTGGGTTAAGGCTTATAAAGATTTTGATTGGTCGATCTGGTTTAAAATCATTGGATTGTTTGTGAGCTTGATAAAACAAACTTGCCGTATTCTTAAGAATATAGTTGAATTTCAAAGTAGAAACTTAGGGAATGAATGTAGGTGCTTAAAGTGTACTGAACCACTATAAAATTTATTATGTTTATGTGTAGCTAGTTTCTTTCTACTTGTATTTTATTTAGCTTGCAACTCACTGCATGCCACTTAATTAGTTTTACAAAAGTAGCACATACTTGCTTAAATTTTTGAAAACCTAATTCATCCCTTTTTTTGGATTGTCTAGCTAGACAACTAGTGGTATCAAAGTTTGATTCTCAGCTAAAAGTTGATTTAAAGATAAAAAAAAAAGATCATGGCAACTCAATTAAATGCTTCACTCATTGAAGGGTAATCCACTAGTAGGCTACCTCTTTTTAATAGGTCTAACTATAGTTATTGGAAAGCGCGTATGTGTATTTTTATTTAAGTTCTAGATTATGAGTTATAAAGTGTCATAATCAATGATCCGCACACGCTCATTATCATTGTCAATGGTATTGATACTTTCAAACTGGAGAAGGATTGGGATGAAATGGACAAAAAATTAGTCCAGTTAAATGCCAAGACAAATATCTTATATTGTACTTTATATACAAATGAGTTTAACCAAATTTCTACTTATAATTTTATAACAAAAAATATGAGATAGACTTGAAGTCATACATAAAGGTACAAATCAAGTTCAGGAATCAAAAATCAATATGTTTGTGCACAAGTATGAATTATTTAAAATAAAATTAAATGAATCAATCATTAGTATATTTACATGCTTTACTGATATTATAAATGGCATCAAAAATCTTGACAAATTCTATTCTAACAATGATCTTGTGGAAAAAATTTTCAGCTATTTATCGAGAGCATGGGAAGATAAAATAATTACCATCCAAGAAGTAAAGGACTTAAATAAATTACCACTTGAGGAGCTGCTTGGATCATTGATGACACATGAGCTAGCCATGAAGTAGCACAATGATGAGAAAGACAAAAAGAAGAAGATAATAGCCCTTAAATTAGTGACAAATGATGAGGATGATGAAAAATCATCTGAAGATGAAGAAGGTAATGAAGACATAGCCCTAGTTCTCAAAAAATTTAGAAAATTTATGGATAGAAGAAAGCAAGGATTCAAGAAAAGAATATTGGCCAAGGGAGAGCCAAGCAAGAATAAAAAAAAAGAAAGAACAACCCCTCTACTATGAGTATAAAAAATCGAGGCACTTCAAAGCCAACTATCCAACCTTGATGAAATCCTATAAGAAGTTCAAGAAACAAGCAATGGTCACTACATGGAGCAACAGTGATGAATCTAGCTCAAATAGAGAGGATCAAAATATTATAAATTTGTGTCTCATGGCACAAGATGATGAGATAACATTTGCACTCACTTTAGATTTTATATTTGATAAACTTCAAGATGTATTCCATGATTTGCTAGATGAATTCAGAAAGATAAGTCTAAAAAATAATGATTTAAAAATGAAGAACGAATCATTAACTAAAGAAAAGGAAGAAGTGTTACAAAATAATAAACTTTTGATAGAAGAGAATAACTCTTTAAAGAAGAAAGTAAAAAATTGAAACTATTGGGTGATAAGTTCACTTATAGTTCAAAAAAATTTTAAATAATCTTAAACAACCAAAATGCTGTTTATGACAAAGCGGGTATTGATTTTAACCCTAACAATAAGCAAAAATTTTTTAAAAAATTCTTCACTAGTTCTTCATTACACACTACTTCACATGTTACTTGCCCTTACTGTGCTGTGGGAGAATAAGACATAAAACACACTCATGCAATTTTATAAAATCAAATGGCAAAATACTTAAGAAGATTTAGGTTTCAAAAGAAACCATAATTGCTAGCAATAAAGGATCCAAGAAACTTGGATACCTAAATTAGTTGCTTGTTTGTTTTATAGGAGTGTCTTGTAGCCAATAAAGCTAAAAAAAGGTGGTATCTTGACTGTGGCTGTTCAACACACATAAAGGATGATGAAAACTAGTTTATCACTCATAAGAGAAAGGAAGGAAGAGTAATGACCTTTGGTCATAATGACAAAAGGAATATTATAAGAATTGATAAAATATATATTACTTCTTCTATCTTCATTGAAAATATTCTGTTAGTTGATAGTTTAAGATATAATTTGCTTAGTATAAGTCAGCTTTATGATAAAGGCTTTAAGGTTACTTTTGAATCATCCATGTGCATTGTCTCTAGTCCCTTTGATGAAAGCATAAAGTTCATTGGATATAGGCATGGAATATCTATATGGTTGATCTTGATAAGATAGCCATCAAGAGTGATCAATGTGCTATTACAATAGATGCCAAAATTAAAGAGATTAGTTGATTGTAGCATCATAGATTAGGACATGCTAGCATTAATATAATATTAAAATTAATTACAAGAGATTTAGTTAAAGATTTATCAAAATTAAATTTTAAAAAGCATCGAATTTATGATGCATGTTAATTTGAAAAATAAACTAGGGGATCTTTCAAACCTAAGAATGTAACTTCAACTTTTAGACCATTAGAATTGATCCACATAGACTTATTTGTATCCATTAGGACTACAAGTCTAGAAGGAAAGAGACATGGACTTGTAATCATAGATGATTTTTTTTGTTTCACTTAGATTTTATTTTTGACACACAAAAATAAAGCTTTTTCTATTTTTTTAAAGTTTTATCATAAGGTTCTAAGTGAAAAGAACTTAACCATTGTTTGTATTTGAAGTGATCATGACATCAAATTTGAAAATCAAAATTTAAAAAATTTTTGCAATGAAAAGGGTATTGAACACCACTTTTTAGCGTCAAGAACATCTCAACAAAATAAAGTAATAGAAAAAAAAATAGAAACTTAGAAGAAATGACCCATAATATATTGTGTGAAAGGAATCTTTCAATATATTTTTGGGGTGAAGCCATAAACATTGCATGTTATATCTTAAGATCCAACCAGTTTTCAAGAAAATCCCCTGTGAACTTTGGAAAGGTAGGAACCCAATATTAACTACTTTCATATTTTTGGTTGTCGATATTTCATCTTAAATAATGGTAAAATAATTTAGATAAATTTGATGCTAAGTTAGATGAGGGTATCTTTCTTGGATACTCCATATCTAGCAAGACTTATAGAGTCTTCAATAAATGAATGTTGGTTATTGAAGAATTTATATATATTATATTTGATAAAACTAACAATATATCTTTAAGAAAGGAAGATATTATTGATGATTGTAAGAATTCTAGAAAATAGAATGAAGAAACTCAACTTGAAGGACAAGCCCAATCAAAATGAAGAATGTTGCTCCTAGATTGATTTTGATGACTACAAAACAGTTGGAAGGGATACAAATAATTTTTATGTGAAAAAGACCTTATGCTCTACAGGGGCAAAATTGTAATTTCATCAAAACTCTGATTTGATAGCATCATCGGGTAGAACAAATGATATGTAATATATTGGTGAAAGTTTCATGGTTTTTGGACTTATATTTTTGGAGTTATGAAGGTTTGAAGTTCATGAGTCGACTCATGAGTCAACTCATGAAACTATGAGCTGATTGGCACGCAAAGATTAGCCATGGCACGCTGGTTTTCTGGCTTGGTACGACCTGTGAGTCGACTCATGAGTCGACCCACAAGGCATGAGTCGACTCATGAGTCGACCTCTGCTGTTTTGGGCCAAGAAAATTCAGAAACCCAATCTCTGGACTTTGCAACAGAGGTCGACTCATGAGTCGACCCCTGAGGCATGAGTCGACTCATGAGTCGACTCATATGACGGGATTTGCCTGTAACGGCTAGTTTTTGGCCAGATTTGGTTGCTTTTTAATGCTGCTTTTTGTGCTCTAACGGCTCTTTTTCTGCCTAGTTTGTTTTTCCTTGTCTCTTAAGGCTATAAAAGGTTTCAAAAGGTGGAAAACAAAAGGAAGAGAGATCCAAATATCCAAGAGGCATTCAAGTGATTTAAAAAGAGAAAATCAAGAGCATTCAAGAGGGCATTCAAGTGCATTCAAGAGAAGGTTTTTCAAGCCAACTACTCAACATCATTCAAGAGCTCATTTAAAGCCTTCAAGAAGCCATCAATCAAGCTCACCAACTCCTCAAGCATTTACTTCATCTCTCATCCACTTTGAGGAAATCCAAGAGGGGCTTCTTCATTTGAGTAAAGCGTATTTATTGTTATATTCGCTCACTTAAGGAGCTATTCTTGTACTTATTTGTGCTCTAAACTGATTTTATCTTGTGAGCAATTGTTTTTGTTTTGGAGGGTTTCCAAAACAAGGAAAGGTTGATCCGAACCTGAAATCGGAGTGTATTGGGTCGGCTTGTACCCGGGAAATAAGTGGACTAGCTTGGGATAGCTAGTGTCGGAGTTTTTGACGGTTGTATTCGGGTTGAATACAAAGTATAGTGGATTGGAATTTCCAAGTAGGAGCTTGGGGAGTGGATGTAGGTGCAAGGTTGG
>NC_025999.2:25419210-25490234 GCF_000442705.2 Elaeis guineensis
AAAAATCAAAGATTTTAAATCAACACTACCTTCTCTATAAATTCGATCTGACTCATCACTTTCTACATAGTTTAATTTTTTTAAAAATTAAAAATTAAATTTGATAATCATGATATTCTAACGACAGCATGCGACATTATCGATAACAAAATACTTGAGTGCAAAGGCACTAATTATATATTTCAAGCATAAATATAGAATCTCTCAAGTGCTCACAAAGACACATTAAATCATTAAAACAAAATCTCTCAAATAAGCTAAGTCAAAAGAGTTTTCAAGTAGAATTATCCAAGTCTTGACTCAGAAGAGTCGACCTCAGGATATTAGAAGCCGACCTCTAAATGACCATAGACTTAAACAGAAGACAGTTATTTTCTAGAAGGTTCAAAAGTCGACCCTAGCATGTTGGAGCAAATTGATATGCTACATGAGTCAATCCTAGAAAAATCTCGGGCCCAAGATAGAGAGTGCATAAAAATGATCGATGTGGAAATCTAGTGACTAGCCAACTACCAAAGGAAGATCATCTAGATATGGAAGCTAAGAAATAGTAGATTGAGAAATGAGAAAGAAAAGAGTGTGTGAGAGTTTTTGGGATAAAGAACTTTTATTCAAACTGTATTCAGCATACAATCAATCCTTAACCTAGTTACATATATAAAACCTATACAAAAGAGTCAAGCCCAAAGCTCAACAAAATCTCCAAATAGCTAACCCAATGTGATACACTTCCCAAGCCCATGTACACCCATGCCTTATCGTGCACTCACTCCTTAGATTTAATCCTAGCCCAAACTATGGATTAGCCCCCTAAGATCTCTTAAACCAAGACCTTAAATCTCTAGGATCAAATCCGATCTCAAATCCAAACAGAATCCCATGCAGGTTCTACCCACGACACTGAGTTGGCTCAATCTCAGACTGAGTCGGCTCATCTACGACTGAGTCGACTCACCTACGTGTCAATTTGAAGATTTCGAAATATAGCTTTCTATCTGGCTTGTCCTTTGACATAGTCCATCCAGTCTGAGATCGAGTCCTCTCACCTTCAACTTAGTCAATCCAATCTTAAGGTGAGTCGACTAAGTTTCTGATATAGCTCCTATCTGATGATGCTTCTATTGACTGGCTCTCTTCTTCCCTTGGCCTCTTCTCATGTATTCTAAGGCTTGGGAGTGTCACACCTGAGCTCACAATCTCCATCTCGATGCTCACAATTCTTTATGAACTCAGCTTATCCCACAGACCCATCCATACCATATGCATCTGAAAGCTATCTCTGAAAAGTACCTTCTAAGTGCATTCGACTAGTTATCCTTTGTATGGACCTTCACCAGCTCCATTTCACCTTCCTCCACCAACTCCCTGATCCTGTGTATCTCACATCTATATACTTTGTGGCATGCATGATAGATTAGATTCTATGCCAGCTGTAGA
The DNA here is from genome assembly GCF_000442705.2 of Elaeis guineensis. Classification (NCBI taxonomy): domain Eukaryota; kingdom Viridiplantae; phylum Streptophyta; class Magnoliopsida; order Arecales; family Arecaceae; genus Elaeis; species Elaeis guineensis. The sequence continues at coordinate 25,420,648 of NC_025999.2, forward strand.
GCACTCTGACTGTCATTGTACAGTGTAACCTTGCTCTACTCCACCCCCATTTCAGCAACAAGCCTCCTCAGCCAAAGAGCTTCCTTTACAGCCTCTGTGATACTGATATACTTAGCCTCTGTGGTAGAAAAGACTATAATTGCTTGAAGGATTGATCTCTAAGACATCGGTCTACCAAACACGTAGAAGAGGTATCCCATGGTAGACCTGCTTGTATTAAGATCACCTGCATAGTTTGCATCTACAAACCCTTCTACAGGACCCAAACCTCCATATGACTTCTTAGAGTTTTTCTCAAATCCTTCTAGCTGCCCACCAAATATCAGACCATAGTCTCTCGTACCCTACAAATATCTCAGTATCCACCTCAATGCCTTTCAGTGCTCTTTTTCAAGGTTAGCCATATACCAGCTAACCAAGCTCACTGTATATGCTATATCTGGTCTACAATGTTAGATGTATGTCTTAAGCCAATATGGCTGACACATTGTAATAAATCTAGAACATAATTTTGTACTTAATATATTGATATGATCAATAAAAGGATAAGTTTATTTTTCATTCAAGTGTGATGTGTCTTGAATCATCCATAGAATTAACTTTCGATACATATTCACAAGATATTGAGAATTAAAGACATGTATTTAATTCCTAAATGCTCTTGATCATAGGATCATCATGAGAATGATGATCGATCCGGATAGACTAACGCATAAATCACTTTCTTCAGGATAGATAGTCTCTAATCTACAATGTAGAGACACAAGGTGACAAGCGTGGATAGTTGTTAGAGAACAACTGGTACTGAATATGACCATACGAGAGATCACTTGGATTCTACTCGATCGTCAATGATTGTCTCGATCTTATAGTTGTGTGACTGATCCTTTGACTTGAGATGGTACTATTGCTCGCAGTGAGACTGTTGGAGTTTGTTCCCAGCTATGCAACCCAAGAGGGGGGTGAATTGGGTTTCTAAAAATTTTAAGCTTAACTTATGACTTGTGAGAAAAGTTTGACAAGGCTTAATAGATAGAGTGAGAAGAATCAATTCAAGACTAATAGCAAGAGCAAGGATGCAAGAGAATAATAAAGAGATAAAGAAGAGCAATTAACACACACCAAACAAAGAATTTATAGTGGTTCGGTGCCAACTTTGCACCTACGTCCACTCTCCAAGCTCCTACTTGGGAATTTCAATCCACTAATCTGTATTCAACCCGAATACAAACGTCGGAAACTCCGACTCTAGCTATCCCAAGCTAGACCACTTATTTCTGGGTACAAGCCAACCCAATACACTCCGATTCTAGGTTCGGATCAACCTTTCCTTGTTTTGTAACCCCTCCAAAATAAAAATAATTACTCAAACCGAGTATAACAATTTTTAGCACAAATAAGTACAAAGAAAGCTCCTTCAATGAGCGAATATAACTTTAAATACACTTTACTCAAGAGAAGAAGACCTTTTTGAATTTTCTCAAGGTGGATGAAGACTTGAATGTGCACTAGAGGAGTTGGTGAGCTTGGATTAAAGGCTTCTTGAAAGCTTTAAATGAACTCTTGCTTAGGGCTGAAAAGTTGGCTTGAAAATCCTTTTTCAAAATCTCTCTTCTTGAATGCTCTTCTGATTCCCACCTTTTTGTTCCTTTTTATAGCTTTAAGAGATAGAGGAAATCATTCTAGACTGAAAAAGAGCCGTTAGACTGCATTAAATGAGCATTAAAAGTATTTAAAATAGGTTAAAAACTAGCCGTTGTGAAAGAATCCCATCACAGGGGTCGACTCATGAGTCGACTCATGCCTGGGGTCGACTCATGGGTCGACCTCTGTGGAAAAATGACACAGAAGGGAACGGGATCCATGGTTCTGTAAAACTGGCAAAAAGACCCGTAGAGGTCGACTCATGAGTCGACTCATGTCTTGGGGGTTGACTCATGGGTCGACTCACAGGCATTGCCAAGTCTGTGCCGGCCAAGAAATTTGGCGTGCCAGTCATCTCATGTGCCATGAGTCGACTCATGGGTCGACTCATGATTTTCAATCATGCATATCTTTCAAAATACAAGACCAAAATCAATAAAATTTTTACTATTGGAGCACAAATCTTTTGTTCTATCATTTGATACATCAAATCAGGGTTTTGATAAAATTACTATTTTTTCCTGAAGAGCAATAAGTCTTTTTCAAGTGAGAAATATTAGTACCCTTCAACTATTTTGTAATCATCAAAATCAATCTAAGGAGCAACAATCTCCTCCTTTTTGATGATGACAAAATATTTGAACAAAAGCATTTATATGAATCATGAATTTCAAAGGAATAAAATGCATTATAGGTAGTTTTGAAGATAACAAGGAAATTTACTACCAGCTTATAAGTGCATTTGCTTGAAAAGAAGATTGATTCATTTGGCATGTGAAACATGTTCCTATTAGCAAAAAATAATTTGTCCATTGCTTAATGATTTAAAATTTGCTCAGTTGATTGTGTGATTTTGGTATCAGAGTAAAAAATTTATTTTTGTTATCAGAGCAAAGCAGAATTTTCATTAGAATTTGAAAATTGCATGTTTGAAAATAATCTCAATTGCTTATTTGCTTATTTTTTTAATTTTCTTGAAAATTCGCTCATTCTCATTTGATTATTTAGCTTTAGTATCAGAGCAGGTTTAACAATTAAGTGTATCAATGCATGCCTAAGAATTAATTTTAAAGTATTTCAGAGCATGTCAAATTTTAAGATGTATCAGAGCATGTCTAATTTTAAAGCATATCAGAGCATGTCTAAGAAGTAATTTTAAAGATAATTCACTCATTTTGTTAGCAATCTTATTTTTGATATTTTAATTTCTCCCAATTCACTCATTTTATTTTTAAGTCTTTTATTTATCTTCTTTTGATACTTTTGCTTAGCAATTCACTCATTATATTTTTAAGTCATTTAATAATCTTGCTTTCGACATTTTTCTTTAATTTCTCTCCTTTTTTACATCATCAAATATTGTTAACTCCCCTCCCTTTTTGAATACATTTTCTCTTTAGTGTTTCTTCAAACTTCTTGTGCTAATCATTAATGTTTACTCCCCTGAATACAGCAATCATAAAACAACGTATGCCATTGAGTACCATAGATATGAATTAGCAACAAAGAGAAGATATATAATCAAGAGATGATTGATACCATTACAAAGAGTAGATATATATAAAAAGATAATTGATACCATAGCTGTTCCAATACATATTTCATAAAAGTCAACTAGTTAATATCATTACATGGCCCAAAAGATAGATCCTAGAAAGAACAACAGACATGACTAACAACAAGGATCTAGTAGAACATATGACTCTATGGATCAGAATCAGATGTATCAGAGATGGGGTGAGGAGATGATGGATCACGACCAAGAGCTCATCCTCTACCCCGTCTGCCTCTGCCACGAGTGGAGGTGCTGGCACGAGTAGGTGGGCGAGATGATCCTGAAGGCTGAGAACGTTGAGAGGCCAAAGACTGGACTGTAAGAGAGAGCCTGATGGAATCAAGAACATTCAGAGCTCTCGAAACAGACTGAAGCAATGCAGTAAACTGTGTAGAAGCACGATCACTGGAGCCTCTGATCTCTCTACTCAAGAACTCATAACCACCTCCAATACACCTCTGAGCCTGCCCTGTGACCTCAATAGTGCACTCCTGTGGCTGAGGATGGGCCATAGCTAAGACTTGCCCCTGCAAGTCAAGAACTCTCCCAGTCAGTCTCAAAATACAATCCTCGAGCTGCTGAATCCGAACAGACTGATCTAAGATCAACTGAAATACAGTGGAGATATGGGGGATCAAGGTCTGATCAGATGAATCTAATGATGTGGATCTCGGTGCAAATGCAGAAGTGCTCCACTGACGAGAAAGCAAAGAAGCCACACGCTGAGAAATCTGCTCGATCTGATCCTCGGCCAATCTGAACTCTGAAGGAGGTCCTCTGCTATCTGACTGCTGAACTGGTGTGTACCTCCTGATAGACTCTGAAGGGCCAGCATCTGGATCTGAAACAAACTGGATATCTGAAGATACTGCCCTGAAGTCATGAAGAGGTGATGAGGGACCTTCTTCCTCAGCTCTGTCCTCAACTCTGTCCTCAGCTCTCTCCTCAGCTCTTTCTTCTGTACCCTTGATCCAACCACCATCAATCCTAGTGAATCCCATGCGGTGTAGAGTGTGTTGGTTGTTGGTGTCTGCGTGGGAAAGCTTAGCAGATGCCTCCCCCTCAAAACTGACTCCAAACCTCCTGAAAACCAGTGTGAGGGCCATACCAAAAGGCAGATGTGCCTTGGATTTGTTCAGTGTCTCTCTCATGGCCTCAATCATTAAAGCAGGGAGGTTTAAGGGGGTTTGAGTGATCACATGAAATATTATACAAATATCTCGGCCAGAAAGGAGGTCATGCCTACCACTCCTTGGGAAGAAAAGCTTTGTCACTAATTGATGTAGGATTCTCATTTCAATTGACAAAATTTTGGCTTCTAATTTATTCAGACTTCCCGAGTAGGTTCCTCCTAAAATTACATTGATCCCCTCTTCCTTCACTGGGAGTTCCATGTAAGAATATCCTCACAGGGTAAATGTAGAATCTCTCCCAAAATAATAGGATCTAAGCATATATCAATTCCTTAACAGTAGAAGTTACTATTCCATTGCCATAGTGCAGATTTTGATAAAACTCTCTAACCAAGTCTACATATGTAACTTCCTTGAGAGAACAGTAAAAACCCCAACCCTGATTTTTATCTTTGAACCAAAGGAGAAACTCTCTTTTTCAAAAAACCTGAAGTCCACATTCTTGCCGGTTTCTACCTTTCTGTCAGAGAGAGGGATTTTGCTAGGGCTAAGAGGAGACTGAGAGGAACCTTGTGCAAACGCTGAAGCTGGAATGGGTGCAGAGGAAGTCTGAGAAGCTTGCCTTTTTCTGCGGACGCCTTCTTCCAGTGCACGGACTGATTTTCTTCTTTGAGGGAGTTTCATCTTTGGGGCCATTCTTCACCACAAGAGCTGGCAGAGAGACTCAGAAGATCAAATGGGTGAGGAGAAGGAGGGTTACTAGAGAGTGGAAAGGGATTTTGGCAGAGAGAAAAAATGATTTAGAGAAGAACGGTGGAAGCTAGGGCACGCTCCAACCGCTTCAATCAAGGGAGAAAGATGCGAGAAGCTCCTTTCCCAGGGGGTGATTTGAGGTGGAGAGGAGAAGGGAGAATGATCTTGGGCTAAATCCTTGGTTTTGGAGAGAACGAAGATGAGGATGACGAGCCTTGGAGGGAGGAAGACGAAGAAGAAGAGGAAGGGGTCGGCTCATGAACGGGCTTTAAGTTTAAAAAGAAAAGAATCCGTGGGAAGTTGGCAAGGAATTTCAAGTTTGCCATTGGGTCGACCCTAGGGGGTCAACTCATGATTCATAAAATTTTAGAAAAAATATGAATAAATTCTGAAAAAATTTAAAATTTTGCTCAATGATAAGTTATGAGAATGATAATCTTAAGCTTTTAGGTCCAAGAGAGATGATGAAAATTGAGCTCAAAGAAATTTTGACATCGACTTCTTGGAATTTTGAGAAACATTTAGGCATAAGGATCAAGAATTCCTAGATTTCTCCTAATTTCACAGAATCTATCCTCACTAAGGGCCTTTGTAAAGATATCAGCTAATTGATTTTTAGTGCAAATATATTCAAGAATTATATCTTTGTTTTGAACGTGTTCTCTTATAAAATGATGTCTTATTTCAATATGTTTAGACCTTGAATGTTGAATTAGATTTTTAGTTAGATTTATGGCACTAGTGTTGTCACATCTTATGGGTGTTTCATTAAGTTTGATACCAAAGTTTTCGAGCTGTTGCTTAATCCATAAGATTTGAGCACAACAACTTTCGGCTGCAATATATTCGGCCTCAGCCGTAGACAGTGCTACCGAATTTTGTTTCTTGCTAAACCAGGAGATTAGGTTAACTCCAAGAAATTGGCAAGTTCCACTAGTATTTTTTTTATCTAATCTACATCCAGCAAAATCAATATCTGAATATCCTAATAAATCAATTAGTGAGTCCTTAGAGTACCATAACCCTAGAGTTTGAGTACCATTCAAATATCTAAGGATTCTTTTAACAGCATTCAAATAAGATTCTTTAGGATTAGATTGAAATCTAGCACACAAACAGACACTAAACATGATATCAGGCCTACTTGCAGTTAAATATAATAGAGAGCCAATCATACCTCTATAGTATTTTAAGTCTACATATTTACCTTCTTCATCCTTGTCAAGCTTACATGAGGGGCTCATGGGTGTGCCAATTGCTTTGGAGTTCTCCATTCCAAATCTTTTGAGTAATTCCTTGGTGTACTTGCTTTGGGTGATGGAGATTCCTTCTTTTGTTTGTTTGATTTGGAGTCCGAGGAAGAAAGTAAGTTCTCCCATCATGCTCATCTCGAACTCCCCCTGCATGAGCTTAGCAAAGTCTTGACAAAGAGATTCATTAGTAGACCCAAAAATTATGTCATCAACATAAATTTGTATAACTAACATATCATTTTGATTTCTCTTAATAAAGAGGGTTGTATCTACATTATCTCTTAAAAAACCATTATTTAGCAAAAATTTGCTTAGCCTATCATACCAAGCCCTAGGTGCTTGTTTTAATCCATATAAAGCTTTATTTAAATTAAAAATATGATTAGAAAAAGTATGATTTTCAAAATTTGAGGGTTGTTCTACATAGACTCTTCAGCAATATATCCATTCAAAAATGCACTTTTGACATCCATTTGAAATAATTTAAATTTCATAAAGCAAGCATATGCAAGTAGAAGTCTAATGGCCTCTAATCTAGCAACAGGTGCAAAGGTCTCATCAAAATCAATTCCTTCTTCTTGATTATAACCTTTAGCAACCAGTCTTGCTTTATTTCTTATTACATTTTCATGTTTATCTAATTTGTTCCTAAAGACCCATTTTGTATCAATTATTGAATAATTTTTAGGTCTTGATACTAAAGTCCATACATTATTTCTTTCAAATTGATTAAGTTTCTCTTGCATTGCATTAATCCAATTATAATCATTTTTAGCTTCTTCAATAGTTTTTGGTTCAAGATGAGATACAAAAGTACAATGATTAAATACATCTCTAAGTGATGAATGAGTTTTTACCCCATGCATAAGATCACCAATTATTAGCTCCTTAGGGTGATTGTGAACATACCTCCATTCTTTGGGTAGGTCATTTGTACCTTGAGGTTGTTCATGATGTTCTTCACCTCCCTCATCCTATTTGTCTTCATGTTCCTCCTCCTCTTGAATTGTTGAATCTTTCAGAGTGATCTCCTTCATTCCTTCTATAAGAGGATCTGCATCATCAACACCTTCATTCTTTCTTGAAGGAAGATCGTTAGATTCATCAAAGACAACATATATGGACTCCTCTACTACTAAAGTTCTTTTGTTAAAAACTCTAAAAGCTTTACTAGTGGAGGAGTAACCAAGAAAGATTGCTTCATCCGATTTTGCATCAAATTTTTCAAGTCTTTCTTTACCATTATTTAACACAAAACATCGGCAACCAAAAATATGAAAATATGCAATATTAGGTTTTCTTTCTTTCCAAAGCTCATAAGGGGTTTTCTTTAAAATTTGTCTAATCAAAGCATGATTTAAAATGTAACATGCTGTGTTAATTGCTTCCGCCTAAAAATATCTTGGAAAGTTGCTTTCACAAAGTATGGTACGGGCCATTTCTTCTAAGGTTCTGTTTTTCCTTTCAACTACCCCATTTTGTTGGGGTGTCCTAGGAGCAGAGAAGTTATGGCCAATTTCTTTTTCATCACAAAAGTTTTCAAAGTCTTGATTTTCAAATTCAGTTCCATGATCGCTTCGAATATTTTGAATTGAAAATCCTTTCTCATTAGTGACTTTTCGATAAAATTTAGTGAAAACATGAAAAGTTTCATCTTTGTGTGCTAAAAAGAAAATCCAAGTAAAACGAGAGTAATCATCTATAATTACAAAATCATATCATTTTCCTCCTAGACTAGTGGTTCTAGTAGGTCCAAATAAGTCCATATGCAAAAGCTCTAAAGGTCTAGAAGTTGAAACAATATTTTTGGATTTAAATGAAACTCTTGTTTGTTTACCTAGTTGGCATGCATCATAAATTCTATCCTTTTCAAAATTCAGTTTTGGCAAACCAAGAACTAATTCTTTCTTAATTAATTTTGAAAGAGAATGCATGCTAATGTGTGCAAGTCTGTGATGCCAAAGCCAACTCGTCTCATTAATTTTAGCATTTAAGGATACTAGGCATTGCATGTTTATTTTGGCTAAATCATTTAAATCTACCATATAAATATTACCATGTCTATGTCCAATAAATTTAATGCCATCATTAATAGGACTAGTTACAATGCACATAGACGATTCAAAAATAACTTTATATCCTTTATCATAAAATTGACTAATGCTTAGTAAATTGTGCTTTAAACCATCTACTAACAAAATATTTTCAATATATTTGGAGGGAGTGATACCAATGTTACATATACCGATGATCTTTTCTTTGCCATTGTCTCCAAAGGTGACCATCTCTCCATCCTTAGCATCAAGCGTGATGAATTGTGATTCATCACCAGTCATGTGTCTCGAGCATCCACTGTCAAGATACCATTTTCTGTTTCCTCCTTGGGATGCTAGACACACCTGCAAGCAAAAGTCAAGTTTTTGTTTTAGGTATCCAAGCTTTCTTGGATCCTTTTTGGTTAGTCATAATGGTTTCTTTTGGAATCCATACTTTCTTTATAGTTGAGTTTACAGATTTGTTAGAGAAGCAAGTGTATGATTTATGTCCTACTCTACCACATTTGAAGCATGTAATATTAGAAGTCTTGTTACTTAAAGAGTTTACATAAATATTTTTCAGATATTTTTATTTCTTCAAGGGATTATAGCCAAGTCCAGCCTTATCATACATGACTTTTTGATTATCAAGAATCATATTGAGTTTATTTGAACTCAAGGTGAACTTTTCTACTATTGGTTTTAGCTTGGCAATTTCATTCTTTAAGCTTTGATTTTCTTGAAGCAGGGTGGATTTTTTAATTGAAATATTTTCAGTTTGTTTCAATAAAGATTGATTTTTCAACTTTAGATCTTTGTTCTTCATCCCTAGTTTCTTTAATTCATCAACTAAATCATAGAAAGCTTCATGTAATTCTTCAAATGTAAAGTCACTAGGAGTTTCAGAAATTACCTCATTTTCGTGTGCCATAAGGCACAGGTTGGCTTGTTCGGTTGAGTTTTCCTCGTCGGAGCTTGAGTCATCACTCGCACTCCAAGTGGCCATCATGGCCTTCTTCTTGTACTTCTTGGGACCTTTCTTCAGTTGTGGGCATTCAGATTTGAAGTATCCCAGCTTCTTGCATTCGTAGCAGATAAGGGGTTGGTCTTTCTCTTTTTCTTTGCTCTGTTCCTCTTTTGTGAATGGCCTCTTCCTCATCTCCTGTTTCTTTTTTCTCAAAAATTTTTTGAATCTTCGGGTAATAAGTGCCATCTCTTCATCCTGTTCTTCATCTTCAGTGTCATCAGTTTCTTCATCTGGTGGAGCTGTGGATTTGAGGGCAATGGTTCTTTTCTTTTTGACTTCTTCCTCTTGATGTTGCTTCATGCTCAGCTCATAAGTCATCAATGATCCAAGAAGCTCTTCCAAGGGTAGAATATTCAAGTCCTTAGCTTCTTGGATGACAGTCACTTTGGCTTCCCAAGTTCTTGGTAAGGACCTGAGAATCTTTCTTACAAGCTCACTGTTAGTATAGGACTTACCAAGACTCTTTAAACCATTAATAATATCAGTAAAGCGAGTAAACATTCCAGTTATGAACTCATCATGCTCCATTTTAAACAATTCATATTTATGCACAAGCATGTTGATTTTAGACTCCTTTACTTGATTGGTTCCCTCATGGGTTACTTCTAATCTATCCCATATTTCTTTAGCAGATGAGCAAGTAGAAATGCGATTAAATTCGTTTGCATCAAGAGTACAATAAAGAACATTCATTGCTTTAGCATTTAATTGGGCCATCTTCTTATCAACCTCATCCCATTCTTTCTCGGATTTGGTTGATTCCTCACCATCTATAATTTTAGTGGGTGTGTGAGGACCGTTCACTATGATACTCCACATATCATAGTCGAGTACTTGAATGAATATTTTCATCCGAGCTTTCCAATAGGTGTAATTAGACCCATTAAAAAGTGGAGGTTGGTTGGTGGATTGCCCCTCAGCTAGAGAAGTGCCGACATGGGTTGCCATAGATCTTTGGCTCTTTGATTGTTTAGATCAAAGAAGGGCTAGAGCACCGGGCTCTGATACCACTTGTTGCCCAGCTATGCAACCCAAGAGGGGGGGTGAATTGGGTTTCTAAAAATTTTAAGCTTAACTTATGACTTGTGAGAAAAGTTTGACAAGGCTTAATAGATAGAGTGAGAAGAATCAATTCAAGACTAATAGCAAGAGCAAGGATGCAAGAGAATAATAAAGAGATAAAGAAGAACAATTAGACACACACCAAACAAAAAGATTTATAGTGGTTCGGTGCCAACCTTGCACCTACGTCCACTCCCCAAGCTCCTACTTGAGAATTTCAATCCACTAATCTTGTATTCAACCCGAATACAAACGTCGAAAACTCCAACTCTAGCTATCCCAAGCTAGACCACTTATTTTTCGGATACAAGCCAACCCAATACACTCCGATTCTAGGTTTGGATCAACCTTCCCTTATTTTGGAACCCCTCCAAAACAAAAATAATTACTCAAACCGAGTATAACAATTTTTAGCACAAATAAGTACAAAGAAAGCTCCTTCAATGAGCGAATATAACTTTAAATACACTTTACTCAAGAGAAGAAGACCCTTTTTGGATTTCCTCAAGGTGGATGGAGACTTGAATGTGCACTAGAGGAGTTGGTGAGCTTGGATTAAAGACTTCTTGAAAGCTTTGAATGAACTCTTGCTTAGGGCTGAAAAGTTGGCTTGAAAACTTTTTTTCAAAATCTCTCTCCTTGAATGCTCTTCTGATTCCCACCTTTTTGTTCCTTTTTATAGCTTTAAGAGATAGAGGAAATCATTCTAGACTGAAAAAGAGCCGTTAGACTGCATTAAATGAGCATTAAAAGTATTTAAAATGGGTTAAAAACTAGTCGTTGTAGAAGAATCCCGTCACAGGGGTCGACTCATGAGTCGACTCATGCCTGGGGGTCGACTCATGGGTCAACCTCTGTGGAAAAATGACACAGAAGGGAACGGGATCCATGGTTCTGTAAAACTGGCAAAAAGACCCACAGAGGTCGACTCATGAGTCGACTCATGCCTTGGGGGTCGACTCATGGGTCGACTCACAGGCATTGCCAAGTCTGTGCCAGCCAGAAAATTTGGCATGCCAGTCATCTCATGTGCCATGAGTCGACTCATGGGTCGACTCATGATTTTCAATCATGCATATCTTTCAAAATATAAGATCAAAATCAATAAAATTTTCATCATTGGATCCCAAATCTTTTGTTCTATCATTTGATACTATCAAATCAGGGTTTTGATAAAATTACTATTTTGCCCCTGAAGAGCAATAAGTCTTTTTCAAGTGAGAAATATTAGTACCCCTTCAACTGTTTTGTAATCATCAAAATCAATCTAAGGAGCAACATAAGCTCATTGCACTTCAGAGATTCTTTTCGAGCTTAATTTTCTCCCACTACCATCATCTTGGATAAACTATTTTTCAAGAACATGATATGATGAGTCATATTCACATTGTGATTTATTGAGAAGTACAATTAGTATCCTAATAACTTTTTAAGATATCTTATAACGAGAACCTTCATAGATCTAACCTAGTCTCTAACTTGTCGGTCTGTTGTCTTTCGACGTGGGCTGATAATCTTATTGAATAGATTAAAGTATGTCTCTAAAGAAATAAGAGTTAGTGAGTGAGTGAACCTCATCATGGACCGGACCATATCTAATAGGATCCAATTCCTCCTATAGCCATACCCAATTAGTACCTGAAGGAGTCCAATATGAGACTATGCTGTTTGCATGAGATAATTTTAAAATTCTCACAAAGATATTTACCTCCTCGATCCAATCAAAAAATCTTAAAAATTTTTTGAAGTTATTTTCTACTTCATCTCTAAATTTTTTTAACTCTTCAAAGGCTTCAAACTTGCATCTCATACCGTGAATAATCATCGATAACAGTTATAGAGTAGAAATTACCATCTCTGGCCTACACATTAAATGAGCCATACACATCAGTGTGTTCCAGGGCAGATATGTTAGTGGTCCTCTCCCCATGTCCCATAAAGGGTAGTTTGGTCATTGTTCCTTGAAGACAGGATCCACAAACTACGTATGACTCAAAATTCACTGAGCCTTAAAGATAATCTATTTTTCAATTTGTATATCATGTCCTCTCCAAAAATGATCTAACTTAAGGTACCACCTATACTTATGATTTATCTCATCCCTAGATCTTTTAGATCCTATGGCACTCACTATTTGCTCGAATACATCAACTTGTAAATAAATAGATCTGACATACCTTCACAAGATGTGTCATCCTTTTTCTTTAGGCTATCCAGGTAGAGGGACAATTCCTCTCCAAGTGACCATTAGCATGTAGTAGAAACACTTTCTCTTGCCTGATGCCTTCTCTTTGAAAAGATCCTTCTTTGTCTCATTCTTTCATAGACCTCTTGTTCTAACAAACTCTCTTTTGAAACCAAATACCATTCTACAGCAAGAACACAAGCCCCTTGAACTTTTCAAGGTCTCCTAATTGATCACCAACATGTTTAACGATATCTATAATGTACTATCAATCTTATTCATATGGTAGTTTAATAATAAACTGACCAAAATAAACTACTAAAGGACTGCTACATCAAATGTACTTGCAACTCCTAATGCATGGTTATCTCGAGCTTCTCAAGCTCTTTTAGATCCTTAATCATTGATAAACAATGATCATGGATAGATTGCCCAAGTGCAATCTGATTCTACTTACAATACAACTCTTGCGGGTGAATTATCATAGCTCTAAAGTTTTGATGTCCTCATGCTGAGCCTTGAGGCCAAGATATAGCACCTAACCTAATTGCCATCATCCATCCATTTATCAAGTGCTGAATGTTTCAACGTTTGGATAGTTTAGTAATACAGAAGAATCTTGGTCTAAAACATATCCTAATCTTTTTTGAGTTCAGAACTATTCTGAAATTCCTAAGCCAATAATTTGTAGTTTATCCCGATCAATCCGTTGAACCCTACAAATCGGGCTAAGGGGTTTGAAGCTGAGTTATGAACTGAAGAGAGAAGAGGATTCTAATTAGATATTTGTACTTAATCACTATTTGTTCTAGAGATTTTAAGAAATAAATTAAACTCTCACTATTCTCATGGATCTCTTACACTCCCCCATGGAGATGCAGAAACCCCTATGCGATTAGGGTTTCTAATGGTATTGTGGTCCCACTGATTTGTATGCACCTCGTCTTACAGTTATTGGGAGCATACTAAACCAATAGGTGGACAACTCTTGTCTAATTCTTCTTAAGCATGATGCAGTGATTCCATCTCTAAGTCATGTGGGCTCACCTAACAATTTTAACCATACTTCTTGGTTAAGTCAGGCCCACCATTCACAAGTAGGTGTGAAGCCGTCATTGGGATCCTCACCTAACAGTTATTGGACCCAATCCCATCCTCACCCTGGAGCAACTTTTGCTAATAGAGTGGTTGAGTCTTTTCGGTGCAACTGAACCACTGTGATCAGTCGAGAATAATCAACATCAGTAGGATCTCTGCATGTCTACAATAGTAGAAGATCGCTAGACTTAATATTTGTAGGAAGGTTTGAATTTAGGTCTCTTCTACATAGTTACATACATCTCATGTAAATGACTGGTCAGGTTCATATCAGCACATCTCATATCTGACAAACTTGGTTTAAATCAGCACATCTGATATCTGACTAATCTAGTTTAGATCAGAACATCTTATGTCTGATTAACCTAGTTTAGATCAGCACATCTCATGTCTGATTAATCTAATTTAGTTTAGCACATCTCATGTTTGATTAACCTAATTTAGGTCAGCACAATCTCATATCTGACCAACCTAGTCGGCATGGGTAAATATAAATGACTAAGCAACCAGATTCAAAACTTAATTGATCAAATTGATCAGATAAGTGAGATCGATGGGAGGATAGCCGATGCTTGCCTTAGACACCATCAAAATGGCCAGATAAGCATACTCTCAATTAAAAATTATCAGTTGAGACTTGTCTTAAGCATCAATTGATCAATTAGAATTAAATAAGTCAGTCTAGCTACTTGAACTCGATCCACTGAGCCAAATTAGGTCTTGAGTCAATCAATTCATATCAAAATATAAATCGATGTGATCAACTATAACTAAACTCAATGTTAAGCCCCTTTGATCTAATCCTAATTACTATTGATTAGATTCGATCAACTACTCAAAATCGGCAAAGTTTCTAACATGATCTATCAAAAATCATAATTATAGTCCAATCACTGGACCTAACTGTTCAAGCCATACCCTCATGCACCACCTAAAATTTAGATTCTAAAAATAATTTTAGATTAGGTTTAAGTGCATGAATTAATGGCTTATGATCTCGAAACATTTTCAGATCTAAACTTAAAGTCATATATCTCATATATATTGTTTTAGTTTTAAAATTTATGAAATATATATCACATATATAATTTTCAAATCTAAAACTAATCATGGAACATATCATATACATGCATAATCAGATCTAAAATAATAATTAAAATATTTTAAAAATATTTTTTAAAAATCCATTCGCATCGCACTAGGACAACCTTTCAGTATAGGAGTTTAACCTTGTACCAGAACAACCTTATTTCAGTATGATGCAAATCTTAATCATTTTAATTTTAGATCTAACATCAAATAAGACATATCTCATACATTTGATTTCAGACCTAAAGTTATTAATTTATATATTTTAAAAATTATTTTCAAAATCGATCAATCTTGTACTAGGACAACCTTTTCAGTATAAGGGTTCACCCTATATCAGAACAACTTTGTTTCAGCACAAGATCGATTTTACTAATCCTAACTTTTAGATATAAAATAGAAATCAGATCTAAAATTTACTTTATGCATGTTAAATCAATGTGGCTCTGATACCACTATTGGATTCTAGGTGATTAGCATACAGATTTTTCAACTCATGAAAATATATAGCGAAAAGATAAAATTAAAATCATTTTAATTTTATTCATGCTCAGATCTAATCCTACAATCATCTAGAGATCATTTAACATGTCATGAAATAAATATTTTAGATCTAAAAATTAAAATAGAAAAAGAAGAATGATTACCTTAATTGTTATCCTTTCTTCTTACTCAGATCGAATCTGATGGATGTCCGAAATTTCTATCAGAGCCACGCACATATCCGACCTCTATTAGTATTCACACGAAGATGACCTGATCAAAGTATCAAGGCCATCGAAGTGATAGTATCTTACAGAACTCGCTCCTTGGCTTGGATCTGAAACCTTCTTCTAGATCTCGAAGAACAAGACTGCAGCATGGACCTTTCGCACTGATCTGATGGGATTTTTTTGATCTCCAAGAAGAGATGAAAAAAAAAATTTCTTCTTTTTTTCCTCTCTCTCTAATCTCTCTTTCTCATAGATCTGATCTATAGAAAAGAGGTGGGGCGTTGGGATGAAGAAGGAAGGAAAGGGAGGCATGGAGATGTGTTTTTACGGCAAGAAAAAAACCCATTGCACTTAATACCGCACACCAACTACCAGTCCTTTTATTTTTGTTGCACAAAATAAACTCCAACGCCCCTACCTGATAAGATCCAATTCCTTTCCTTGTTTGAATCAAATTTAAATAGGAAGTGGAGTCAAAAAGGGAAAGAGAATCTCAGAGAGATGGGGTGCCAACTATTGGTGCCCCTTAGTGCCCCTCTCTTTTCATGCATGCAAGGATGCATGCCCTCTCTCTTTCTACATGAAAGAAAAGAGGTAAGCCTAGTAAAGAGAGAGTTGGCTTCCTAATTTGATTAGATTTTAAATTGGATTTGATTCAAATCTAATTCGAGCCTGATCAGAATCTAATTCGAAAAGACTGTCAACCATGATCTAATCAGGATTGCAATATAAATCTAACTTAGATAATTAAACCTAATTAGTTTTAAATTAAATCAAATTTAATTAAATTAAATATGATTTAAATTAATTAGAACTTGATCCATAATTTAATTAGGCTCAATTACACTGCAACACTTGCAATTAAGTCTCTTTGCTAACAATTAGTAATTACTAAATATGTAATCCTTACATAATTAGTAGTTTCTTAATTCAAACCATCAATCCAATTGATAATTTGATTATGATCCAAGCTATTGATCAGGTCGTGCTTCTTTTGTGTATGACCTCTCAGATTTTATTCTATCTGATAGTGAGACATACCGTGATCTCTATCACAATATTAAAAAAACTCCCTTCGATAGACTAGAATAATTTCAACTCACCCCAACAAAGATCGTTAATCCAAAAATGATCCTAGTGAGTTCTCACAATCTACCAGCGATACCTAGCAGTATATAATGACAATCCAGTAGAATAGAAAGATGAACTCCTAGATATAGTTACCATATGATTAAGTTCCTCTATCGAGAGTTTTGATAGGATGCAGGTCATAGAAACTCGTCAAATCCTAAACATCCTTCGTATGCTAAAATTAATTAGCTTGAGTTCAATCATGAATCCCATGGAAACTCCTTTCCATTATCATGCTGCTGTGGCTACAGACTTAAGGACTCAATCTCTTACATCGTATAGGATTACTCCTCAATTACTAAGGCTTATAAATCTCCTATAAGTGCACTCCTACTCCTATAGCGAACCTACTGTAACCAACGAACAACGTAAGGCCCCGAATGGCTAGAAACTATATTTATGCATTATCAAACTACAACAACCCCACTGTGAGCAGTCGAGGAACCGTAGGTCAAAGAACTACCCACAACTACAGCATCGAGATAGTCACTGACGAGTGAATAGACATCTATATAACTTTTCATTTTTCGTCACGCTCAGTATCATTATTCTCTAACAACCACCTGCACTCTTGCTCCAGTGTCCCTATACTGTAGATTCAAGACCCGTCTATTTGAAAGAGAAGTGATTCGTGCATCATTCTTATCAGATCAATCACCATCCACGTGATGATTATCAATCGGGAGTAGTTTAGGAATTAATCTATAATGATACATATCTTAGATTTTTAATTTTTGAGAATATGTGTCTTGACCATTAACTCCTTGGATGATTCTAGAACACATTACTCTAGAATTAAAATAATTATCAATTTTATTAATTTTTAAGATTAAATATAAAAAATATCCTGAAATAAATATAATGTGTCAGCCAACAATTAACTTTGCAGATCATACATTCAACATCAAGTTGGGTTGGATCGAGATAAGTAAAAATACGGGTTGGATCGGGTTGGATAGATAAGAGGACTTAGATTGGATACATATAAATATTACAAAATAATTATAATTTTGAAAAATATATATATATTAAGATTATATTGGATCAGATTTAGAGTGAAGCACATCATTACTCGTACCCAATCCAAATACACTTCGGGTATTTTTTTCTAGAGCCCATATCCACCCTAGGTTCTAATCAGATTGAATAACCTACCTCATTTGGATCAGATTGGGTTGGATACCCAATAGGTTGGCTAAAATTGCCATCCTTAAACTTATGCTTATTATATTAAACATTCAAATGGCTTTAAGACGTACCTGACTTCGAACACTCACTTATCTTTCATTGATATTAAAGGTTGACATATACGATGCACATTCAAGTTATTATGAACAACCATGATTTGTGCTCTCCTTGTCCAATTGCATAATTAATATTTCATTATTTTGATAAAGCCACATCCAATTTGGTTAGTGGGAATAGTAGTAGCAGAGTCAGATCAACCACTCTTTATAAAGTTTCATGAACTTAATACAAAAGTTTGGGTTTAATACAAGGCTCATACACAAAATATAGAACCATAATATGGATTCATCAAATAATTTGTTTTAAGTTTCATTTTTTACTCATGAATAGCAAAATTATAATTAATTATATTAATTAATTTATATAATTATCTTATCATGATTGCTATTTTTTAAACTGTGTACAATGACCTACTTCAAGTATCTTGTTTGTACAAGGGAATATCAAATGCAAGCGTAATTGATAAAAGATAATTATTTATATGAACATGTGTTTCAAAAATTCACATATAAATACCTAATCTGCATAACAATGCTTATTGAGTTAAATTAAACTTATTCTCATTCATTATATTCTTTTACATTCACTTGGAAACATAAAGTATGGAGACGAATTAATTTTTTATCAAAGAAAGGTGCATGAAATAAATTTTGTGCAAACTACTATTCTTATACTTGAATGATGATAGATTATTATTACTCTTTAAACTAATAATTATAAAATATATTCTTGAAACAAATAATAATAATAAAAAGAAAAAAGGGGCATCAAGAGAATGTGATTTTTCTTTTCATCTCTTTCCACCTCTCTTCTCAATTCAATCTCTTCCCCGTCTTCTCTTCCATGGAGCAACCATTGATGACAACACCTTTTATATTTTCTCTCTTCTTACTATCAAATACTTGGCTAGAGCATCCATATCGCTACAACAAAGATAAGTTTTAGTGACTACCTTTAGTGATGGCCGTAAAAATCTAGTTACTATATAGTATTTCTTGAGGCAACGAGGGGCGGCCATCATTAATAAAAAGCTTTTTAGTGGTGGTTTGAAAATATTATTCACTAAATGAAGATATTTAGTAGCGTCCACAAATAACTACCACACAAAGTTCTATATTTAGTGGTAGTCAATCCCAAAAAGACACTAAATATCATAGTTTTATAACAATCACCTATGGCCCATGCATAAAGTTAGAGTTTTAGTGGCAGCTGTAGTATGTGGACACTAAATAGATCACTTTTATGGCGACCACAAGAGGAGTTATCATGAAATTCTGATATTTAGTGGTAGTCGTATTTAACTCTCACAGAAGTTTGAATATTTAGAAGCTGCTACTACATAGTTGCCGTTATTATTCTCTTTAGTTTCATCATCCAAGCAGCCAGCCATAGTTCTTGAGATGTGAAATCCTTATTCTTCACAATTACTAGTTATAAAAATATCGGATTCTTTGAACTGTCATTGTTCCCATGGAGTCATGTGGATAATTAGACTGCTCATTTTTGCTTCCAGTTTAATGTAATTTAGGAAATTGGACTCAAGGGAGACCAACCCACATTATAATTACCAAGGTTTAGATTTTTGGGGTTGCATCACCCCAAGAATTGCCCATAAAACCTTTGCAATTACTAGGCAGAGGACCACCATATTAAGGACCAGTTCAAAGGAAATCAGGATTTTTCAGCCGAAATGATGTATACATGAAGTGAAATTAGTTGGTTCGTTGAATCTGTTTGGCCTTTCTAATTGGATCTTATGGTTCCCTAATGCTTTAGTTTTTTTCCTTCCAGTAGATCCGCCCAGATCGTCAAACTCTTTATTCTTCACCAAAGGAGGTTGAACAACTTGCAAGGCAGTTCTTATAGAACCCATACAAGGTAACTGCTGTGGCCAAACGAGGAGATGCACAGGTGGGTTCATTTCATTGTATCATCTTCAACGAATCAGCTCCTGACGTGGAACAGGTGTTTATTGGTTCCATAGACTTGAAAGCTAATCATGCAATTTACCAGCATGTAGAGATTGTGTCAGAGAGTCAAAGATATAACAAGCAGGGAATCCTATATACTGATAAGTTTGTTTGAATGATATATAAATCTGCCTGGTGATTCACCAATCTTGTTTCTGTCAGACTGGTCAAACTGCTGGAGGATATTATGGATGGAAGTTGGATTCTATTATTCACGGACACAAAGAAGGGCTCCAACCAAATCACCAAGCAACTGCGCACAACAGACGGTTGGCCTGTTCTCTCAACCCATGGTGACCAAAGCCAAGCCGAAAGGGACGGAGTTCTCTCAGAGTTTAAATCTGGGAGGAGTCCTATAAGGATTGCTGCTGTTGTTGCTGCCTGTGGTCTAGGTATGTACCCAGGAATGAATTAGAGCCTTCTGAAATCTTTGAACGAAAGAAAAAAAGGCGAAGAGGAGAGGTTGAAGTTCACTACTTTTATGGAAGAGATAATGAGTAGTATGATTTCTCATTAGACTTCTATTATGGTAAGTTTTATCTTCTTGGTATTTCTTTTTTTTTTTATGCATTGAAACTTACATATATATTTAAAAGAGATAAATTTGAAAACTTTTAAATATAAAATTAAATTATTATTGTGCCGAATGCATTATTATATAATTTTATAGCTCGTGCCACTTAATAATATTTTCAGTGGCAGCCATTTTGTCCAAGAATATACCACTTTTAGGAGCTATATGCGTCCACTACTAAAGATATATTATTGGTTATCGCAATATATAACTTTTTAGTGGCCCTAGGAGGCCATCATTAAAAAAATTATTAATGATACTCGCTAACAACTATTGCAAAATATATATATATATAATTTTTTAATAACCAACATATGGCTGCCATTTAAACATCTTTATCTAACAAACTAAAAATGTTTTTTATAGCAGTCATTGCATATAACCACTAAACCTTGATCTTTTAGTGACTAAGATCAAGCCACCACTAAAGAGCTGTTTTTAGGAGTGACCATATTTTGAATTGCTAATTATTTTAGTGATGCAATTTTTAGTGACCAATATGGCATCCGATGCTGACTACTACCGGCCACCACTAAATATGCTTAGAGGCAACTTTTGAAATTTTTAGCGGCCGTCTTGGCTGCTATCAGAAGTCAATTTTCTTGCGATGAATGTACAAATGTCCATAGTACAAACCTTCTTGTGTGCTGATACATACTCACCTGTTCATTGAAACAACCATTGTATTGCAAAATGTACACTTCACATTCTATTGTAGACACATCAAACCAAGGTAATGCATAATATAGATCATTTTTTTGTTAATAAACAACACATGTACAAGTAATAAGCCGCTCCAATGTGCTGACACATATGCAACAGTTCACTAAACACACTTGTTATCTCAACACACTATGTTTTAACAACAGACACATCAAATCAGGCAGTACTTAACATAGACCATTATTTTGCAAAAAAATAATATGCGTGCAAGTAATACACAAATAAACCTTCTCAAAACCTTACCCATGCCAATTAGAGCTTGGGTACCTCGTCATAGCCTCCAGTGACAACCTTATCTTGTCGTCGAAATTAGCATCCTCATTGGGGTGAATTTGGGGCCTTCAGGTTTCACAGGAAAAGGAGAATGAGAGAGAAGAGGGGATACTGAAACAGAGCTGGAACTGCAGATTAAATCAATTTTGGAGCTTTCGACAACGTCAGGGTTATACTGCCATTTCGGAGAAAAGTGCAGAGTGACATCAGGAAAGAGCAGAGAAAGGGAAGGAAACTGACAGACTTGACTCCCGTTGGTTATTTTCTCACATGATCAGTTGCTTCTTGTCTTGCTTTTAGATCCATGTTTGGAATATGCAAGATCGACTAAGAGAACCTGCCTATATGATTTTGTCCCTTTATATTCAGTAAAGAAAACTTAAAACAGGAAAGAAAGATAATGCATAGTCAATAGAAAATATGTTCAACATGCAGCAGAAACCAAAAATAATAATAATAATAATCCAAACAAGGCGCGGGATAAGGAAAAGTCGATTTTTCGCTTAAACTGTTCTATGTGACCGAACTTATAATTCAAAAATTTGCAGAAATTGCGACTGGAAAACCTGCAAAAGTTAACATCAGTTCCGATTGCTCTTAATGCACGTACATTATAGGTTTCTAAGGTTCTGTAACCACTGCAGATGCCAAAAAGCAACTCTATTGCATAAATTTAGGACTTTGATAACAAGAAGGTCACTCTACCAATATTCATCACTAGACTATGCAAGGAGCACAACTCAGCAAAATAGGGAGACTGAACTCTAATTTCAAAGTACTTCATTCATTATCCTCAGGAATATTGGCTTCATTCCCCGTCCTTCCTTGGAACCTTCTATACCATCATGGCCGTTCCCTGTTGGCAGCTCTTGCTCTAATTTCCATTTTTTTTTCTGTTTCGTTTGTCTTTGTCCCAGACTTCTTTGCCACATTTTTTTCTCCTAAAATCTGGAGAAATGGAAGATGATAAAGTCAGAGTACAAGTCATCAGACTCGACGATGGATCAGAATCACAATTTTCATGAACTTCAATAAGAAATTTTAGTTAGATTTTTTAGATGGCATGACCTTTTATAACGAAACGGAAAAGGTATTCATGAGAAAAAGGTCACCAAGCTGGAATGCCAAAGTTGAATTTGGAAGTATGGGTCTAACTAAGAGATTGCAATTAAATAATTAGTAGAAACAAAATTATTTTTGCATGTAAGACAATGCATTGTGAGTGAGGGATATGAAAAATAAACAAGAGTGATGCCTGCAAAGAAATGGTTCCCGGATTGCAGCAGCAAATGTAGGTTTTGCAATAGAAATTGAAGCAAGCACAATAGAATGAAGCTAATGCACACATCTAGTTGCAGCATTTGAAAACATAAGGGTCTGAAGAACATAACCAAACATGATGCTCCTTGAAAAGAGGTGAGACCATGAAGGTCTTTTTATTCACCAAAAATGTTCTACAACCACCGGTCCAAGGCTTTCACATAAAATCAGGTTCTGATCTGAGATGCACTTGGATGGTTGAAAATCATGAATGAAGATGCTATGAATGGACAATGTTGTATAATAACCAATATTAATTAAAAACACTAGCATAAATGCAAGCCATAACTAATCAATTTGGGGTTACATCTATGAATTCTACTCAGCCAAGTTCCCAACCTCCTATTCAGCCAAGTTCTTAGGTGAGAATTGACTTTGCATCACTTGTAACTAAATTCATCTGAGTCTTCTATTCTCTCTCACTCATTTTGGTTATTCTCAGCTGAATCTAAGGCTTCTTCAATATAAGGTCATCTCCAACCAACAGTAGACATGTCCAACCTATATGAAATGAGATCCCTTAGCATAACCCCTATTGGTACGGTTCATAGGGTTTGTTTAAAGTACACACTGTGAATAAACTTCCCTAGATTCTCCTTTCAAATGCTATTCCTGTGACACAGTCTAATGTTATATAGCATGAAATTTCAAACTTCTGCAATCACTATTGTTTATTGGCACTAATCCTAAGACTATTAAGTAATGATTACTGCAAACTTCATAGCTTTAGCTCCTATTCCCTCACATAACTCTATTAACAAAGAAAAGTAATTCTTAAGGATTTTTTTCCTTCTTGTGTTGTGATACATGAACTCATGAATGACAATGTACTAACCTATATGTTTCATTTGAAGGCTTCACATAACTGACCCAGACTTGAATTAACTGTCTAAATTGGTGTAATCCCCAAAATGTTAGTTTTGGGTGAGTGAGTGGCCTAGTGTAAAGAAAAACCAAATAGAGGAGAGAAAAACTGACCTCATTGTTTATGTGCATATAAGCAATTATTTTTAATGGATAAATAAAGAACAGCTCCATCATGTTTGAAATTGTATAAGCAGAAAGAATGGTGAATTTTCCTAAATGATGATAAAATAAGAAGAATCCATCTTGTGAACATCAATACTGCTAGAAGGAAAATTTAATCATCACAGATAAAAGGCAAATCTCATCATATTTAGTCTAGATGTTGCTTCAGTGCTATTATATTGAAGCTTAATGCAATACAAGCAAACTAAGAGACCATGGAACTCGTCTGCATAAAGCCTATCACAACGTTATGAGGCTCAACTGCCACCATAAGATATATGACTGGAATCATGACAATGAGCATGGAGTCAACCACCACTACATGTTTTACCATTCTAGCAGACCCGGAATTCAAGGTTATACAACCATAAATAAAGTGGATTTGCTAGTCAAATAAGCAAAAGGTCCAGAAACTGTATAGTGGTAAGTCAACCCAGGAACATGAGCATAGACAAAGCACCAAATTTAATATTTACAATTTCATCGAGTGCATTCAATCTACATGGTTTCATATTTTGGAATATCAAACACAATTTATTTATATCTAAAACACCTAAATTAAGATAATTTGGAATAATGATTTGTGTTTCATTGGCACAAAAGATCAAATCACAGTTATCTATGCCAAAGTTTTTAGCTATCTCCATTACAAAATTCTACCACGGATTCCGTACATAAAATTTTTTTGATCTAGTCTCTTGAATGAATCATCCATGGAACCAATCTCATCCAAATCCAAGGGAAGTGAAAACACTTCTCAAGCAATTTCTTGTGAATCCTGAGGTTCCCATCCTCAACTTCTTAAACCACTCATCTAAGTAAACCTTTGGATATGTCATGTTCCTTCAATTAACTAAAATGTATTGAAAATAAGTGCTATTGTCATGAAAATATATCAAGAATCTTCTGCTCCATAAAATGACCTATTCTCTCTTTCCCAATCACTCCTCAAGTATTCGCAAAATTCAACATGTTTTTCTTTATAAACATATTGACCTAAACGTCATGTTTTCTGCAAATTCAGCAAAAGAATTGTGAAAAAACACTGGAGGATAAAATGTAAAATCTAAGTATTTCTGGGTAGTGGCCAAGTCAAAATTCCTTATGGAGGTGGAGAATATGGCCTGGATCTTTTCTTTTCTTTCTTTCTTTTTTTTTTCTTACCACTTTAGGGAAATTAAGAAACCAATTCCCTTACAAAGTACCTAAAGCATGAACTTTAGCAATTGCTTTTAGTTTCATATTCAGAATAGGTATAGTTTGGCCCCACTAAAATAAGCCACAGTCACAAAACCTTTTATTATGATATTATAATTTCCATCTTACCAATTTTAGAGCAAATTATAATGGATGATAGTTCCATATGTTTCACAAAGCACAAATGAACAAAAAGCATCAAACTCCTATAAAACTAATCTCATAAAGTAACTAGGAATACTTAATTTTTTAATTAGCTCCACTTTTTTGTTTGTTCCTTCATGGAAAAGAATTTGGCAGGGCATAATAGACATCAACCTCCTGAATAACAAAGCTCAAACTCTAACTCTAGAACCCAGCATCCATTTGGCTCATTGAAACATAAATGTAGCTTTATATGCATATTCAGGTATTCATGCATCTCTATTTAAAATGGATTTAGGCAACATTTGATACAATACTAAGCTAATCCATGGGGAGTTCCCCCAAAACAGTACCATTAGGGAGGCAATATGCATTAAACAACAACATGATGAGCACTGTCAAACAATTGAATGAGCGGGGATTGTTTGCTTGAAAGAGTTCTGTAAACTCTCTATATATACACCTCCCCACCCCCTTATTGAAAAAGAAAAAGTATGGAATCTCCTTACTTCTTTCCTTCAAAAATTATTTTTTCTCTTCCTTTTGAAAAAAAAATCTCCATGTAAAATAAGAGTTATTCTAGCTGTCCTTTCATTGGCTATAGAGCAGACTGTTTTGAAAAGGATGAGTAATTTAGAACGCTTCTTTGGAGACTAAAATATGTAGGTTCTCCACAAAAATATCATTGCAGAAAAGGGCTATTGACAACATATCACAAAACTTGTTTTGAAGCAAGCAAACTGTAGGGCAGTTCTTATACACAATTTCGCTTCAAAGAAAAGTATCTCACATGATTACTCAAGTCTTTCATCAGTGCACTCTAAAGCATGATCTTTGCTGCATCTATCTCATCAAAGTACACCTAAACCATAGAAGCAAATGGAGTAATCAAAGATGAAAACATTGAAAAGGACAGTGTCTTGTGAATAGCAATGATGCTATCTCAATAATAACACTAACTAGATAAAGGATCACATGATCAGCTCAAACATAAGCAAACCAGAAAGGATGTGCATCTTGTTAAGCCATATATTTTTGCAAGACTTACTCAAAGTCATCTACATCATGATTACATTGGATAAATAAGAAAAAGAAGATGTTTTATGATAAACTGAAAAAAATTCATGTTATAGGACTAAAATAGAAATAAGGCAAATCAGCAACAGGCAAATATTGAATAAGAAACATTAGAATGATATGTAAATCAAAAGAATGGCAATACTAGGAATGCTATGATGAAAAGCATAATAATTGTTCATTGGGATAGTAGTAACATAAATAATCGAATTGTTTAATAAAAGAGTAACATAGGATTTTCAGACGACATTATACACTTAGGGCCCATCCTTTAGGGGGTAAAAAGCTTACCCAAGAATCTGTATTTTTCTAGGTAAGTATTTCCTGGGCAACATTAAGATAGGAAAACAATTTACCCATATTCTTTTATGCATTGAAAAGTGGCTTTGGAATGTGTTACCCATATTCTTTTGCATTACTACTTTTCTAGATAAGCTGCTAAGATCCATCCATATTTCCCACAATACCCTTTATGCTTCGAGGCCCAATGTGATAAGCCCCTTTGTGATTGAAGCCCAATTTCCTCAGACCAAACTAGGCTTTTAGTCCATACAAAATTAGGACGAGGCTAGATGATACAAGGGCAAACTAATATATTATTTCTTCTAATACATCCAAATATATATTATTTTGTAAAATTCATATTTTCCATCCGTAAACTAAGATAAATATGAACTCTAAACATCATCAATATTCATCTTTTAAATAGAAATATCTCCACTCTAATTGACCAAGTCAAATGCTTCTCTTATAATAGAGGAACCGCTCAAATTACAAAGAAAGAAACATCTAGGATTCATTATGCAAAAATTTCAGCCCCTAGTTTGAACACCACTAATATTTGTAAAGGTTACAAATGCAATTGACATTGGAATTACACTTGCAAAGTCATAATGAACAAGCCATTTCCTTGCGTAACTAACATTAAGGAAAGAACATCTGCTATGCACCTCAAATAATTTCCAACATAGTAAAAAATATTTTGGAGGCACATCACATAGAGAACTTCCCAAACACTAATAACTAAGAACAATAAGTATGAAGAACTTTCCCACTCACATGCAATAGTCCACCCACAAACACTTCGCAACTTCATCACAGGGATCCTTAAATATGAGTACCAAAATATGAATCCAAGGTAAATATGAGTAACAAAATAGACAAAAATAAAACAACCTACATCAAATACCATAATGCATAATCTGCAGCTACTGTTCACAGTGCAACATGGCAAGAACATGGCATGCCTATACTCCTTAGGCAAACTAAAGAAATAATTAGTCTCTAGTGCATCATTTGAAATTTTCCTCCCCGCCATCATCCTCTCATTCTAAGTGAGCTCCTCAATCTTAAGAATTTCATCCAAAACTTTCATTCTCATCTCCCTTTCCACATTGAATGCCCCAACCAATTGTTTGATATGCTCCCCACTCATTTAAAAATATTATCCCAACTTGAAGAATTCATCAGAGAGGACTCTCACCAATAAATCATCATTACTACTATTTCTTGTTCTCTTTGACCTAAGCTGCTTAAAAGATGGACTGCTGCTTGGCTAGGCTGGATGCTACTAGGTGCTTGTGTGTCAAATGTAGAACCAACCCAATCTTCTTGGATAATCTCCAAACCTACATTATCATTCCAATCTACATCCACCATCTCTTCATCAACAAAGTAGCATTTGCCATCCCTTCCTCTTGTTCTATATTCGCTACTGCATCTATTGGTACCTCAGTTGCTTTTTCAATTGCTCTGTCTCTACTTAACACTATTGTCAACTCATCCAAGTGGGGAACGTCTTATTCCTAAGCCCTTTGGTATATTGGTGACTCTTTGAGAAGCAAACAACAAATGAACAACCAAGTGCTAGTGGGTGTTTAACATAGAAATCTTTTAGGAAAGAAAAAGAAGATAAGAAACTATATTAATAGTTAATGAGAATGTACATTACCTTTATCCAACTATTGAAGACACTCTCCTGACATGTGATGCACTTATCTCCATCATTCTATCCAAGTCCTAAAGCCTGAGGTCCTAGCATCCCCCAAATAGCATTGTATTGCCTTTTAGAAGCTTCATCCTTGATTCAATATATGGGCTAGCCTTTAAACCAGAACCAAGAAGTCTTTCTCCTCCATCCACTTCTCCAATTGCTTAAGGTAACCACTTCTGAAAGTGCCATTGTCCCCTTTCCAATGTCCAGAGTTTACTAGATCCAATAAGCACTCAACCAATTTGGTGTCCTTAATGGGAACCCAAGTTCTATTTTGCTTCGATGCTCTCTTTACCTTTTTAGAGGTCCTAATAGTTGAAGTGCTCATTTCTATGCAATGCATATGACAATCACAATACAATTTGAAACACACAATTAGTCAACATGAATTAGAATAAACAGCATACAAGCCATTCATTAAATATAAAAGCAATCCATAGACATTGGTAGAAAAAAAGCCCACAATACATGATGACAAGCCACAACAAAATTTTTATATTATTACATGCCATAACAAAGTTGTTTAAAATGTTACCAGGGTAAATGATAGAATAAAACAATGATGAATAAGAAGAAACATCACAACCTAGTACAATGTGAATTAGAGGGGAAATCATCTCTATCTCTCTTGCTGCCACCGTGTAAACATCTAGGCAGCCAATGCACCCATCCAAGCATTCATTCATAGCTTGTCTCTATTGTTATTATCTTCCCTTGACAAATGTCCTACCAATTATCAACCTCATCATCCTCAAGTGCTTCCTCAAGTGGGTCAACTAACATTTCCCTCCTTTTAAAGTTGTGAAGAAGGCAACAAGCAGAAATTACCCTATAATAAGCCTAAAAAGGGTAGAATGGCAATTCTCTAAGAATTACCCACCTCATTTTGAGGAGACCTAAGCCTCTTTGAATGGCATTCCTAGCTTGTACGTAATTCATGTTTAAGAACTCTGTAGGCATCGAGAGTTCGGCTCCACTTCTCCACTTACTAAGGTAGTATCGCTGACCTCTATAAGAGACTAAAAATCCTTCATAATTTGGAAAACCAACATCACAGAAATAGTAGCAACCTAACATCAACAAACACGATCAATCATCAAAACAATGGTTTAGATAATTCTACAATTGCTCCATAGTTTTTTCTCTTGATTAATTTACCTTAGGGTACTTTTAACCCATTTCTCCTAGTGATGGCATCACAAAAAATCCTACTGCCTTGAATAAAACCCCTCCAACCTAGCAAAACAAATATAAACAACATATCCTTAGAGCAAATACCCCAAACATTTGTTGCAATTTGACTCTTCTTGGTCTAATACATAGGTTTATCACATTTTGGAACTCGGACTCTAATTTGTGTACACCATCTAAAGCACCTAGACAATTCTACAATTGCAAATATGGTAATAGTGAACATATGCATTGCAAAATAAAAATAATTAAACTTTATTAATGAATATGATACCAACCTTGAACCCCTTCCACCAATCATCTGTTGAATTTTTGACCAATGGTTCTGATTTTTTAAGTAGAATCTCCTGTAGGCACAATATTGCATGAAGAATAGCATTGAAATGCCTACTGACTATAGAGCTAGATTGACAAAATAATAATTGCACAGACCTATTCTTTGAATTTTGATCTATTGTGTCCAAGAACATGGCCACCACTCCTTTCACCCCTACATTCCTACTGGCCATCAATTACTCAATTATCTTTAACATGTCAAACAACTTCATGAAGCATCTCCTATCCATCCTTAGGTGATCTATACAACATCAATCACTCTCCTTTGTCATACACCTAAGATTTGCAAGTCGGGTTGCATATCCTTGTTCATGAGTCTTCAATTTCCTCACCCTATTCAGATATCAGCCTAGGCATTGATCACCTCCCAATGACTATGACCAGTGCGACCATATAATATGCCATTAAGAACTTCATCGTCATGCCATAATATATCCCTATGATAGCTGCAGCAACTCTCCTATTCCTATTCCTATCTACATGATCCATGGCTATCTCTACAAATACAAATTGATTATACCCAAAGGCATGGTCCAAATTGATGATTGCAAAAGAGGAAGAAAGCCTTATGATAAAAATGATGGTACATTAACAAATATAGAGAACAATGGAGAACCATCTTATAAACCTACAAGCATACTCTTTTGAACACCAGTACTACTACCATTATAGCATGATCACAATATAAAACTATAAAATCAAAAACTACAATTGTACAACAACAAAATTTTCGCTACACAAGCACTTATTTGCCTATACCAACAAACAAAACCATTTATATAAAAAATAAATAAATTTTCCAAAATTATCCACATAAAACCGACAACTTTTCCACAACATTCTCATTTCCAAATAGAAACAAGAATGCAATCAAAACGATAATGCCAATTTCTTAACAAAACTATCAATTTTCATCTCGATCGGAACCCAAATCCAAAATTTCCTTCAAGGGAGCAAAGAAGCTGACAAGAAGAGGTGTGAAGTCATCCAAGAAGTCCCCCTTCTCTGACCACATGGCCGGCGGGCCAAAGCACAACCTGATCACCTGGGTGGCAATCTTGATCAGGTTTAGGTTGGACATTGCTGCTAACAATGATGATGACTTGCTGCCACCAAAGGATCCCAAAGAGGAGGAGATCTGAGAGATTTTCCAGCTATTTTGGGACGGACGGAG
Organism: Elaeis guineensis; assembly: GCF_000442705.2. NCBI lineage: Eukaryota > Viridiplantae > Streptophyta > Magnoliopsida > Arecales > Arecaceae > Elaeis > Elaeis guineensis. The sequence goes on from NC_025999.2 coordinate 25,451,576, forward strand.
TAATATGGGAAGGGATTAGGGTGGGGAATGGTGTATGGGGAGGGGATTACAGTGGGGACAGCTTGGGAATAAGATGAATTGGGCCAAGGGAGGGGAGGAATGGGGAGGGGACTAGGATTAGGGGTATTTTTGGAACAAAATAAAAAGGTTATTCTACAAATAATAATTTACCCTCCTTCTAGGTGGATAAGTCTTTCCACCCATTTCATGGATAAATACTACTCATGCAAAAATAACCATGCAATGTAGAGAAGCCTCTAAACATGGATAAGCTGGTTAATGGGAAAGTTGATCAACTTTCTTATGATATTTATCCACCAAAAAATGAATCCTTAATAAAAAGGGGCACCCCATGGATAGACCATATAGTTCTCGAGACAAGTGTTTGCTAAGCATTTTGTTTCATGAGTCACAATGCTGATAATAAAGATGCTTTAATTTTATGTTCTTCACTTTCAATGTGAAAAAAGAGCAAGCAAAGCATACCGACCCTCTAAATAAATTCTAAGGGGACCAATAAACTCAGGGAATTCAATTTCTTCAAGTGCCTTGAGAACATCTTCTGCATTGATTGTTTGCCTCTTTGATTCCTTACAAATGTCATTTGCCCTGCACAAAATTATGATTGTCAAGTCAGTTCACAACACCTAATAGTCTATACATAACTACAATTTTTCATAAAACCACAACTGAAATTATTGAATCAACGGAATCCAACTACATCTGATGAATACCTTGGATCCCAAAATTGGTATCTTTTCAAAACGAAAATTGAAAAAAGACAACAAAAAACAATAATAGCTCAATTAAGAAACAGATTGTGATCAAAAACTTTTCCCTATCTCTTTCTCTACATGGATTCGCAGAGTGGTTTTTCACTTTCATCAAATATTTCGACTAAAAATATCACCTCAACGGCATATTTAACTGAAGTCTCGGAAACCCTAGAAGATCTCACACGGCAAGAGACACATTGAGAACAACCGAATCGAGGGCTTCGAGAGGGGCGAAGAACAGGGCTCACGTTGCAGAGAGGTAGTGGATAAAGATGCGGGCGCTCTCCGCAAAGGCCAGGAGCGCGTCTTTGTGCACGTTAACCTCCTCTTGCCCTCCTCTTCGTCTACCTCCGGAGGACAACTCGGCCAGCTTGTCCTTCACCACCCTCTGCACGATGGCCCTCGGCAGCTCCTCCACCGCCACCGCCGGCACCGTTGCCCGTGCCGGCGCCGGCGCCGCCCCTCCCTCACTCCCTCCTCCTCCCTTCTTCGCCATCTCTATCTGCCTCTCTAGGCCAACAAAAACCCTACTTTTTGTTTCGAAATAAAGGCCCCGATCTCGCGGTCTCGAACTCTTCCCGCCTTACCATCTGTTTTACTGAACTGCCTTTGTGGCGGAAGTACCCTTGTCTTTTCCCACCAATTACCGTCAAGGTGGTGGGGCACACGAGTATTTAAGAAGAAGCCTAAGGGTAGAACTGGCATTCTGATTTCCTCAATGCCCTAAAACCAACCCCCCTCGACCCGTCGGCGAAAAGAGAGGGGCCGATGGCGGGCGAGGAAGGAGAAGGGAAGCCGAGAGAACCGACGGTTGGATGGAGGGGAAGATTGGAGGATCAGTGGTTGAGGATCAAGGAGCACGCAGAGACGTACCCGTACGTGTGGGCGTCGTACATCTTGGTGTACGGCGGCATCGGGGCGTACCTCACCTGGCGGTGGCGGAAGCTCCGGCGGACGGAGGACCGGGTCCGCGCCCTCCAGGAGCGCCTTCGCAAGCTCGTCGACGATGAGAACTCCGCCGCCGGGCTCCCCGGACCGAGCGGTGGCGCTCCCCCATCCACACCCTCGCCGCCGCCGCCGCCGCCGTCGAGTGGGCAGTGATGATAAACAATACTTCCCTGTGGAGCAATTCAGGTCCCATCGAATCCTCTCCGTATTTTGCACTGCGATGTCTGTTTGAGGTTTTTGAAATATCCAGGGTTTTAGCTCCTGGGATCATCTGGTTGTATCTGACCGCATTCTTCTTGTCTTATCGCTATACAAGTGACAAAATGTTGAGGTATTGGACGAAATTGTAATCTTGAAAGGATGTCAACACTCATTTTTCTGGAATCTATCAATCAAAAATGGTCATAAATTTTCACCTTTGTTTCTCGGTTTATATGGTTTGTTATTAAGTACTGATTGCATCTTTAATCTGGTAACTGTATGATATTTTGGGCTTAATGACATATATATTCAAGCAAATAAAGTAAATATGGGTTCTTTGGATGTAAATAGGATGGTTTTGAAAGATCGTATTTTCATTATGGTTCCAGTGACAATGAGGCATTAAGTTAAGAAGTCAGTGTGTGGTAATGGTGAACTAGATGTTAGACTCACTGCATCTTCCGTCATGTAAACCAATGTTTTGAGTTTGATTAATTCTTGTTGGGCATAATTTGTTTAATGACATGTATGCATGTGTTCTAATTACTGCATTGATACTTGATGCTAAATAGGATACTATGTGCTCAAATGGATGATTTCCTCTTGTTTGAGATGCACATAGATGAAATTTGGACAAAGTATCGTGAACACTTATATTGTAGACTGCCTACTGTTAGGGTGTCTCTTATTTTAAGTGCTAGAGACTCCTTGAAGAGGATAGGAGTAGAAGTATTGTGCTTCAAAGTGGATGTAGTTGAGGATTCTGTTGTCAAGAAGCTGACCTTGAAGTTGGGAATTAAAATATGGCTGCTTAATGCCCAATCTTCACATAGATGTTCAAGTGGTGAACTGACTTGTGAAAAAGCTTTGGAACGGCTTTATAATATTAGATCCTCATGTTGCAAGAAAGATTTGAAAGGTGGAGTTATACTAAATTACAAGTACAGTGTTTAGCTTCCAACTATCATGCTTATCCAATGGGTTCCATTCATTTTCTTTTGTGATCCCAAGATATGCTTTAGTTTGATAGTAGTGGCTATAGTATATTTGATATTTTACTTTGCATATTCCAGTAGAAGACAACACATCAGTTATTATATACTTATATTGATATACCAAATAGTTATGTGTTTTGCAAATATGTTGATAATGCAAGTGGAATATCTATATGTTATATTTTGACTGGCAAATCATGATAGTGCATTGCTTGTTGATGTATTGCACATCAGAAACTTCTGGTTTACATCATTCAGAAAGGAGGTGAATTTGAGCAATAACTTATTGGTTTCACACTTGCATTTGGAGGAAGTTCCAAGTTTAAAACTTGGGAGGTATCTTTCCAAGTAATTGGGCTGGGTAATTCCAGTATGAAGATTTGGTTTAATGTTTTCATTTTGAACTTTATATTTTTTTCTTTCACACGTTCATTCTAGGTTTGTAGATCGCATGATATTGCTCATTGGGAAATTCTGTAATAAATTATCTATCTGAGGTAATTACTTCTATTGCTACAAATGGATGACTGGCAGTCTAAGGATCAGTTGTTTCCAGAAGATTTGCTTATAAGGAATTATCTTTTGCAATGTGCAGACTTTTGATGGTTTAACATTAATTTCAATTTCCTGTATAGTGAGAATTTTCCAGTGTTGTATGAAATCTGCATCACAATTTTATAGGACTGACTTGAATATATGAAGACATGATTTATAGTCATAGTTACCATGTGGATCATGCACAAGGTGGATGAAAAAGTCTAGTTTAAGAAAGCAGAGAAAATATAGATATCTAGGGGATGGTCCTTTGCTTTCTGCAACTTGGTTCTCAAACCCCCTAATGCCATTTGTGTTGAAGTATTACTGGTAGAACCAAGAGACATAAGATACTTTGTTATGCTAGTATATAAGCTGATAACTTCCCAATGTCTCAAAGTTAAAATGCTTGTCAATTACTGAGTTATGATTCTCTGGTCAAATTTGCTCTAATGGATTCCAATTTCTTGGGGTTTTATTTTTAAGGCATCTTTTCATGCCATAAGCCTCATGGCCTACTGACAACTGTAGAAACCAGGAACATCATAAGTGGACTTGGAAACATTTAAGCACTTTTTTTGTCATGTTATAAATTGCATCAGGAAACTAATATCTTTACAACCATGTGATTATATGAATAATTATCCCATAAATCTAGCACATCTGTAATTGGATTATCCCAAGCTTGACCATTAGTCTAATGATTTCTTGACATAATGTCTTCTTCGATGCACCAATTGGGACTCAATCCCGAACCTCCTATAGAGAGGGGAGGGATGGACAACTGAGGCAGCACCCAATTCACACTTGTGATTCTTATAGTTTGTTCTTGAATATTATGTCGTGAGGAATAATATATTAGAAGTATTTTCTTCAAGAAAATGTTACTTAGGCTAATTCTGAAATGATCTGAAATATGATAGCCTTTTGTAACTCCCTTATGATTAAACTTTTAGGCAGATGGAAGAAACTATTTAGAACTTTAGGTAATAGGAATTTAATATGCTAATGAACAATCATCCAGGCAACTTTTAATATCTACTGTAATCTGCCACACAGGAAGATGGTATTATAATTTTACATTGTGCTAAGGAACTTCTATAAACAATACTTTGCATAAAGCTACAAGTTCTACTCAAGTATTTTGTTTAACAAAATGGAGTGCATGCTTGGCAATGGAAATGCTTAAAGGGTATGCAATTGTTTTAAAAGGAGAGAAGGTGAGAAGGTTCAATTTGAGGTGGCTAGTAAGTCATTGGGCATCAAAAGTTATTATTAGCAGGAGAGAGAAGGGGCAAAGTAATTGATGTTGAAGCCCTCAGAAGGCCGATCCATGCAACCTACAAAAATTCTCATTTCACCTTTAGGTATTATCACAATATATGATCAGACAGCACAGCATATACCACTCTTCATTTAAATTTTCACAACTCAATATGTTTGGATGGCTGTCGTCAAGAATGGATGTAACCATTGAGGACCTAATTTGAGGGCCTCTAGGTTCTGCTTGTTGGGCAACATTGCAATCTCATTCATGGTTGATAGATCCATTGAAACTTGACATTTGGTTTGTTTTCTTTATTTCCTTCTTTTTATGCCCTGAAAGTTTGAGATCTCATGATCCTTCTTGCCCATTTTCTTCATCTTGTTCAAGATTTTCCTTTCCATTTTCTTCATGTGGTTCAAGATTTTGATGCTTTATAGGTGCTCGAAGTGAGAGAGATGACATGATTTGGGCACTTACAGCGGCGTTGTAGCTGGGGAAGAGGATTCTTTGCCGATATCGTTTTTCTTCTCCAACTCCTTTCCGATCTTTCTTCATGTCATTTAAGATTTAATGCCTCCATAGGTGCTCATAATGAGGAGGGTGCCGGTTTGGGCATTTGCAGCAGCCTTGTAGCTGAAGAGGATCTCTTGATAAGTATCAGGGTATGTTTTATTGGAACCATTTAGAAGAGCATCCCTCTGTTTTATCTCTTTTCTGTTTCTAATATTTTTTTTCAATTTTAGTGGGAGGTTTTCTTGGATGATTACAGTCCTGAGCAAACTAATAGGTCTGCCTTTTTAATATCATTGTTACTCATTGTTTTAAGTCTTTTTTTATAAATTTAAAGGGGAATTTGAAGGACAATATTTTGTTTTCATGCTTGTAGCACCAGGAGGGCTGAAGACCGGACAGCAAACAACCCTACGACGAACTGCTCTCACATGCCAATATTCAGGTATGACCTTCTGGTCGATCAGCATGTTACAGCAGTTCGTCATGGGGTTATATGCTGTCCAGACCTCTCTCTCCTGGTGCTAGAAGCATGATAAAAAAAAAGAAGGTTCTTCTTCATATTCCCCTTTATAAAAACCACTTAAAACTATGCTCAGATTCTGTTCTCTATGGTATTGTTTGTGATTCAATGTACCCTACAAGTGACAAGCCAAGTAGAGTGTAGAGTGCTCAAACATTGCTCGCAACAAGGAGTAATCAGGCTCTAGCTGAGTTTGATAGTATGTCAAGCTTGTTCTAGCATCCGAACCGAGCATGAATATACGACTTATTTAACTGAGGTGAGGTTCTATTCGATTTTGCAAATTTAAGGATGTCAACCTGAACGGAGCTTGGGGAAGTCCTTTGAAAACATAGCCTGGGCTGTTCATGAACCACTTGCTTCATTTGCCACCTTAACACAGTTCATATTTTTCAGTTTTTAGTGTTTCCCTATCCTTCTTTCGGAAGTCTAGTCCATTGGCTTGGTACATCAAATCCTTATAAATCAGTTGCAATCAAGGTTTAGATTAATAAGGTGTATGTTGGTTTTTGAGACCCTTGTTAAACTATATTGTGCGTACATGCTAATGAGGTTCTTTTCTCTGAAAAACGCTTCTGGCTTAATGATCATTATATTCAGTGGCACCAAAATTTCCAGGTGAGCAGGGTTAATGGTGATGATCATAACATAACTTTTTTGCACCTTTTACAAGAATTTACTGGAGGACAACATGAATACTTTATCTGTGTCATTTACTGAAGGAGGCGAGAGGTCTTGCGTTTGAGTTCAACCCTCAGAGATCTTAGAGATGGTCTCTAGAGAGAAGCTCTGGTGATCTTAGAGATAGAAACCAGTTAGGAAGAAATCCATCATCTTCAACCCCCAGCTCTCTACTCCATTATGCACCTTGCACTCCCAACTTCCACCGACAGACCCTCGCCACAGGTGTTAATGCAATTCCATTAGGTAGAAACCAGTACACCAGACATCTTCGCCCTCAACCACGCTCACGTCAGCCCGCACCATCTCATTGTCTCCAATTACCGTTTCCTCAGGCCTCCACGCCCAGCAGCAGACGGTAGGTGGATGAAAGTGGTCCGCCAAGACCAAGATATGACGAGACCAGTCTTTAGATCACACTTTCCACATCGCTTATTGGGGGGAAGGAAAACATTGCGGACAGCATCATCAGCAACAGGAGTGGGTCCGAACAACAGGACGCCCCAACTCTTTGGCGGGGCAAAACAGTAGAGCATGCACCGCGGCTCGAGTGAGGTAGTGTTTCACTCTCATACACAGGCACAGCACAACCTTCCGAGACCTCCCAGCCCAAAGTCACTACTTTAAAATTGGAAGCTGTTTCCATTGCAGCAGCCCAAGCCATTGCAATTCCACTTGTGGAAATTCCATCAGATGCCTTTATTGCCAGCAGTTTGGTCACTCCCCAAAGACCTGCAAGAGCTTGACGAGTTCTAGATACCATAACCCTTCCCACCAACAGCACACACAACCAGCCAAACAAGTCATTACCCACTCAATTCATGCTGCAGACCAATGCTCCTTGTTGCGGCATTTCTCTTATGGGTAGTTGATAGTCAGTCTGGAGCCGATTAGGAGCCGCATTTGTTATTTGACAGTGAGAGTGCCGAAAGATAATGTACCATCATCGGAGAAAAGACACACAATCAAGACCGTGACTAAGAGCAATAAGGCTGATGAAAGAGAGATGGTACTGGGGTTCGCTCGATGTCGGAGAAGAAGAATCTGCAAAACAAATCCCATCGGAGATAGCTTCAGCAAGGATCCTCTGACACTCAAATAAGTGAGGTGGTCGAAGAGAAAAGAATGACAAAGTCTCTGGGTCGCAAAACAGTGCGTGTATGCATACCTGAAGGGATCCCCACTTATCTCTATTTATAAAAGGAGCAAAATGAATGGTGAGAGGACAAGTGACCATGTCGATCATGTCCTATTATATGGTGCCACATGGTGCCGCATGAGCATTTTTAAATACTGACGGCGAGCGTGTCTTCTATTCGGTGCGCTCATGGCGACGGACGCTATCGAATATGTGGTATAATAAATGTCCTGTGGGCACATTCAATGAAATCGTAGTATCCCATCGCGGCACGCAGTTAGCTGACCAAAGAATGGCATATGAGCGACATGACTATGACGTGGCCTGTCAGAACTATATGATGGCCATGTTCGGCATTCAGCTAGTCGACAAAGATCTATATGATCGGAGTCAGTAAGACGAGGCCACTGAGAGGTGACACTGCACTATCGACCGTTGTAGTTGGCCGTAGGTTGAATACGAAGTCGGTTGCATGCTGCATATTGCTCGACATAGTGGGCCGTAAGTGACATGTAAATCCTAGTCAGACTGGTGCTGACTAGGGGTGCGCAGCCTTTAGTCGGCTGGGTGTCCACATTGGTGCCCAACATCGATCATGCCGAGTGGTACTCGTGAATCCAAGCCAGATTGGGTGGCGGTGACTTAGTCGGTGTAGCTTCCTTAGTTGACTCAGAGACGAGAAGGCTTGGTAGTCAGCTAAATGATGGGGATCTACCCCAACACTTGCTCCCCAACTCTTGAGTCCAACTTTATGGTTAGTCGAAAAAGTGGAGTTCATCTTCAGGCAGACTGCCACTCAGTTGTCGTTTCATGAGATGGACCATCATCTTATCTTTTTGTAGAACGTGCGACGGCGCCATCCCATCGTAGATTGTGCGGCAATTAGCCATGGAGCTTGAGATGATCTTCCATATTAATGACAGGAGATCGACTGGTAGGATAATAATGAGCACGCATACCCGAGTCGTCCATATGTCAGCCGCTCATTGGTCCAATCTGTGATCATGCGGATTGAGCCTACTCAGCAAGATCTAAACAGTGGTGCACCGAACAGATATTGAGATGATCGATCGAGATTGCTACCATGTGTCATGATCTCCGAGTTAGGCATGGTACTCGTTGTCGATTCTGACCATCGAAGGAACCTATAAATAGAGCTTGATCCCCTCCCGTTTCTGGTTTCATTATTTTTGCTCCACCTCAGGTCTGTCCTGCTCCCTCCTTAGCAGAGAGTTTAGCTGCCGACTAGTCATCTCCTCCGGTGTCGGTCTTCCGTCGTCGTTGTCATCATTGCTGTTGGTCCCCTTTTCTTTCTTAGAGGTTTCTTTCTCGATCCTTCTCTCTTCTTTTTGGTCTTTTCTTATTCTCTCTTTTTATGGCTTCTACTGGTAAAGAGTTTGGAGATGAGAATCCAATTGGTGATCGGAGTTCTCAGACTCTAGCCATCTAGAGGGTGACCGAGGATTACTCGGGATGAGCCCCATGAGGCATCTTCTCGACAGGGTCAATCAGATCCGGATGAGTCGGATGAACAGCCGACTATCGAGAATACCTATGGACCTCTTATAGAGTGGTCCGAGTTGACTAAGTCGGCCGTTGACCGACTAAAGGGATATTATCACATCCCTAGTCGATATCGATTGATGGTGCCCGATGAAGGAGGTCGGATTGTTTGTCCTCCTAGTGGCTATATTGCCATCTATGAGGAGTTCCTTCAATCAGGACTCTAATTTCTCCTCCATCCTTTCTTTGCCAATACCCTTGACCTCTATAAGGTCTTTCCTGCTCAACTTGCTTCCAACTCCATCCGTATTCTGGCTCATTTTGTCATTCTTTGTCATCTTCTTCGGGTTGAGCCCTGAGTTTCTTTACTTCGAGCCATTTTTGTATTGAAGAAACATCTCCAAGAGCAGGGATGGTGGTTCTTCTATCCTCGGCCCCATCAACAGCTTTTCAAAAAGTTTTCCTTTTCTATTCACGGGTGGAAGAGCAAGTTTTTCTACATTACCGCCGACTACCCATGGAGCTTCGACTGGAGTTGGATGACTCCTAATCTTTCTTTGAATAGAAATGACATAATTATAGAGGAAGATCAAGAGACATACAAGAAGCTGTTTAAGGTCCAAATCCCCGTGCATCAGGAGTTGCTCAAGGAGCAATCCCTTTACGACGCCGGGATCAGCTAGACTAGCCATCTCGGTAGTCTTCTTTCTTGTAGACCTTTTGTAGTTTCTACTTTTTTCGTAGTTTCTGCTTTACTTGTAGACTGATTCTCTTCTCTTTTTGTCATATTCATACAGGCATGCGGGCTACGGTGGGATCTCTAAAGTAGACGGTCTGGAAGAAGAAGATCAGAGCGGGGCATCTGAACCTGGTGGTCTATCTCGGCCACCAAAGAAATCGAGAGAGGAGTCTCCTTCTCGGATATCGAGAAGTACACAGCCAGCATCACCACCCTGAGCACCGTCATCACCGCCCTGAGTTTTGTCGGAGGACTCATCTCCGCCACCGTCCGCTGAAATCATCACGGTTGCGGCTTCTCTCTCGACTGACGATGAAGTGATGGTCGTTGAAGCATCGGCAAGGTTGGTGGAAGCGGTCCAAGCCCTTTCGATCCAAGCTGGGTCTGGAGAAAGTCGGGCAGCTAGCCGAAAAGCTGCCAACAAGGGTAAGGTACTGATGCTCCCCCATTTCACTATGGACTATGGTCCACACATGCCTTCGGGGGAGCCGACAGTCGCGATTGGGATGTATTTCAAAGCTACCGATTAGGCATTTCAAGACTGCTGACTTGCCAAGGAGTTGGCGAGAATGGTCATGCTTCTTGTGGACCGGGAAGTCAAGAAAGTGTGCTCGATCTTGGAGATTCAGTCAGATGCTTATATGTCGTTGATCGGGATAAGTGTCCAACCTTTCCTTTTCCGGCTTCTTTCCGAATTATTTTTGGCTGAGTAGATGACTTTATCATTTTTTTTTGTTTTGCAAATGATCCACGGCATTACTATGTTGTCGAAAGGGTTAATCAAGTATGCTCAGGTCAACCACAACTTAGAGGATCAGGCCCAACTTCTCATGCACGGGCCGAGGTTTCTGATGAACTCCTCCGAGCCATCGAGGAGCGAGAGAGAAGAGCAGAGAGAAGATATCTCTACTGGAGGCCGAGTTGGCAAATTCGGTGACCCAGTAGAGGAAAGAGAAGGAGGAGTTTGAGAGGCTGAAGGTCGACTATCAGAAGGAGATGGAGTCAGCCGAGAGCACCCTTATCGAGAAGAAGGAAAGGGCACTGAAGGCTGAGAGGGCTGCCAAGGAGGCCGAGAAGACCACCATCGAACTTCAAAAAAAATTGACAGCGGTAGAAACTCAGATCCAAGAAGCTACTTCTTAGGCACTAGCCGAGTTTCATGATTCTAAGGAGTACGAGGATGAGCTCGCTGATGCTAATGCGGATGCATTCTAGCTCGGGTTCGCAAAATACAAAAAGCAACTTCACTGCCTCATGCCTAAGGTAGACTTGAGCTCCCTACAACCTGATAAGAAATCAGATGAGTCAGACGATGAGGAAGTAGAGGCCAAAGAGGACCGTCTCCAACCGACTTCTTGAATTCTTTGTGTACTCTTTTCGATTTTCAACCATGTACCTTCTCTTTATTTTGTAATGAACTCTTCTAAAATGAAATGAAATCTTCTTTTCTTTAATTTGTAAATTATCTGACTTGATCCTTATGCATGCTTTCCTTCTTTTCTTTCTTAGTAATCTTTCCATAAAATTGACTAAGTAATGAAGTCAGTTGAAAATGGCAAACCGATTAAGCCACAACCGAACTAATAGGTTTAATAAAACCTTCTAAGTCTTGTAATCGGTAATAAAATAAAATAGCAACAAATTGAGTAGGTCGTAGTCGAATTAACGAGCTTGAGAAAATTCTCTTAAGTCTGGTAGTCGGCTTTTGTAGGCGAACTCGGTCAGAGCGAAGTCATAGTCGTAGATCATTCATGGTAGATTATCCCATTATGTAGGAACTTATAGGAGGTTTTAGAACCAGTAGATCCTTGACTAGTCGGTATTGAGCCGACTTTCCACAATTTATTTTCGTCGGATAGTATGATGAACTACAACCCACATATTCACAGCCCTTAGATTGCTACGAGTATGGTGGCAGTTGTCAGACCATACGGCTCCAGTAATCGAGCACTAGCCGATTAACGTAATGATTTCGTCTAGGTCTCGCATTCAACCTAACACCACAGCTTTTGATAGGTGCTCTTACGATTGAAGATCACACCCGTTGTTAGGAACGGGCCCACTCTTGGCTTCATTAGTTGGGTATCAACCAACTAGCACTTTATCAGGTACAAGCCGATGTGGGAGTAGTTGTGTTGCAGTTTTTCAAGAATTTGAACTGTAAGGCACAGAATTAAGAAAAATCTTTTTATTAGTGAAGGCATTCTTATCTTATTGATAGTACACCTGTAGGTTCTCGGCATTTCAAGTTTGAGGGATCTTGATGCCATCCAGATTCTTAATTTTGCAGGCCCCTGATCGTAGGACTGTCGAGATTCTATAGGGATCTTTTTAATTTGGAGATGATTTTTTTTGCTCAGTGAGCTTGAGAATTTCTACTCTTCTGAGGACTAAGTCTCCTAGTTCGAAGACTTTTGGCTTGACTCAGGAGTTGTAATATTGTTCTACTTTTTGTTGGTAGGAGGTCATTCTCAGTCGAGCTCATTCTTGAATTTTCTCGAGCAAATCTAAGTCCGCTCATCTCTTATTCAAATTGATTGATTCGTCATAATATTTTACGTGAGTTGAAGGTAGGTCGATTTCAACTGAAATTATGGCTTCAATTCCAAATGCCAACTTAAATGGAGTCTCTCCAATTGAGCTTCGAGGAGTTGTTTGATAAGATCACAGGATATTGTGAAGCTCGTCGGTCCAACTTTCTTTAACTTGATCGATTCTAGTCTTCAAGCTTTGAAGAATCGTCCTGTTGATCATCTCAGCCTCTCCATTGGATTGAGAATATCCAACCAAAGTGAGCTTGTGGATAATATGATACTTCATACAGAACTCTTCAAACTTGGCATTGTTGAATTGTCGGCCATTGTCGGTGATGATTACTCGGAGTAGGCCAAATAGACAGATGATAGATTTTCATAGAAAATTGATAGTCTTCTACTCTGTTATCTATGTCAGCGGTTCAGCTTCGACTCACTTAGTGAAGTAGTCGATGGCTACTATGAGAAATCTTCTTTGTCTGCTGGCAAGTGAAAACAGACCGAGTAAGATGACACCCCATTGATTGAATGATCAGGGTGTCGAAATGGCCGTGAGGTGGCTGGATAGAAGCCTCTAAATTTTGGCAAACCTTTGACATTGGTCATATTTCTGCACCAAGTTGTAGGCATCTTTCTGCATAGTCGGCCAGTAATATCCTTGTCGGAGAATTTTATAGAATAGTGATTTGCCTCTCAAGTAGTTGTCGCAAATGCCTTCATGCACCTCCTGAAGAGTGTAGTCAGCCTCGGAAGGTCAGAGACACTTGAGCAGGGGGAGAGATGCTGACCTTCTATAGAGTTGATTGTCAATGATCACATACCGAGTTATCAATCTCTTTAGTCAGCGTGCCTCAGCAGGATCAATCGGTAAGGTTCCGTCTGTCAAGAAGTTGATGAACGAGTCAATCCAACTCGGCTCATATCCGACTTAGACCTAATGGATTTCTTCCTCCGAGTTGATGCTTGGGATCTCGAGATGCTCGATGAAGATTTTTTCAAGCTCTACATAACTAGAAGTGGTGAGATGTGATAGAGAGTCGGCTCGGGCATTCTCAAAGTGAGAGATGTAGAAAATTTCGAAGTGAGTAAAATATGATCGCAGAGACTTAAGTCTTTGTAGATATTTAGAGAAAACAGGATCTCGAGCCGCATATTTACCTTGGGACTGTCCAGCAACGAGTTACGAGTCGGTAAATACCAATAGGTGTTTCACACTAAGATCCTTAGCGATCTTAAATTTAGCTATTAGGATCTCATACTCCACTTGATTGTTTGAAGCCTTAAAGTCAAATCGAAGAGCATATTTGGTCACCATCCCATCAATATTGGTCAAGATCAGGCACACACTGCATCCTTGAGCATTTGAAGCTCCATCCACGTATAGAATCCACATGGGCTCTTAAGTGTCCTCTGGGGAGTTATCTTTGACTTGGTTGTTATCGGTTGGGGTACATTCAATGATAAAGTTGATGAGAATCTGAGATTTCATTGATATCTCGGGACAAAACAAAGATCGAACTCGATGAGTTCCACCATCCACTTCATCATTCTTCCCGAGGTGTCCAGTTTGTGAAGTACAATCAAGTTCGACCATCCACTTCGCCATTCTCTCTAAGGTGTCCGATCTATGAAGTCCAGTCCTCAGAGGGAGGTCAGTCAAAACTTTTACTAAATGGGCTTGGAAGTGGGATCATAACCACCGAATAGTCGTTATGATTGTGAAGACGACCTTCTCAATCCTAAAATATCTTATCTCGATGTCATGCAGCATCTGACTTATGTAGTAGATGAGTCTTTGCACTTTGTCTTCTTCTCGAACCAGCATTGAGCTGACGGCTTTTGAAGTGGTTACCATGTATATGAGTAATTCATCGTCGGTGCTGGATTTCATCAGAAGTAGAAGAGAGCTAAGGTATTGCTTTAACTCATTGAAGGATTTTTGACACTCCTCCATCCAAGTGAAGTCTTTCATTTGCCTGAGGATCATGAAGAAAGGGAGGCATCGTTTCGTAGACTTGGAGATGAATCGGCTTAAAGATGCGATATGCCTCGTCAATCTCCAAATGTCCTTCCAAAAATTAGGAGGTTTCATGTCAAGAACTGCCTTGATCTTCTTGAGATTGGCCTTGATGCCTCTCTTGGTCACCATGAAGCCGAAATTTTTTTTTGATGTGATGTTAAAGGTGCACTTAGTCGGATTTAGTTTCATCTGGTGCTTCCTTAGGATATCGAAAGCTTCAATCAGGTCACTAATATGGAGGGTAGCTTCAGTGCTTTTCATGAGCATATCGTCGATGTAAACCACCATATTGCACTCAATCTGGTCTTTGAAAATTTTGTTGACCAGTTTTTGATATGTTGCTCCATTTTTGAGGTCAAAGAGCATGACTTTATAACAGTACAGATCCTTGTCGATGATAAATGTCATCTTCTCCTCATCCTCGGATGCCATCCGGATCTGATTGAATCCAAAGAAGGTATCCATGAAGCTAAGCAGCTGATATCCCGACATCACATCAACTAACTAATCTATTCGAGGGAGCAGAAAGCTATCCTTGGGATAGATTTTGTTCAAGTCGAGTCGATGCAGATCTACCATTTATCATTTATTTTCTTGACCATAACTACATTCACGAGCCAATTCGGATAGGTTGCCTCACAGATGAAGTCGGCCATCAATAACTTGTCAACCTCTTCATCAATAACCTTCTATCGCTTTGGAGTGAAGCTTCTCTTTTTTTACCTCATCGACTTGTGGTCGGGATCGATGTTTAGTCGGTTGACAATAACTTCTGATGAAATATCTGGCATGTCTAAGACAGACCAAATGAAGACGTCAGCATTTCTTCTTAGAAGATCGATTAGCTCCTCCCGCAACTCCTTAATTAGTGAAGATCCAACTTGAATGTTTCTAGTTAGATCTCCACTGTGTAGAAAAATTGAGATGAGCTACTCTATGGTTCACTTCGACTTTTGATTTCTCTCTGATCTAGTCCGTCATCGATAAGCAGGGCTTCAGTCAGTCTTTTTCTATTGAGAATGGTTAGGTAACATTGTTGGGCCAACTGTTGGTCTCCTCGCATCTTGTCGGATCCGTTCCTTATCAGGAAGCACCCGAGTAGATGATAAGTTGAGACAACTACTTGAAGCACATTCAATCTGAGCCACCCCAAGATGACGTTATAGATGGATGGGATCCGGCCTATAAGAAAGTTGAGATGAATGGTTGAATGCTGAGGTGGTTGCCCGATCGTGATGGAGAGTTCGATCTCACCCTCCACTTTGATCAAGTCACCTATAAATCTGACTAGAGAGACATTAACAGGTTTGAGAAGTTTAACGGAAAGCCATCACATTTGAAAGAAACAGTCATAAAAATTACATTAGTAGAACTTTCATTATCGATAAGACATCTTTTTATATCATAATTGGCAACTGTCATTGATATAACTATAGCATCATTGTGGAGAGTTTGGACTCCTTGTAAATCTGCTTCGGTAAAGATGATGTCGTCATTGGCACACTGGTGCTTGAAAGTGCTTCTACAGTCATCTATCTGTCGAAGTCATGGTCCCATCGAGATTATGTTGATCACATCTGCCGTTGGTTGGACGTGAGTCTCCTCCTCAGATTCCAAATAAGGTGGATCGGAAGGTAGCTGCATAGGTCGCTCCCGAGTATACTTTTCGAGATACCCTCACTTTATTAGGTTTTCGATCTCGTTCTTCAGCTGGTGGCACTCCTCTGTGTCATGTCCATGGTCGTGATGGAAGCGACAGTAGCACTTTTGATCATGAGATTTCATCTTCATTGGCAAGGGTCGATGAAGGAAGCTTTCTCCTTCTATCTCCACTAAAATTTATGATCGAGAAGTAGTCAAAGGTGAAGGAACTAGATCTAGGATTTCAGAGTTAGATCTTGAAGCTTTTTCAAGATCAGGCAGCGAAAGACTAAAATAAATCAAAATTTATCTTATAAAATTAGAAAATTCCTAGATCTAAGATCCTATTACATAATTATTACATAGCATTAAATCAAAAATTAAAATATAAAGAGCAAGAACTACATGTTGATCATATCAATATGTTTCTATACTACATCTAATGTATGTAAAATATAATAGATCAGATCTATTACCTTGCAAGTTAGACGTTCTAACTTTGCTGATCCGAATTTGAGGATGATATTACGAGCCGCACATACGTCCGACCTCTAGGAGTCATCCACACAAGCTCACGAATCACGATCAGAAGTCCTGGTCCAGAAAATCAGCACAGTATGCTAGTACTGTGCTGATCCTTCTTCGATGGTCGATCAAATACCTCCTTCTTCTTGATTTGGACTCTTCCAAAGATGAAAAGTAGGAGGAGTTTTAGATGTGAGAGTCTCTTAGAAAACTCATAGATGGAGGAAGAAAAGAGGTGAACTCAGCAACCCTAGAAGAAGATCCTCTTCTTCTTCTCTTTGCTCTAACCCAGATACTTAATTTTGTGTTGATTATATCTCCACGCTCCAACACTCTTTCTCCCTGATTTTCACACACCCCAAAGGTCTCTCAATGCTCTATAATCCACGAAAATTTCAAGAAAAAATTCATCTTAAATAATGAGATATGAAGAATCCTTGTCTAGGTCAAATACCTAGTCAAGGAAAATCCAAACAGGGCAAGACAAGTGGTGCCCAACTCTTGGGTGCCCCCTCCTTTTTCTACCATGGATCACTAGCAAAGGGCATACAATATGTTCCATAAAAGTCACAAAAATTTTAAAAAAAATCTGGATAAAATCAGTGCCATAAGAAAAGAGTTTTGGTTTCCTAAAATTCTATCTCACAGAATTTGAAATCTAAACTAATTCCTACTTTGACTTGGTCCACAACCACATTCCATGTAAGAGAGAAAGAGTTGAAAGCTTTGGGCATGCATGAAGGCCTGGGAGAGAAGGTTTTGTCGTATAAAATAAGAGAGAGTGGGTGTGGGGGGCTAAGGTGGCGCAAGGTGGAATCCTAGTCTTACTAGGATTCAATTTATGACTTGTTCAAATTTGGTTTCTCAAACCAAATCAAACCAAAATCAAATCAACCCAATTAAAATAGATCTTAACCCAATTAAGAACCTAATTTAATCAGATTAAATTAGATTTAAATATGATTTAATTTTTTAATCAAATTAGAAATTAGGTTGACCCAAGTCCTAATTGGACTGGGACTAGTCTTTCCTTGCACTTGGCTTATCCAATAAACTAATTGGACTTGATCCAATCAAGCTCAAATTAAATCTAATTAAATCATATTCAATTAGACTTAATCTCAGCCCATTGGCTTAATCAAATTACACTAATTAGCAATCGAATTGCTAATCGATCTTCCTGCAATACTTGCACTAGGTTAAATATCAATCGTATTGATCGTTTAATCCTAGAATGATTCTTAATCGTTGATCAACCATCCGATCGGATCGTGAACTCTAATATGTGTGACCTCATAGGTTCGAACCTAAGCTGGTAGCACAGGAATAAATTTTTATACCAATCGAAGTAACCATTTAGCAATGGTACTCGACGGTCGGATAGGTCGAATGTGTAAAATAACATCCTTAAAATCCTTGCGGATATAGTTTCCATATAATTCATCCCCTTGATCAAAATGCTCATAGGACATCTCAGAGTTCAACTGTCAACTCTGATCAGATTGTCCACATTGTATTTCAAAATATCAAATCCATCTGATGGATTATCTTGGCCAAGGTTTTGCTAAATTGAAATACAGTGACTCATTCTTCTCCAACTTTTAGAGTGGTCAATTCCATCTTGATCACACTCTGACTTCGCAAGTACTTGACTGTGCCCAGAAGCCTTCCATCACTAAATTAGAAATTCAATTAGTCCAGTACCAAAGCACAGTAAGTTGCTTGCAAGTCACTGAGGCGATCTCAAATCTAAGAGACACTTATATCTATATCCCATCAGAGACATTCCTGACGGCAGAATGCTCTAGAGTTGATCACGTTCAATGATGATGTACCTTTACATCTCATCTGTATGTCATACCAATGTTTCCACACTCCTTGGTTAAGAGGACAACCAACCCATATGGCCTACAGTGACCTATGCTCGATAGAAGCTGTCGTCCTTATTAATAGCCCATCATTTGATCATGAACAGTTTTAAAGACTAATCGATAAATCCTCTCTTTATCGAACCTAAATAGTCCTAAGGACTTCATCACAACAATAGAATCCATTGGAAGATGAAAACTTATGATGAAAATACCAAAAATATATTTTATTTATTAACAAATCAATTACAATACAAGGTTGCTCAACTGTCAACAGGTTGATGATTGACTTTTGGGACATATTTCTCAATAAAAAGAGTGTAGGAGTCATATCTGCCCACAAAATTTTTGGGCTTCTGACTTAGTTAAAAAGGTGGAGCCTCCTTCTCGACATAGATTTGGTTAGGTTCTTTGGAGCTGTCTCCTTTTCTTACCTTCTTCTTCTAGCCCTTTCCCTCAAATTGGCATCGGTCAGTCGTGGCTTCTTCATGCGAATGTACTTCTGCGCACACTCGAGGAGTTTGGCATAGGACTGAGGAAACGTCTTATCCAGAGAGTAGGTGAATTTAAAATTTTGGAGTCTCCTCTTCATCGCCGCGATGGCCGTCGCCTCATCGAGGTCCTTGATCTCTAGGGTGGCGGTGTTGAAATGCACCACAAACTTTCACAAAGACTCTCCATCCTACTATTAGACAGAGAAGAGACTGTCAATAGTTCTGGGCACTCTCCAGTTTGTACCAAAATGTGCCACAAATAGTTACTCGAACTATTCAAAAGAGTTGACGCTTCTTGATTGCAACCTTGAGTACCATGCTCGCATGGTTTTTTGGAGTGTAACTAGGAAAACAATATAGAGAAGGGCATCAGATGCCTCTTGCAAAAGCATGAGGGTCTTGTAGCTCTCAAGATGATCAAGCAGATCGGTGGCACCGTCATATGGCTCAATTTATGGTATTTTGAATCGACTAGAAATTGGCCCATCAAAGATCCATCTTGAGAAAGGTAGACTTGTACTGATGTCGAATTCATTGGTCGGATCTTGATGGTTGGTCTGGAGCCATTCCAGATGGTAATCTATCTCCTTCAGTTTTCGATCGTACTCGTCCAGACATTGTTGCGACACATTAGGATGCCACAAGTAGTTTGGAGTAAAACCTTTCCCAAAAGAAGAAGATATTGACAGAGACTACGGCCTCTTCTCCTTATGCTGAGTTCATTGAGGGGAACATGGAGACTGGTAGTCATCAAAATCGGCACGTGAAGTGCGCCGCAACTCCAAATGCGGTGGCCATCGGGCAGGTAGAGAACTCACTCGACAGGAGTGCCATATAGAGTGACGGGTTAGAGATCGTGGTCAGTGGCTGTACCTTGAAGGTGCATCACACGGTACGACCTCTTCTAGCCACTATTGTTGTTGCTGTCGTTGGAGACCTTGAACAACCTCCGTCAAGTTTTTCACCTACTGTACAAGGGCAACAAATTCAGGATTTATCATCACCGATGGTCGTGAAGTGCTCATCTCTCCATGGGTCGTCGGAGGTGCATCACACCGCGACGAGTGTCGAACAGAACTAATAGAAACATTCTGTGCCCTTGTCTTGGCTATGACGGTCCTTGAGAGAGAAGATTTTTTTTTGCTCGATGCACCCTCTACCTTGCACGCCAAACTGTTGCGGCCTTTCTTTAGTGGATAGTCAGTAGTTGGTCTGGAGCTAACTAGGAGACATGCCTGTTATTTGACAATGGGATCATCGAAAGATAATGCACCGTCATCGGAGAAAGGACATACAATCAAGGCCATGACTAAGGGCAATAAAGCTGATAAGAGAGAGATGGTGCTGGACCCCGCTCGATGTCGGAGAAGAAGAACCTGCAAAACAAGTCCCAACAGAGGTAGCTCTGATGAGGATCCTCCGATGCTCAAGTAAGTGAGGTGGCCGGAGAGAAAAGAATGACAAAATCTTTGGGTCGTAAAATAGTACGTGTATGCATACCTAGAGGGGTCTCCTCTTACCTCTATTTATAGAGGAAGCAAAATGAATGGTGAGAGGATAAGTGATTATGTCAATTATGTCCTATCGTATGATACCACATGGTGCCACATGGGCATCTTTAAATGCTGACGGCGAGCATGCCTTCTATTCGATGTGCTCGTAGCGGCGGATGCTACTGGGTGTGAGGTATAATAAATGACTCTGTGGACGTATTCAATGAAATCATAGTATCCCATCATGGCACGTAGCTAACTGATCAGAGTATGGTGTCTGAGTGACATGATCTTGATGTAGCTTGTCAGAATTGTATGATGGATATGTTCGACGTTCAGCTAGTCGGCAAAGATCTGTGTAGTCAGAGTTGGTAAGATAAGGCCACTGAGGGGTGACACCCTGCCATCGACAATTGTAGTCAGCCATAGGCCGAATACGAAGTTGGTTGCATGCCGCATATTGCTCGACATAGTAGGCTGTAAGTGGCATGTAAATCCTAATCGGACTGGTGCCGATCAGGGGTGAGCAGCCTTTAGTCAGTTGGGTATCCACGTTGGTGCTCGGCATCGACCATGTCGGGTGGGACTCATGAATCCAAGCTGGATTGGATGGCGGTGGTTTAGTCGGTGTAGCTTCCTTAAGCGGCTCAGAGATGAGAAGGCTTGGTAGTCGGCTAAGTAATGGGATCTACCCCAACGCTCCTCAGCAATCATCGACCAGCAACCACCATGGCTTAAAGAAGATTTTCTTGTTAGTCTCTTGCAAAATGGTAGAGATATCTGAATACCTCAACCAAAATACTTTGGTGGAGTTGTTTGGGAAAGGATTGGCTCCTGGATGATGAGGCAACTTTAAATCAAATGAGTTCTTCGTGGCATGCCCAGATCACAACACAGTACAAAATCTAATGGTAGAAAGCCACATCAAGGCAGATGGTTTCATTCTAGTGGTGAACCATTGGAACCAAGTTAGAGGGGGCACTCAATATAAACTATGTTGCTGCAAGGCTGCGAAGAGAAGTAGGCGAGATCAGTGCTGGATCGAGTTGGAGTACTGCTGAAGGCCAGATCAATATAGACCGTGAGTGAACCTACACAAGAGGTCCTATGACTGGTGGGATACCCTTCGGTTTAGAACCCTCCGATGCTTAAGTCAACCAGAGCTTTGAGAATAAATAGTAGAAATAAAAAAGTTAAAAGACAAGAAGAGAGATTTTGATTGAACAGAATTAAAATTCTTGTTCTCTTCAGTGGAGGAGCTGAAAGAAATTTAGCAGAATCTCAGCTCTATGATTATGACTTACCTTATGGAGGATACCTTGTCTCTTTTTATATAGAGGAGACTTGCTTAGATCATTAAGAGAGTTTATTAGACTATTTAAGAATTTGTTAGACCGTTAATTTGTTATAACAGAATAGCCAGCTGTATGAAGATTGTGGGTTATTTATTCATATGGTGATTAGTTGTAGTATAGCTGGAAGATAACTGCTGTTGATTTGAACGATAGCTGGAAGGTAACCATCTGTGTTTTAGGATCACATTGGTTACAAACCAATGTTCCTTATGGTAGATCAGTAAATAGCTGAGCTGATCATTATGTTTTATCAAGAACCAACAATGGATAATTTAGATTGATATAGAGTTGAGCTGAAAGTTGAGGTAGATCAGTTCTTAGCCGACTTAACTTGAAAGTATACTTATAATTTAGATAACTCCAATTTTGCCACATGGCTTGATGATAAGGTCAGTTTGTATGTACCAACAAATTAAAGTTTAAGATTTATGCCATTTTGCTAAACCTTCCTCTTTTTTGTTGGACAGCTGAAGCTGTTACCACAATCATTTCGGAATTTAGGGTTCAACAATGAGCCAACAGGTCTAGTTTGCATTAGAAGGACCTAACTAGATTGATGTTGTATTCTTCTGCAAGGAGTTCAAAAACATCCCTGAAATGGTTGAGGTAACAATTGGTTCTAATACATATACATGTTACAACTGAAGTGAATTATGTGGTAGAACAAGTTCCATAGTTCAAAGGGTCATCTTCATCCTCTTATGATGATCCAGACGATGAAGGCAATAAGAATTGGGAGTTTTGGAGTGGCCATATAGGGTGTTCACTGAGCAATGATAGCTGGTGCCAACACATATCTAGATTAGACGATGGTCCATCTTTCGATTGTCAGAACCCAACTAGAGGTGGCCAACGGCCACCAACTTACTGTGATTATCTTCACTTAGGAGCCGATGCTCTTGCCAAATACTAACTTAATATACTATAATCATACCGGCATCAAGATCATGGATCCATTGGTGTACTCGAATGCATGCTTAGGGAGCATCCTGGATTGGGTCTATATCTACTGTCTATTTTTTTTGGTAAAGAAAGGAGTCTAAGCTTTCATTAACTGAAATATAAAGATTACAACAGAACAAGCTACCAACAACAACCTGAACACCTAGAGATGTTACACCAATAGAAACTAAGAAACAGGTAACAATATAGAAATACGATAGAAACATAGAGGCACATAGCAACATAACAGGAATACAGGAGAATCAGGTAACCATCAATCATATAAAACCCAAGTATACATTGAACAAGGAAAGGAAATATGAGATAATGATTTTAAAATGTTGTAGCTAGCTTCTTTTGCTTAGATGTGCAGCCCATTCATTGTATGTCATCCTGCAAAATTGAGTATAAGGGAGGGTGAATGAAGTCATCCATGCCACAAAAAAAATCACCAATATAGGCCATTTTGGCAGCACAATCAATGGTCTTTTTATTGTTACAGCTCGTACAAGTAATCCAGCAAGTATTACACTTATCTTTTCAATATAAAATGTCCTACAAGATGGGAGATCTAGACCACCTCCATAGAACCATCCACAATAGTTTTAATAACATTCAAAGCATCTCCTTCTAGCCAGACATTAGTAGCATTAAAATGAAGAATGGTGATTTTCAATCCGATCCAAACTACACAAAGCTCGGCATAATGAACAGGAGATGGAGCTATAGCTTGGCCACCGGTACATAAAGTTATCCCTGCACTATTGTAAATTACAAAGCCAATAGCTACACTATCACCAGTCACAGCTACATCAAAGTTGACTTTCAAAAATTCTGAAGGAGAAGGGAGCCAAGAGGAAGAAACATCAAAGCTATCTGAGGTAAGCAGCCATTGGTTATCCCAGGGCCTTGATGAATTCTTGATAGTTATGCCATTTCCACCAAAGTTGTTAAGGGGTAAATAAGAACAAACTCTTTTTAGAAGCTGGTTAGGGGAAAACATTAAGTTTTGGGAAACTCTTTCATTTCTTGCTGTCCAAAGCATCCAAGACAGAAGAGTCAACAAGGTTTTAGTATCTTGACCCACCCCAGGAGCTGTCAATAAATCAACCAGAGTTGGTATGGATGAAGGAATATTATAGAGCTGCACTCTCTGGTTAAGTGCCAACAACTCGAGGCAAAGGGACAGCTGAAGAGGTTATGGTCAGAGTCCTCTAATGTATTAGAGCATATATCACAATAACTATGGTCTTCAGCAATGATTCTTTTGGCCAACAAAAATTATTTACAAAGGATTCTATTGCACAACAGTTTCCACCCAAAAAATTTGACTCTTATAGGAACAACTAGCTTCCATATCCAGCTTAGTGACACATGCCCAGCTGGAGGCTGCTATTGATGAATAAGTGGATAAATATCTTTGAGCGTCAAGTGGTTGCTTTGACTAGAATTTCAAACTAGTTGATTAGACCAGTTTTCATTAGCAATAGGCACCCGCATGATCTAATTCATTATATCAGCTGTCAAGAATTCTTCCAAAAGGTTTGTATTCCACTGCCTATCAACAGTGATTAAAGAATTTAGATGCATATTCTATATAGCAAGATCCATATTTACAAAAATAGGCCAGGCAGTAAGGGGGATCTCAGAAAGCCATGAATCAGTCACCACATTGGTAGACTGCCCATTGTCGACCAACCACAGAAATTGATATTGAATAGTGGGCCTTCTTTTACATATTTCTTTCTAAATGATAGAACAGTGGTGGGGCTTTGTGCAGAAAATCCAAGATCTCTTAAAGTTATATTTAGCTGTAATTACCTTAATCCAAAGAGACTCAGTATTGAGAATAATTTGAGCAGCCAGTTTGCACATGAAAATTTTCTTACGTTTATGAAGTGACATTAATCCCAGCCCACCCTCATTCCTTGGGGAACACACCTTGTCCCATGCAATAAGATATAGCCTCTTCTGATCCATTGAATGACCCCACAAGAAACAACGAAACTCCTTTTCTAATTTATTTATATTAACCGATGGCAAATAAATACGGGACAAGCAATAAAGAGGGATGGATGCCAATACTAAGTTGAGAAGGGTTGCCCTTCTGACAAGAGCAAGAGTCCTCCACCGCCAAGATGAAATTCTTCTAGTCACTTTATCACGAAGATCAGAAATAGCATCTAATCTCAACATTCTACCAGAGATTGGGATGCCAAGATAATTCTAAACCCCTCGGATTTCACCCATTGCAATAAGTCTATAAATATGATCTTTAGTGGTCCCAAGGGTTGCAAGACTTATCAAGACTTGCGATTTAACCAAATTGATGGCCTGACTAGACATTGAATAGTAAGCATTAACCACCGCCTTCATACATCCCATATCCTGAACCGTAGCCTTGGCTACCAGCAAACAATCATCTGCAAAGAATATGTGTGAGCTAGGAGACCCCCCTATGGATTTTATAGGCCTTCAATAAATTACATTGCACTACAAAGTATAAAAGCCTGGACAAGACCTTGGAGCATAAAATGAAGAGGTATGGAGATAAAGGATAACCTTGTCTTAGACCATGAGTTGTTGAGAACCACTGAGTAGGAGAGCCATTGATAAGAAGAGCTAATTAGGGCATAACAATATAAACTTTTATCCATTGCATGAATCTGAAATTAAGCCCGAATTGTTGAAGGATCTGAAACAAGAAAGGCCAATGGACTCAATCAAACACCTTTTTCATATCTAATTTCAACAGAACCAAGCCTCTAGTAGGAGGGGCACATTCTAGAGAATGCATAATTTCTTGGGCCAACAATATATTCTCTAAAATATTCCTACCCTAAATGAAAGCCCCTTGTTCAGCCGATATTATTGAGGGCAATAAGGGTTTGAGTCTGTTGGCTAATATTTTTGCTACAATCTTGTAGGTGATGTTGCACAGGTTTATGGGTCTATAATCATGAACATCAATCGGATTTGATTTCTTAGGCACTAAAGCAATAAAAGTCTGTTTCCAAGAGTCAAGCATCATAGCATGGGAGAAGAAGTAATGAATAGCTTGAAACACATTAATCTTGACTAAGTCCCAAAAATGGTGAAAAAACATGATAGGAAATCCGTCCGGCCCAAGGATTTCATCACTATTCATGCCTTTCACAGTAGCCTTCACCTCTTCCATTGTCACCATGTCAACCAACTTGGCATTCTGAGCCTCAATAAGAGTAGGCAAAATGATTGGGATGTTCAAGTCCTCAATATGCTGCTGCGCAGTCCATTGCATTTGAAAATGACTAAGTAACAGTCCAATGATCTCCTCCATACAATCAATCTACTGTCCTTGATCATTCCACAGCATACTTATTCTATTGCTCTCCTTCGTATAACCGTGGAGCAATAGAAAAAACTTATATTAGCATCACCTTCCTTAAACCAAAGGATTCTAGATTTTTGCCTCCATAGCACTTCCTG
Source organism: Elaeis guineensis (assembly GCF_000442705.2). Classification (NCBI taxonomy): domain Eukaryota; kingdom Viridiplantae; phylum Streptophyta; class Magnoliopsida; order Arecales; family Arecaceae; genus Elaeis; species Elaeis guineensis. The sequence goes on from NC_025999.2 coordinate 25,477,731, forward strand.
TGAGTAAAGATTTTTATGATTAGCTTGAAGAAGGCCAAGAAGTTGAAAGTGCTATTAATTTGAGAGCCCTTGTTGAGTCCTATTAGTTGAAACTGATAGATCATGTCATACAGCTGATGCGCCTTAGTGAAAAGGTTACCAACTTGATGCTTCCATCTCATAATTACCCTCTTGGTATTTCGTATCAACATAACTAATTTAATACTTGGAGAGTAGTTACTAATAGAATGCCAAGCATGAGTGACTATTTCATGAAAACCTTCACAGTGAAGCCACATCTTTTCAAATCTAAAAGATGTAGGTCTTCAAGGAGTGTTTCCATTCAAAGATAAAAAGATCGGGTAGTGATCAGATGTGAACCTGGCTAAATGGGTGACCATGGTGTCTTCATAGATATCCAACCATTGATGAGAGGCTAAGACTTGATCAAGTCTTTCCCAGGCTCTAGCCAACCCCAGCCTATTATTACAACAAGTAAAACGAGGATCGAGGAAGCCTAAGTCAATGAGACTTGTTCTTCTAAGAAAGTCTCTAAATTCTCTAATTTCTCTATCAACCCAAAAAGACTTTCCTCCTTGCTTATCCTGGGCATGTATAATGCAATTAAAATCTCCAATTAGAAGCAAAGAAAGTCCCATGGCCATCATAGTCTCAACTTCTTGCCAGAGACCACTACATTCTACCATACTAGTGCTGGCATACACCACACCCAACACCCATATAGGGCATTGTACTTAGGAGATTAACCTCAAAACTACCTGTCGATTTACATGGGTAAAAGTAATATTGCCCATACCCTCCCGTCAAGCAACAATTGTTCCAGTAGATAGACCAGCAACCGGTATCATGTGAGTATTCCATGCTGGTCCCATAAGCCTTTGCACACGAGACAACCCAAAGTCAGCCAATCTTGTTACTAAGAAGCAACAAATATCCGAACTATATTGACGGATCAACAATCTAGCATAAGAAATGAAAGGGGGCTTAGTAGCTCTCCTACAATTTCATAATTAGACCTTCATGGTTTTAAGGTACCAAATGCTCCCGAGTCACCATCAGATGCATCCAGATGGTCACATGCAAAATCAGCTAATTTTACACATCCAGAGATATTCTCTAAAATATATTGTAGTTGATTGAAATATAAATTATAATTGGCAAAGAAGTTACCCTAGTTACCAGATGGATTAGATCCGTTCAAAGCTGGACCCGCTGGTGAAACCACCTTTTCATCTTGAAGCATTGGAGTATTATGAGACCCAAAAGATCCCATCGACCTCCAAACCTCCTTGCATGTATTTTTCTATTTAGGGACTATTACTGATGTAGGCTACCACTAACTTTCATTTAGTTTGGTGAATGATTCCTCAAGTATTAAAACTTTAGATTGTGGAGGGGATATGGATGACCTTCTAGCCTCCAGCACTTTAGTCGGAGATCTTTTTCTCTTGTACTTCATCCCAACAATATCTAGCGCTTGTGAGGTTGATGGACAGCCAGCTTCTCAAAATTATCATTCATCAGTGGAGCATGCCGAGAACCGAAGCTTGCTGTCGGAGCAGTGACACTTTCTACAGGCTTAGCTTTTGGAGGAGACTTTTTGGAAGCCTTTTTAGGTTGGGCCTAGGTTTCAGCTGATTGTCCACCAACAGGATACTAATCAGGATTCTTGATAGCCTCCTTTGAAATGCCTGGGAATATCGGTATCCGAGCTGCCCATATCCAGGGGCCATACACATGTTTGTTCCCCTGGGATTTGGCACAGCCACAGGACTCTAGGGTCCATCCGAGGTACCCACAGGAGTAGTACAAGTCCGACAGTTTCTCATAGCTAAATTGCTATCATATTAGAGTGTCCTTCACCCTTATCCTTGCACCCAGGGGATAACCTTGGCCGCATCCATAAGAACACAAACCTTGGCATACCCTTTTCTAGTTGAGGATTCAGTCCAGTCATCAGGGAATAGTGGGGAACCAGCAATGGATACTATCTTAAACATTTTTTCTCTATCCCACAACTCTATTGGAAGATTTGGTAACTGTATCTAGACTTTAAGCTGGCACATCATCATGAGAAGGATTGAAATTTGGACGCCAACTTTCTTGAGCCAATAGTTGGCTAGCTAGAGATCAAGGATCTCTGACCAGGATTTGGGCTTGAACTTCCTCGAATGGCAGATCAAATAGAAGAACATCCTATGAAAGAGAAGAGTTCTGAAATTTTTCTTCAATATTCTATCTCACCTTCATCTCCCTTTGGATAAAGTCAAATGGAATGCCTTTACCAATGAACTTATCCAGTAGGGCAGCCTTCCACCTTGCATAGGATTGCTCAATCTCCTCATCTTCAAATACCACGATCTGAGAGAACCTCTCCTCTAGCACAGTTACCTCCTTGGTAGTTGCCACAGATGTCTCTCAGCGAAACTTACGGAGTCCTTGCACAGCCTAAGCCCAAGTCTTGGAAGCTTCTGGACCCCCAGCTTCTGTAATCTTCTTAGGTGGACCATTCGGTCCTTTCTTCATCAGATCCAACTCTAAGGACTCATCTTGAGGTAGAGTCATAGCCAAATATCCTGCCCCACTCAAAGAAGATGAAGCATATGAATCCTTCTTCTTCAAATCCAGTCCAGAGGCTCCTCCATGAGAAGATGCACATGCTGGATTTTGCTCAACAACCCCCATCACCATAGTCTTCTTCCCCAATTTACTCAGATTGAGGGCTATGGAGCAATCAGGGAGGGGAGTGTTTGTTGTCTTGGCTCGTCCACTCTCATCCATCATCTTCTCCACTCATGATGTAGGGTTAAACCCCAAATCGGGCCTTAATGCCTTCCTCTCCTGACCCTTGGACAGGCCAAGAGTCAAAACCCCAACCAAATCAGAGCTCCCATGGCTTTCCAATGTCTCCCTGACCCTAGAGATAGGGGTGGATGCTGAAACCCTCAGTACAAGTTCATCTCACTCATCATTTATTGCTCGTCATTCATCGCTCAAAGATTGCTGCTCTACTGTCTATTCAAGACCTCCTCAAAGAGTATTTGGATTCAAAAGGGGATCAAAAGATAAATGTTAAGAAGGTAGATCAGGTGGGACTTCCTAGAAACCTACTTTCGTTGAATTACATCTACGTTTTTTCAGATATCTATAATGACGACGTTGTTTTGGAATGTAAGAGGACTCGATAAAGCCTTAAAGCATAAAATAATTCTCGATACCTAGCAACAATCAAAATGCATGATCTGCTGCTTTCAAGAAACGAAACTACGGGATGTATCGAAAAGGCATGTTCAGTCTTCACGTGGGAAAGGATTTGATGTTTGGTGCTAGGTTGGCACAAATAGAATCCTCAACTTTTGGGACTTTTCTAAGATGAAAGGAGCACTCTTCCATAAAGAAAAATTTACTCTTTATTTGATTCATCGCAATCTATTCTAAGTTGAGACTACGAAGTGGATTGTCACAATGCACAACTTCAATCAGAATTCTTCTGAGAACTCTCAGTGCTTCGGAATAAGTGGGATGGACTATAGGTGGTGGTCAGAGATTTCAATGCGATCAGATTCACAAGCGAGAAGAAAGGCCCCTTAGACAATTCTACAACCTCAACATAGCTTAATGGTTTCATCGATGACCATCACTTGATAGAGATAAGGTTAAATCAATTAAAGTTCACTTGGATTAATCACCGAGTAGTGCCAACCTTAGTGAAATTAGACTGGTATCTCTGGAATGGATTCATATTTTTCCCTAGTTGATTTTACATCCATTGGCCAAGACCACTTCAGATCACTTCCCTCTCTTGCTGGAATTCTGTATCAAATAAAATAATGATAAGCCTTTTTGCTTTGAGAACTTCTGGATATCTGGGTTTGAAGACTTGATAATAGGATGGTGGGCTTCAGCTCCAAGTGTAAAAGATCCAGCCAAGAGTTTGGTCATTAAATTTTTTGTGTTCCAAATTGAAAAAATGGAATAAGTGTTGCTGATGTATTGTATTTTTATAGTAATTATTATTATTAGTTTTTAATAATTTTGATGAAATTGGTATAATAATTAACTAAATAAATATAAGAACCTGATATGTTTTATGTCAATTGCAAGTAATTGAGCCAGGTCACACCTAATTGGGCTTAACCATGTTTTAAAGGTCAAATTAAGTGAAATTGATTGAGTCCGATTCAACAGGGTTTGTCATCCGAAGTCATCAGGTCTTGCATCAAAATCAGAGTCCATCTCAAAGCAGAATAACCAAATCAAGATATCAATGGACCCCACACCTTATCCTTTTTGGCATCATCAGTCAAAAAAGAAACTAGAGGTGCAGAAAATAAATCAAGCAGTTAATGTCTCCCATCTAGTCAACCAATCTAAATTCTGGATATTTTGATGTGAGGATCCCTAAAAGGCAAGCTACAGGACTCCAAATTGAGCAAGATTAGATCCTACAGAATTTTGAGAGAAGCAAAAAAGGAACATAATTTACAGAATTGAATTTGGATTCCAGATGAGGTGGCTACAATAGGTTGAAGTTGGTAACAATGTTGGACACAATAAGAAACACCCGATACACCCAGATTCTTCTTAGTGTTTCTTGGCACAAAGATTTGATATGGCAACCAATTTTGGATGGCAAAGAGCTATCTTGGAAAGAATTAAATAAAAAAAATCAGAGTCCAAACTAATTCTGCATGAGGAGCAAACTGAGAAAGAATTGGAACCAATTCTTGGAAAACTTGATTTGGGCAGCCGAAACCTTACTTTGTTTTGCAGATTTTGTGGACCCAGGAATGAAGAAATTCTTCTCCTCTAATTAACCATGCCTCCTTTCCTTCTTTTACTATGAAAATCATAATAAAATCAGAAAATTTGGGCAGCATAAGGAGTAGATGGCTGGTGGTTGCTTAAAGCCTATCCAAAGGAGGAAAGATTCTATACCAAATAAAAAGAATGATATATAGAATAAAATCATAGAAAAAATACCACCTTAACCCCAGCCCTAGCCCTATTTAAGGATCCTAAAACACCGACAGGAGAGAGGAGGAGAATCATCTTTGAAAGCTAGAAATCAAGCAAGGAGAGTTTGGAGTATCTGGAAGATTTGAAAAGAGGATTCATTCGGCTCTGCAATTCCTTCCAAGTTTTTAATTCTTTCTCTTGTTTAATTTGAATTTATTTTTTGGAACTCATTATTAAGATGATTTTGGAGTTTTATTCAAGTATACTTGAGTTTGATTTTGATATGATGAAAAACTAAATTTCTAGCTAGGGTACCTGATGTAGCTTGGATTTAATTTCAATTCCAGAATCTTGTATTAATTTTCTTTATTAATGTAATTATTTATTATTTGCACTTAATATTTTTAAGTATTATTATCTTTGGTACTTGATTGATTTTGATTTATAATTGGTACTAGAAAAGAAGATTATAAATTGGAGTTAATAACAAATATCATAGGAATAATAATTAGAGCGGGAGCAGAAGATTTGACCTGTAAGGTTTTGAAAATAATCACTGTGCTTATTGAACTAATTGAAATCTATTTTACTATTGAAAGATAGATTATAAGTTTTAATTAGTATATTTAATAAGACTCGGGAGAGATTATTAAATAATTTAGGATTATTTATCCTTGCATTAATAATTAAATTTGGATAATTAATCAGAATAGCTGGAATTGATAATTGATCCAAGTGAAATCAGATATACCCTAGTGCTTTATCAATCGAATTTTGATTCAGCTTTTATTGAATTCTTTAGAGTTAATTTTATTCTCCATTGTCATTCAGTTTCGATCATTTAGATATTAGTAAAATTAGCATTTATTTTTGATAATTAAACTCAGTCCTCGTGGGAATGATCTCTTATTTATCATTATATTACTTGAGCAATTTTGTGCACTTGCGAAATAGGCTATCAAGTTTTTGGCACCATTGCCGGGGACTAGTGCTTTAATATCAAGAATAGTTGATTTTACTAGTAATCTAGATATTTTATTTCTTAGATATTTAAAAAAAAAATCACTGACATTTCATAACGCTTAACTAATATAGTATAATCAAAAATATAAAAAAAAAAAAATCAAACTTGATTGGACATCTTGTTTCTTTGCATTGCATCTCCATAATTAACTTTAAGGGCACTTAACCCATTAATCAGATAAGGTGGGCATTTGATCACCCTTCTTTAGCCCAAAAAATCACATCCTTCATCCTGCATAACCTAGATCTTAATCTAAAATCAATTAAATGTTGGCCCTAGGATATTCGAGCTCAATAGGACAAGAAAGTCCTAAAGTTAGACCGGGTTCGAATTAATTAATTGCTCGGTGTCTAAGGCAAGTGGTTTAAGAAGGTGGTTTTCCATTGGTTCCGTTGTCTGACCTGGCCAACTCAGTTGGTGTCTAAGGAAAGCAACAAGCAGGGGACCTCCCACATCTTACACTTACCTGGCCGAGATAGTTAGTCAGTTTTGGGCTTGGAGTGCTTGAAGACGATTTTGGAACAGTTAGGAGCTGTCTAGATCTAGGTTAACCCTAGGATAGAAAGTCCATTTTGTGCTAACTTGTTTGCCATTAAAATTTAAACCTAATTAAAACACTCTTCTCTTTCATCTCTAGATTTAGGACTCATCTCTAGAACTCTTTTCTCTCTCTTTCCTCTTCTCTCTTCTCTTAAAAAAAAAAAAAGGGGATAATAATCTTTCAAAATTATAACTTGGAAAAGAGAATCGGGTCGACTTGTGAGAATTGAATCAAACCCCATTTCAAGTCAAGAAATTGAACGCACTTGTAAACAAAACATTAAAGCAGTCAGAAAAGGGAAGAAATCTGAGGCAAAAGTAGATCCAGAAATAGCTGAAGATCCAAGGAGAGAAGTAATCCTAGTAGGAAATAATGAGGTTGCTAGAGAGGCAAACCCCAGGGCACTGTGGGATTATGCCATGCCTACCGTGAATGGAGCTTCATCTAGCATCACAAGACCACCTGTGCAAGCAAACAACTTTGAGATCAAGCTTGCTTTGATCCAAATGATCCAGACAGCAGTTCAGTTTGGAGGATTGCCCAATGATGACCCTAATGTGCACATTGCAAACTTCTTGGAGATATGTGATACCCTTAAGCATAATGGAGTGTCAGATGATGCAATTCGGTTAAGATTGTTCCCGTTTTCACTTAGAGACAAGGCTAAAGCATGGTTACAGTCTCTTCCTGCTGGCTCGATCACCACTTGGAATGACTTAGTACAAAAATTTTTGACAAAATTCTTTCCACCTACTAAGACTGCCAAGTTGAGGACTGACATCCAAACCTTCATGCAATTCGACATGGAGACCTTATATGAAGCTTGAGAAAGGTTCAAGGATCTGCTTAGGAGGTGTCCACACCACGGGCTGCCTAAATGGTTGGTTGTGCAAACCTTCTACAATGGGCTGAACAACCATACCAGAATTAATATTGATGCTGCTGCTGGAGGTTCATTGATGGGGAAGTCGCTTGATGAGGCCTATGATCTTTCAGAGGAAATGGCCAACAACAATTACCAATGGCCCAATGAGAGAAACATGGCGAGGAGACCTGCTGGGGTTCATGAGATAGATGCTATTACTGCACTCAATGCAAAGGTAGACACTCTTTTCAAAAAATTAGATCATTTGTCTATTAATGCTATCAATACTTATGTGCAGACCTGTGAGATGTGTACTGGGCAACATGCTACTCGAGATTGCCCGATTGATAGCTCATTCATGCCTCCAGTACAAGAACAAGTGTGATATGTGGCAAACCAAGGAAGGCAACAGAACAATCTATACTAAAACACCTACATGCCTGCCTGGAAGAACCATCGAAATTTTTTCTGGAGAAATCAATAGCAACAACAGAATTATCAGAATAGAGGACCACCTAGTTTTCCACAGCAAGAAAAGAAGCCTAACCTAGAAGAATTGGTTGCAACTCTCACCAAGGCCACTACTGATTTCATGGGTGAAACTAAGGCAAACTTTCAAAACCAGCAAGCTGCCATTAAAAATTTAGAAATACAAATGGGACAGTTGGCCAACATAGTAGCTAACAGAACTCAAGGGTCATTGCCTAGCAATACTGAAATGAATCCGAAGGAGCATGTGAAGACAATTACCTTGAGGAGTGAAAAACAACTAGGGGAACAACAAGGGAAAGAGCCTGTTAAAGAACAAGTAAAGAAACAAACTCAAGAAGAGACTATGGTCAAAGAGAAGCTAAAAGAGAAAAAGGAAGAGCCAGTAAAGCCCTACAATCCACCAGTTCCTTTTCCTCAAAGGCTCAAGCAAAGTAAGGATGACAAGAACTTTCTGAAGTTTTGGGAGGTCTTCAAGAAACTACACATAAATATTCCATTTGCGGAGGCATTAGCTCAGATGCCTAGCTATGCCAAATTCTTGAAGGACATCCTTTCCAAAAAGAGAAGGCTAGAGGACCATGAGACAGTTATGCTCACCGAAGAGTGCAGTGCAATCATTCAGAACAAGTTGCCATCAAAATTAAAGGATCCAGGGAGTTTTATAATTCCATGCAATATTAGCAATATCGAATTCACTAAAGCATTGTGCGATTTAGGTGCTAGCATTAACTTAATGCCTTTATCTGCTTTCAGGAAGCTTGGACTAGGGGATGTGAAACCGATCAGTGTCTCATTACAACTAGTTGATCGATCGGTGACATATCCTAAAGGCATAGTGGAGGATGTATTAGTCAAGGTGGACAAATTTATCTTCCCAGTGGATTTCATTGTCTTGGATATGGAGGAAGATAGAGATGTTCCTTTGATATTGGGGCATCCATTCCTTGCAACTGGCAAGGCACTTATAGATGTCTATGAGGGTAAGCTTACTTTAAGAGTGGGATAAGAAGAGGTAATTTTTAACGTGCTTAATTCTTCTAAATATCCTCTTGAGAATGATGAATATTTTAGATTAGATGTGATTAATAAATTTGTTAGTGAAATAATTGATAATTCTGAATATGACTTGATTGATGGTGTTAAAAATAAACAGCATATTGATGTATTAAATGATATTGAGAAAATACAGGATTCAGTAAAGGCTAAGTCAAACCCCAAGCTTGAGCTTAAGCAGCTCCCTTCTCACTTAAGATATGCATTCTTGGGAGACTCATCTATTTTTCATGTCATTATATCTGCTCATTTGTCTGCTGAACAAGAGAAAAAATTATTGCATGTGTTGAAAAAGCATAAGAAAGCACTAGGTTGGTCTATTGATGATATTAAGGAAATTAGTCCCAATATATGCATGCATAAAATTTTAATGGAAGAAAACTACAAACCTTCAATTGAGCATCAACGTAGGTTAAATCCTAATATGAAGGAAGTAGTTAGAGCTGAAGTAATGAAATTACTTGATGCAGGAATTATCTACCCTATTTCTGATAGTAGTTGGGTGAGTCCTGTTCAAGTAGTTCCTAAGAAAGGAGGGATGATTGTTATTATAAATAATAAAAATGAGCTGATACCCACTAGAATAGTCACTGGTTGGCGTGTGTGTATTGATTATAGGAAGTTAAACAAAGCCACACGAAAGGACCATTTTTCTTTGCCTTTTATTGACCAGATGCTTGAGAGATTGTCCGAATATCCCTTCTACTATTTTTTAGATGGTTATTCAGGATATTTTCAAATTTCTATTATACCTGAGGATCAAGAAAAAACTACATTTACTTGTCCATATGGAACATTTGCATATAGGAGAATGCCATTTGGGTTATGTAATGCACTTGCAACTTTTAAGGATGTATGATGTCTATATTCTCTGATATGGTTGAAAAATTTATTGAAATCTTTATAGATGATTTTTCAGTTTTTGGTCCTTCTTTTGATATGTGTTTGACTAACCTCTCCCAAGTTCTACAGCATTGTGAAAAAACTAATCTTGTGTTGAACTGGGAGAAATGTCATTTTATGATGCAGGAAGGAGTAGTTTTAGGCCATAAGATTTCATCTAGAGGGATAGAAGTGGACAAAGCAAAGGTAGAGGTCATTGAGAAATTACCACCACCAACATCTGTTAAAGGAGTGAGGAGTTTCTTAGGGCATGCTGGCTTCTATAGAAGATTTATAAAAGACTTCTCTAAAATTACCAAACCTCTTTATAATTTATTGATCAAGGATGCACCTTTTAAAATTACTGATGAGTGTTTGGTTGCTTTTAACAGGTTAAAGAGAGAATTAATCTCAGCTTCTATCATCACTGCACCTGACTGGAATCTACCATTTGAACTCATGTGTGATGCAAGCGACTATGCTATAGGAGCAGTCTTGGGACAAAGAAAGGAGAATAGACTTCATGTGGTGTACTATGCGAGTCGAACACTGAATAATGCACAGTTAAACTATTCCACCACAGAAAAAGAGTTGCTCGCCATTGTTTTTGCTTTTGATAAATTTAGGCCATATCTTATAGGAGCAAAAATAATAGTTTATACTCATCACTCAGCAATTAAATATTTACTTGAAAAGAAGGATGCGAAATCGAGATTAATTCGTTGGGTGCTCTTATTGCAGGAATTTGACTTGGAGACTAGGGACAAGAAAGGAGCAGAAAATCTTGTAGCAGATCACTTGTCTCGGTTAGAGTTAAGTAAAGAAATTGAGAACATTGAGGTATCCATTAATGAGTCATTCCCTGATGAGCAATTATTCGCATTACTCACATCTAGTACACCCTGATATGCTGATATTGTTAATTTTAAGGCATGTGATATTATTCCTCCGAAATTTGATTACCAGCAAAAAAAGAAATTTTACATGATGCAAAATATTATTTTTGGGAGGATCATATTTATATAAGTATTGTCCAGATCAGTTTATTAGGAAATATGTGCCTGATGATGAAATTAAAAATATTTTAAAACATTGCCATTCATTAGAGTGTGGAGGCCATTTTGGACCCAACAAAACAGCTGCTAAAGTATTACAGTGTGGTTTTTATTGGCCTAACCTGTTTAAAGATGCGATTACTTTTGTTTCTTCTTGTGACCGATGTCAAAGAACTGAAAATATTTCTTTTAGACAGGAAATGACACTAACCAATATCCTTGAAGTAGAACTGTTCGATGTGTGGGGATTAGATTTTATGGAGCCTTTTCCACCTTCTCATTCAAATCAATACATCCTGGTGGCGGTGGATTATGTATCCAAATGGATTGAGGCAGTAGCACTTCCCTCTAATGATGCCAAGAGTGTGCTCAAGTTCTTAAAGAAATACATATTCACACACTTTGGTATTCCAAGAGCTATCATCACGGATGGAGGTAAGTATTTTTGTAATCGTTATTTGGATTCTCTATTGACAAAATACGGTGTTACTCATCGTGTAGGAACACCATATCATCCTCAAACAAGTGGACAAGTAGAGATCTCCAACTGTGAAATTAAAAGAATATTGGAGACTACTGTCAACTCATCAAGAAAGGACTGATCCCTAAAATTAGATGATGCGTTATGGGCATATAGAACAGTATTTAAAATGCTAATTGGGATGTCCCCGTATCGTCTAGTTTATGAAAAAGTATGCCATTTATCTGTGGAGCTAGAGCATCGAGCTTACTAGGCAACTAGGTTGCTAAATTTCAATATGAAGCTGCTGGAGAGAAAAGGTTATTACAGCTTAATGAACTTGATGAGTTTCGCCTCCATGCATATGAAAATGCAAGAATTTACAAGGAGAGAACGAAAAGATGGCATGACAAACATATTGTGAGGCGTGAATTCCAAGCAGGACAAAAGGTGTTGCTGTATAACTCTCGCCTAAAGCTATTTTCAAGCAAGCTCTGATCTAGGTGGTCAGGTCCATTTGAGATTATATAAGTTTTTCCACATGGAGCTGTTGATCTGAAGAGTGGTGATAGGACCTTCAAGGTCAATGGGCAAAGGTTGAAGGAATACATAGATGGAGGATTTGAGCAACCAAAAATCTCCATATCATTGACATAATGCATTGGGATAGTCAAGCTAATGACTATAAACTAGCGCTTCTTGGGAGGCAACCCAAGCAAAAAATTTTTATTTTTTTTTATTTTTTGAGTCAATTTTAATCCTCACTATATTTTCAAGGTTTGAATGGACGTTGTTCACTTTTTGTAGGCACATTGAAGAAGACAAGAGAGATGAAATGACTGAGGACGAGTTGCAAACTCGCACAAGCGCATAGGCATGCTACAAAGGGGAGTACCCCTAATCTTTAAGAATACCTTGCTATAATATGTATTGTGATGATGATCTTGTCATTGAGCACAATGTCCAATTCAGATTTGGGGGTGCATTTGCATGAGCATTTCATGTTAATAATATAGGATTGTCATTATGTTTGCATCTTTGTCTTTATTTTTTAATAAAATTTAATTAAAAAAAATTTAGAATGTTGATTCATTAATCACTTGTAAGGATATAGAGGAGGACAATTTTACTTTTGTGTTATTGTTTGCTATCTTAGCTTTAAATTTGAAAGTC